>NC_086450.1:271807012-272135345 GCF_028390025.1 Pseudophryne corroboree | reverse complement strand
CAATCTCTATAAATGTGAGCAATACAAACTATTATCGCTCACTAACACAACCCACACTTGTTATGTATAAACCTTTACGACCAGGCCAGAACTGCGTTTTGTGTTTTTATAATTACTCCCTTAACACACTAATTCAAATATATATATATATATATATATATATATATATGTATGTATAAAACAAATAAATGTATCCGATTTCACACAGATCTATAATGACTGCAATAATCTATAATTTAAATGATATGATTCAGATTGGATAGCTATATTGCAGAACATACACTGATATAAATATACACGTAATTATAATATTATTATATATATACCATTTACTGCACTCCTTTGAGACACCTCACCTCTTTACTACCTCTAATTTGCATATCAAAGATATTTGCCTTGCCTGTACTAAAAAAAAAGTAGTTACACAAGTTAATTTGCATTTCAATGGCTATCCTACCCCAGTAAACAGACTCCACAAATCTTGGAAGAAAAAAAAGAAAAAAAAAACAAATCCTCTCTTTCATTTTTCTATCTGTGTGCAACCCCCCACTTGATGTAAGGTAATTACACACAGACAAGAAAAAAAAACATTCATTTATCTCACCATTTACTTTCACTAGGCCCAATTGAAACTATTTGTAATTGACTATGGCATGGGTTAAATAAATTCATTGGTAACTCATAAATGGTGCTGGATTTGTAGATATGTGTAAACTTTGGAACAAAGGAAAACTGATTGTTCTAACCAGATTAAAAATCAGCTATTTAGAAAGTGACCTTCCTAAAATGGTCACTGCTCCTTCCCCTTCCACATCCATGAGGCTTACACAAGATGGTGGACAGGCCATGTGGCTAGGCCAAAATGGAGGACAGACCATGCGGCTCCTTTGTCACAAAGAAATCACACTCCATACAGGCACCAAGAGTTACTTTAGGCCTGAGTTTAAAAAGTATACAAATTTTCTCAGCATGCTAACACAGCTATATTATGGCTATGCAACAACTTTTAAATGTACTTTAAATCTACTTAACAGATAAACTAATCTGAATCTAACACAATATGACTTATTTGAACTTTGTTTTGCAACAATAAAAATACGCTGTAGCATCTTAAATATTATGAGAAACACATTGTTCCTTGAATTTCATATCAGCACCTTACTGGTAACACAACAGTACACATGGATGTGATTCGTCAGCGTCGCGATGCGTCCACCGTTAGCTGGTCGACCACAGATGCGTTTGTAATGTACAGTGCATCATTAAGAACGTGATATCACGGTTCCAAGCCCCCATCTGTAAAAGTCAAATTGCTTTCTAACAAATATTTAAAATGCCAGCTCTAATATATACTGTGGACGTCTGCGCATCTTATTACCATGTGCTATGAATGTGCGCTATACATCACAAAACACTGCATCTCATTAGAGAAAACAATACACTTGCATATTATCTGAGTTCCAAAGCTCAGTGATGTATATATTTGTTATTAAAAGGATATGTATTAAATATATCACAATGTACAGTATATATATATATATATATATATTAGTGGTATAGCCTGCCGCACACAGTATTGTCCATGTTAGGAGTGCTGGATACATAATATGTTACAATAGTCCCAGAAGAAAAGAAACCAGCACCTCCAAATTACTGCATAATAAAATCTTTATCAAAAAATAAGATCTTAAAAGCACCAGAGGCAAGAAACATTAGTAGAAGCACATGGGGTGTCAAAAAACTGCATAATATCATATCACCATTTCAACGTGGTAAGTAGTGCAAGCCTCCAGCAACAAACAGGTAGGTCATATATATATATATTTACATGGTTACAATTTACACAGTAAGCAGTTATTACAAACTAATTCAAATACATACATGGCCAGCAATACATCACCATATTTTGCTCAAATAAAGTCTCCACTCCATATCACTCTCTCTTTCTCAGTAAAATCATGCAGCCACTGGACAGTCAGCACCTCCATCATCATCTGGGACAAAGAAAGCAGCCGGCTGTGCATCCTATACACTGAGTCTCTTGGGGGCGTATACAGATCTCTTGTTACTAGTCTAGGGGAGGGAACTTTCTCATTCATGATGAGTCATTGGTCAGTTCATATGCAAGCCTTGAAGACATCAAAAGGGCTGGCCTGAGTTTCCTGTCCATCACATGCTTTAAATGGAATGTTCATTGTTCTCATCAGAATTGTGGCTTTATATTTCTACATTCAATCATAACTACTCATGGCAATGTGCTACAACTTAATAACAGGCATCAAATGAATCTACACATTAATCTGGTTACTGTGACACCAAGCACGACATGTCCATCTTGCTCCGCTCCAATAATACACATACATGACGTTACTCCATTATATAATTTAAAACATTATGATGTCTGGCGCTTGATATGTTCAAATTATGTGCTGTATGAAATACGTGTTGAATATATCTTTGTGGCATGTCTGTGTAAATGTATATGTTACCATATATTGCTGTGCTCGCTGTGCGTATTCGCAAGTGTAGCAACTTATAATGTGTGGAGTCTGTATGTTCTCTCTATGTAATATTTTTGACTTCGACAGTTGTCACCGTCTCCCTTTGTGGTGGTCCTTGATCATACTGTGTTTGGGTTGTCCTTCCGGGGTCCTCCTTGTCCTTCGGCCCCAGCTTTACAGGTGACGTGAAGAATAGTCGCTGGTCTCTACATCTTTGAAGAGTGGATCCAGCTGACAGCGAACACGACTGAACTTCAGGTACGAACACACTCAACTCATACAGAGACATTATATATATATATATATATATATATATATATATAATGGGGTTCAATGTATATAGTTAGTAAGTGTGTGTGTATAAATGGTTGCTCAGGGACATTCATCACCGAAAAATGAAGACCCACCCGCAGGCTATTCCAGTGTTTCAGTTTATAATAACCTTTGTCAGGGATACCTTGCCTAAGATTATTATAAACCAAAACGTAGTAGCCTGCGGGTGTCTGTGAGTCTTCACTTTTGGGTGATGAATAGTCCGTTAGTGCCCCATTTCTGTAGACAGCGGCACTCAGTGACTTCCAATGTGAAAAAAATCTGTTTCAAAGTGTCACATATCAAAAGCCAATGTTTCCGGGCCTGCAGCCCCCTTGTCACATTGAAAGTTCCTGAGTGCTGCTGTCTTTTATTGTTCATGTGTTCCACTATCAACCGAAGGCAACGGGGCACAGTTTACAGAAGTAAGTGGAGTGCTGGACTACACTATACATATGTATATATTCTGTGCGTGTGTGTATGTATATATATATATATATATATATATATATACACATATATATATATATATATATATACACACACACACATATATATATATATAAGTGTGTGTGTGTGTGTGTGTGTGTGTGTGTGTGTGTGTGTGTGTGTGTGTGTGTGTGTGTGTGTGTATATGGTCACCGCAGCCTCCGCCCCCCCTGTGCTTGCATCCACGTCATTTTTGGAAACCCCTCTTCACAAATCCTGCATTTGCACCTGCCAGTGACCATTCACAGTGGTGGTGTCATCTGCTGCCATATGCCCAGTGCTGCTGTATATTTAGCTGTGTTGTCCTGCATCAGACCAGTGCTAGTGTCCTGTGCATCAGTCAGTCCAGTGACCATTCATAGTGGTGGTGTCATCTGCTGCCATATACCCTGTGCTGCTGTATAGGGTGCTATGTTGTTCTGCATCAGTCCATTGCTAGTACAGGATGAGTATCCCTTATCCAAAATGCTTGGGACCAGAGGTATTTTGGATATCGGATTTTTCCGTATTTTGGAATAATTGCATACCATAATGAGTTATCATGGTGATGGGACCTTAATCTAAGCACAGAATGCATTTATGTTACATATACACCTTATACACACAGCCTGATGGTAATTTTAGCCAATATTTTTTAGAACTTTGTGCATTAAACAAAGTGTGTCTACATTCACACAATTCATTTATGTTTCATATACACCTTATACACACAGCCTGAAGGTCATTTAATACAATATTTTTAATAACTTTGTGTATTAAACAAAGTTTGTGTACATTGAGTCATCAAAAAACAAAGGTTCCACTATCTCACTCTCACTCAAAAAAGTCCGTATTTCGGAATATTACGTATTTCGGAATATTTGGATATGGGATACTCAACCTGTATCCTGTGCATCAGTCAGTCCAGTGACCATTCACAGTGGTGGTGTCATCTGCTGCCATATGCCCAGTGCTGCTATATAATTATCTGTGTTGTCCTGCATCAGTCCATTGCTAGTTCCTGTGCATAAGTGAGTCCAGTGACAATTCACAATGTTGGTGTCATCTGCTGCCATATGCCCAGTGCTGCTGTATAATGAGCTGTGTTGTCCTGCATCAGTCCAGTGCTTGTTTCCTGTGCATCATTCAGTCCAGTGACCATTCACAGTGGTGTTGTCATCTGCTGCCATATGCCCAGTGCTTCTGTATAATTATGTGTGTTGTCCTGCATCAGTCCATTGCTAGTGTCCTGTGCATCAGTCAGTCCAGTGACCGTTCACAGTTGTGGTGTCATCTGCTGCCATATGCCCAATGCTGCTGTATAGGGTGCTGTGTTGTCCTGTATCTGACCAGTGCTAGTGTCCTGTGCATCAGTCAGTCCAGTGACCACTCACAGTGGTTGTGTCAGCTGCTGTCATATGCCCAGTGCTGCTGTATAGGGTGCTATGTTGTCCTGCATCAGACCAGTGCCAGTGTCCTGTGCATCAGTCATGTGACCATTCACAGTGGTGGTGTCATCTGCTGCCATATGCCCAGTGCTGCTGTATAATTATCTGTGTTGTCCTGCATCAGTCCATTGCTAGTGTCCTGTGCATCAGTCAGTCCAGTGACCATTCACAGTGGTGGTGTTATCTGCTGCCATCTGCCCAATGCTGCTGTATAGTTATCTGTCTTGTCCTGCATCAGACCAGTACTAGTGTCCTGTACATCAGTCAGTCCAGTGACCATTCACAGTGGTGGTGGCATCTGCTGCCATATGACCAGTGCTGCTGTATAATTATCTTTGTTGTCCTGCATCAGTCCAGTGCTAGTGTCCTGTGCATTAGTCATACCAGTGACCATTCACAGTGGTGGTGTCATCTGCTGCCATATGCCCAATGCTGAATAATGTGTTGCTGTGTTGTCCTGCATCAGACCAGTGCTAGTGTCCTGTGCATCAGTCAGTCCAGTGACCATTCACAGTGGTGGTGTCATCTGCTGCCATATGCCCAGTGCTGCTGTATAGGGTGCTGTGTTGTCCTGCATCAGACCAGTGCTAGTGTCCTGTGCATCAGTCAGTCCAGTGACCATTCACAGTGGTGGTGTCATCTGCTGCCATATGCCCAGTCAGGGGCGTAGCCAGAACTTTGTGGGTCCCATAGCAACATTTTCAAGCAGCCCCATCCCATTGCTTCTATAGAGACACTTATCTGCAGCAGTTGTTAATTTTATGCCCTATAATAGTGCCCTAGTTAATTTTCTGAACCATAGTAGAGCCTTATTTAATGTTATGCCCCATAGTAGTGCCCTGGGTTCTTTTAGAGATTGCAGTAGTGCTTAAGTTCACCCTTTGTCACATTTCAGAGCAGCCAGTACACATTATGCAGCACAGTATCCCAATTCACATTATGATATATAGTGTCCTCCGTTCATATTGTGCCTCATTACAGTGCCCCCGGTTCATATTATATAACATTGCCCTACAGTTAATTTTATACCACACTACAATGAGTAGGTCCAGGGGCATACCTAGATATATTGCAGGCCCCAAAGAAAAAGTTTGAATGGACCCCTACGTACCACCCAATGGCGAAAAATGTATAAAACACATGGAATAGAGAGAGGGAAGGTGGCCCAACTCAGCTCTGGGCCCCATAGCAGCCGCACTCCCTGCACCTATGGTAGCTACACCCTGTATATAAAATATATAACTGTGACAGGAAAGGTGGCCCCTCTCAGCTCTGGGCCCCATAGAAGCTGCACTCCCTGTATCTATGGTAGCTACACCCCTGTATATAACACATGTAACTGTGACAGGAAGGTGGCCCCTCTCAGCTCTGGCCCCACAGCAGCTGTACTCCCTGCACCTATTATAGCGACACCCTGTATATAACACATGTAACTAAGACAGGGAAGGTGGCCCCTCTCAGCTCTGGGCCCCATAGCAGCTGCACTCCCTGCACCTATGGTAACTACGCCCTTGTGCCCAGTGCTACTGTATAATTAGCTGTGTTGTCCTGCATCAGACCATTGGTAGTGTGTATCAGTCATTCCAGTGACCAGGCAGTGATTCCAGTGACCAGGCATTCCAGTGACCAGGCTGCTGCTATATGTCCACTGCTACAGTATTATAATAATAATAATAATAATAATAACAACAACAACAACAAGTCCCTTACAGTGTAGCTGTGTTGTCCTGCATCAGACCAGTGGTAGCGTCCTGTGCATCAGCCATCAGTCATTTCTGTGCCGCATATTGTGTTATAAAACTCCCAAAAAATAATGGAGAACAAACATTTGGAGGATAAAATAGGCAAAGATCAAGAACCATTTCCTCCTAGTGCTGAAGCTGCTGCCACTAGCCATGACATAGACGATGAAATGCCATCAACGTCGTCTGCCAAGGCCGATGCCCAATGTGATAGTAGAGGGCATCTAAAATCCAAAAATCCAAAGTTCAGTAAAAATAACCAAAAAAAGAAGTTTAAATCGTCTGAGAAGAAACGTAAACTTGCCAAAATGCCATTTACGACATGGAGTGGCAAGGAACGGCTCAGGCTCTGGCCAGTGGTTCAGCTTCACATGATGATGGAAGCCCTCATCCTAGAAAAATTAAAAGAGAAAAGCTGGAAAGAGCACAGAAAAGAACTGTGTTTCTGAGATGGTATCACAAATCGCCATGGATAGTCCAAGTGTGTCGGGGGTTGCGATGCCTTACCTTCCCAACACTGGACGGGAAGAGGTGGCTCCTTCCACCATTTGCACGCCCCCAGCAAGTGCTGGATGGAGCACCCACAGTCCAGTTCCTGATATTGAAATTGAAGATGTCAATGTTGAAGTACACCAGGATGAGGATATGAGTGTTGCTGGTGCTGAGGAGGAAGTTGATGATGAGGATTCTGAGGGTGATGTGGTTTGTTTAAGTCAGGCACCGGGGAGACACCTGTTGTCCATGGGATGAAGAAGCTTATTGTAATGCCTGGGCAAACTACCAAAAAAGCCACCTCTTCGGGGTGGAATTATTTCTCCACAAATCCGGACAACAGGTGTCAAGCCATCTGTTGCCTCTATAAATCTGTAATAAGTAGGGGTAAGGATGTTAACCACCTAAGAACATCTTCCCTTATACGTCACCTGCAGCGCATTCATCATAAGTCAGTAACAAGCTGTGAAACTTTGGGTAAGAGCATAAGCAGTCCACTGACACCTAAATCCCTTCTTCCTCCTGTACCCAAGCTCCTGCAAGCCACACCACCAACTCCTTCAACGTCAACTTCCTCCTCAGTCAGGAACATCAGTAGTCCTGCCGGCCATGTCACTGTCAAGACTGATGAATCCTCTCCAAATTGGGATTCCTCCGGAGGATCCTTGAGTGATACGCCTGCTGTTGCTGCCACTGCTGTTGTTGCTGCTGGGAGTCAATCGTCATCCCAGAGGGAAAGTCAGAAGACCACTTGTACTACTTCAACTAAGCAATTGACTGTCCAACAGTCCTTTGTTAGAAAGATGAAATATGACAGCAGTCATCCTTTTACAAAGCGGATAACTGAGGCCTTGACACATATGTTGATGTTAGACATGCGTCCGGCATCCACCATTAGTGCAGTGGGAGTTAGACAATTGATGGAGGTATTATGTCCCTGGTACCAAATCCCATCTAGGTTCCACTTAACTAGGCAGGCGATGCCGAGACGTCAGAAAAAGAGTCACCAGTGTCCTACAAAATGCGGTCGTATCCAGTGTCCACTTAACAACGGACATGTGGACAAATGGAACAAGGCAGACTAAGGACTATATGACTGTGACAGCCCACTGGGTAGATGTATGGCCTCCTGCAGCAACAACAGCAGCGGCACCAGTAGCAGCATCTCGCAAACGCCAACTCGTTCCTAGGCAGGCTACGGTATGTATTACTGCTTTCCGTAAGAGGCACACAGCTGACAACCTCTTACGGAAACTGATTGACATCATCGCAGAATGGCTTACCCCAATTGTACTCTCCATGGAATTTGTGATATTGGACAACGCCACCAATATTGTGCGTGCATTACATCTGGGCAAATTCCTGCACGTCCCATGTTTTGCACATACAATTAATTTGGTGGTGCAGAATTTCTTTTAAAACTACAGGGGTGTACAGGAGATACTGTAATTTGCCTGAAAAATTGCGGGCCACTTTTGACATTCTGTCACCACGTGCCAAAGACTGGAGCGACAGCAAACACTCCTGAACCTGCCCCGCCATCAACTGAAGCAAGAGGTGGTAACGAGGTGGAAATCAACGCTCTATATGCTTCAGAGGATGGAGGAGCAGCAAAAGGCCATTCAAGCCTATACATCCAACTATGATATAGGCAAAGGAGGGGGAATGCACCTGACTCAAGCGCAGTGGAGAATGATTTCTGTCTTGTGCAAGGTTCTCCAACCCTTCGAACTTGCCACACATCAAGTCAGTTCAGACACTGCCATCCTGAGTCAGGTCATTCCCCTCATCAGGATTTTGCAAAAGCATCTGGAGAAATTGAAGGAGGAGCTAAGATGGACCGATTCCGCAAAGTATGTGGGACTTTTGGATGGAGCCCTTCATTCGCTTTGCAAGGATTCAAGGGTGGTCAATCTGTTATAATCAGAGCACTACATTTTGGCCACCAAGCTCGATCCTAGGTTTAAAGCCTACGTTGTATCTCTTTCACAAGTCTGCAGAGGTGCAAAGACCTGCTGGTGAGTAAATTGTCAACTCAAGCAGGAACTAGTGATGAGCGGGTTCGGTTCCTCGCAATCCGAACCCCCCCGAACTTCAGCCTTTTTACACGGGTCCGAGGCAGGTTCGAACCTTCCCGCCTTGCTCGGCTAACCCGAGCGCGCCCGAACGTCATCATCCCGCTGTCGGATTCTCGCGAGGCTCGAATTCTATCGCGAGACTCGGATTCTATATAAGGAGCCGCGCGTCGCCGCCATTTTCACACGTGCATTGAGATTGATAGGGAGAGGACGTGGCTGGCGTCCTCTCCGTTTATAGAGAAGAGAGTAGAGAGTTAGACACTATTTAGTATTTACTAATTTTGGGGAGCATATTAGGACTGGAGTACTACTACTTGCTGATAGTGTGACCATTGACCACCAGTTTAATTAATCCGTTCTCTGCCTGAAAAAAAACGATACACAGTGTGACACAGTCACATACCATATCTGTGCTCAGCCTCAGTGTGCTGCATCATCATATGTAATACTGTATATCTGACTGTGCTGAGTGCTCACTGCTCACACAGCTTAATTGTGGGGGAGACTGGGGAGCAGTTAGAGCAGGAGTACATAAATAATATATTTTAAGTACAGTGCACACTTTTGCTGCCAGAGTGCCACACTGCCAGTGTGACTGACCAGTGACCACACTGACCACCAGTATATTGTGATTGTCTGCTTAGGACGGAGTACTACTTGCTGATAGTGTGACCAGTGACCAGTGACCACCACTAGTTTAATTAATCCGTTCTCTGCCTGAAAAAAAAACGATACACAGTGTGACACAGTCACATACCATATCTGTGCTCAGCCCAGTGTGCTGCATCATATGTAATACTGTATATCATTATCTGACTGTGCTGAGTGCTCACTGCTCACACAGCTTAATTGTGGGGGAGACTGGGGAGCAGTTATAGCAGGAGTACATATTTTAAGTACAGTGCACACTTTTGCTGCCAGAGTGCCACTGCCAGTGTGACTGACCAGTGACCACTGACCACCAGTATATTGTGATTGTCTGCTGACCACCAGTATATTGTGATTGTCTGCCTGAAAAAGTTAAACACTCGTCGTGTGGTGTTTTTATAAACGCATTCTGCAGACAGTGTCCAGCAGGTCCGTCATTACATAATATATACCTGTCCGGCTGCAGTACTAGTGTGATATATATATATATATTTTAATTTTATATCATTATCATCCAGTCTATATTAGCAGCAGACACAGTACGGTAGTCCACGGCTGTAGCTACCTCTGTGTCGGCAGTCGCTCGTCCATCCATAATTGTATACCACCTACCCGTGGTTTTTTTTTCTATCTTCTTGATACTAGTAGCTTACTTTAGGAGTCTGCAGTGCTGACAGACAGTGTCCAGCAGGTCCGTCATTACATAATATATATACCTGTCCGGCTGCAGTACTAGTGTGATATATATATATATTTTAATTTTATCTCATTATCATCCAGTCTATATTAGCAGCAGACACAGTACGGTAGTCCACGGCTGTAGCTACCTCTGTGTCGGCAGTCGCTCGTCCATCCATAATTGTATACCACCTACCCGTGGTTTTTTTTTCTATCTTCTTGATACTAGTAGCTTACTTTAGGAGTCTGCAGTGCTGACAGACAGTGTCCAGCAGGTCCGTCATTACATAATATATATACCTGTCCGGCTGCAGTACTAGTGTGATATATATATATATTTTAATTTTATCTCATTATCATCCAGTCTATATTAGCAGCAGACACAGTACGGTAGTCCACGGCTGTAGCTACCTCTGTGTCGGCAGTCGCTCGTCCATCCATAATTGTATACCACCTACCCGTGGGTTTTTTTTCTATCTTCTTGATACTAGTAGCTTACTTTAGGAGTCTGCAGTGCTGACAGACAGTGTCCAGCAGGTCCGTCATTACATAATATATATACCTGTCCGGCTGCAGTACTAGTGTGATATATATATATATTTTAATTTTATCTCATTATCATCCAGTCTATATTAGCAGCAGACACAGTACGGTAGTCCACGGCTGTAGCTACCTCTGTGTCGGCAGTCGCTCGTCCATCCATAATTGTATACCACCTACCCGTGGTTTTTTTTTCTATCTTCTTGATACTAGTAGCTTACTTTAGGAGTCTGCAGTGCTGACAGACAGTGTCCAGCAGGTCCGTCATTACATAATATATATACCTGTCCGGCTGCAGTACTAGTGTGATATATATATATATATATTTTAATTTTATCTCATTATCATCCAGTCTATATTAGCAGCAGACACAGTACGGTAGTCCATGGCTGTAGCTACCTCTGTGTCGGCAGTCGCTCGTCCATCCATAATTGTATACCACCTACCCGTGGTTTTTTTTCTATCTTCTTGATACTAGTAGCTTACTTTAGGAGTCTGCAGTGCTGACAGACAGTGTCCAGCAGGTCCGTCATTACATAATATATATACCTGTCCGGCTGCAGTACTAGTGTGATATATATATATATATATATATATATATTTTATTTTTATCTCATTATCATCCAGTCTATATTAGCAGCAGACACAGCACGGTAGTCCATGGCTGTAGCTACCTCTGTGTCGGCAGTCGCTCGTCCATCCATAATTGTATACCACCTACCCGTGTTTTTTTTTTTCTATCTTCTTGATACTAGAAGCTAACTTTAGGAGTCTGCAGTGCTGACAGACAGTGTCCAGCAGGTCCGTCATTACATAATATATATACCTGTCCAGCTGCAGTACTAGTGTGATATATATATATATATATATTTTAATTTTATCTCATTATCATCCAGTCTATATTAGCAGCAGACACAGTACGGTAGTCCACGGCTGTAGCTACCTCTGTGTCGGCAGTCGCTCGTCCATCCATAAGTATACTAGTATCCATCCATCTCCATTGTTTACCTGAGGTGCCTTTTAGTTGTGCCTATTAAAATATGGAGAACAAAAATGTTGAGGTTCCAAAAATAGGGAAAGATCAAGATCGACTTCCACCTCGTGCTGAAGCTGCTGCCACTAGTCATGGCCGAGACGATGAAATTCCATCAACGTCGTCTGCCAAGGCCGATGCCCAATGTCATAGTACAGAGCATGTAAAATCCAAAACACCAAATATCAGTAAAAAAAGGACTCAAAAATCTAAAATAAAATTGTCGGAGGAGAAGCGTAAACTTGCCAATATGCCATTTACCACACGGAGTGGCAAGGAACGGCTGAGGCCCTGGCCTATGTTCATGGCTAGTGGTTCAGCTTCACATGAGGATGGAAGCACTCAGCCTCTCGCTAGAAAAATGAAAAGACTCAAGCTGGCAAAAGCACAGCAAAGAACTGTGCGTTCTTCGAAATCCCAAATCCACAAGGAGAGTCCAATTGTGTCGGTTGCGATGCCTGACCTTCCCAACACTGGACGTGAAGAGCATGCGCCTTCCACCATTTGCACGCCCCGTGCAAGTGCTGGAAGGAGCACCCGCAGTCCAGTTCCTGATAGTCAGATTGAAGATGTCAGTGTTGAAGTACACCAGGATGAGGAGGATATGGGTGTTGCTGGCGCTGGGGAGGAAATTGACAAGGAGGATTCTGATGGTGAGGTGGTTTGTTTAAGTCAGGCACCCGGGGAGACACCTGTTGTCCGTGGGAGGAATAGGGCCATTGACATGCCTGGTGAAAATACCAAAAAAATCAGCTCTTCGGTGTGGAAGTATTTCAACAGAAATGCGGACAACATTTGTCAAGCCGTGTGTTGCCTTTGTCAAGCTGTAATAAGTAGGGGTAAGGACGTTAACCACCTCGGAACATCCTCCCTTATACGTCACCTGCAGCGCATTCATAATAAGTCAGTGACAAGTTCAAAAACTTTGGGCGACAGCGGAAGCAGTCCACTGACCAGTAAATCCCTTCCTCTTGTAACCAAGCTCACGCAAACCACCCCACCAACTCCCTCAGTGTCAATTTCCTCCTTCCCCAGGAATGCCAATAGTCCTGCAGGCCATGTCACTGGCAATTCTGACGAGTCCTCTCCTGCCTGGGATTCCTCCGATGCATCCTTGCGTGTAACGCCTACTGCTGGTGGCGCTGCTGTTGTTGCTGCTGGGAGTCGATGGTCATCCCAGAGGGGAAGTCGTAAGACCACTTTTACTACTTCCACCAAGCAATTGACTGTCCAACAGTCCTTTGCGAGGAAGATGAAATATCACAGCAGTCATCCTGCTGCAAAGCGGATAACTGAGGCCTTGGCATCCTGGGTGGTGAGAAACGTGGTTCCGGTATCCATCATTACTGCAGAGCCAACTAGAGACTTGTTGGAGGTACTGTGTCCCCGGTACCAAATACCATCTAGGTTCCATTTCTCTAGGCAGGCGATACCGAAAATGTACACAGACCTCAGAAAAAGAGTCACCAGTGTCCTAAAAAATGCAGCTGTACCCAATGTCCACTTAACCACGGACATGTGGACAAGTGGAGCAGAGCAGGGTCAGGACTATATGACTGTGACAGCCCACTGGGTAGATGTATGGACTCCCGCCGCAAGAACAGCAGCGGCGGCACCAGTAGCAGCATCTCGCAAACGCCAACTCTTTCCTAGGCAGGCTACGCTTTGTATCACCGGTTTCCAGAATACGGACACAGCTGAAAACCTCTTACGGCAACTGAGGAAGATCATCGCGGAATGGCTTACCCCAATTGGACTCTCCTGTGGATTTGTGGCATCGGACAACGCCAGCAATATTGTGTGTGCATTAAATATGGGCAAATTCCAGCACGTCCCATGTTTTGCACATACCTTGAATTTGGTGGTGCAGAATTATTTAAAAAACGAGAGGGGCGTGCAAGAGATGCTGTCGGTGGCCAGAAGAATTGCGGGACACTTTCGGCGTACAGGCACCACGTACAGAAGACTGGAGCACCACCAAAAACGCCTGAACCTGCCCTGCCATCATCTGAAGCAAGAAGTGGTAACGAGGTGGAATTCAACCCTATATATGCTTCAGAGGTTGGAGGAGCAGCAAAAGGCCATTCAAGCCTATACAATTGAGCACGATATAGGAGGTGGAATGCACCTGTCTCAAGCGCAGTGGAGAATGATTTCAACGTTGTGCAAGGTTCTGCTGCCCTTTGAACTTGCCACACGTGAAGTCAGTTCAGACACTGCCAGCCTGAGTCAGGTCATTCCCCTCATCAGGCTTTTGCAGAAGAAGCTGGAGACATTGAAGGAGGAGCTAACACAGAGCGATTCCGCTAGGCATGTGGGACTTGTGGATGGAGCCCTTAATTCGCTTAACAAGGATTCACGGGTGGTCAATCTGTTGAAATCAGAGCACTACATTTTGGCCACCGTGCTCGATCCTAGATTTAAAACCTACCTTGGATCTCTCTTTCCGGCAGACACAAGTCTGCTGGGGTTCAAAGACCTGCTGATGAGAAAATTGTCAAGTCAAGCGGAACGCGACCTGTCAACATCTCCTCCTTCACATTCTCCCGCAACTGGGGGTGCGAGGAAAAGGCTCAGAATTCCGAGCCCACCCGCTGGCGGTGATGCAGGGCAGTCTGGAGCGACTGCTGATGCTGACATCTGGTCCGGACTGAAGGACCTGCCAACGATTACGGACATGTCGTCTACTGGCACTGCATATGATTCTCTCCCCATTGAAAGAATGGTGGAGGATTATATGAGTGACCGCATCCAAGTAGGCACGTCAGACAGTCCGTACTTATACTGGCAGGAAAAAGAGGCAATTTGGAGGCCCTTGCACAAACTGGCTTTATTCTACCTAAGTTGCCCTCCCACAAGTGTGTACTCCGAAAGAGTGTTTAGTGCCGCCGCTCACCTTGTCAGCAATCGGCGTACGAGGTTACTTCCAGAAAATGTGGAGAAGATGATGTTCATTAAAATGAATTATAATCAATTCCTCCGTGGAGACATTGACCAGCAGCAATTGCCTCCACAAAGTACACAGGGAGCTGAGATGGTGGATTCCAGTGGGGACGAATTGATAATCTGTGAGGAGGGGGATGTACACGGTGATATATCGGAGGATGATGATGAGGTGGACATCTTGCCTCTGTAGAGCCAGTTTGTGCAAGGAGAGATTAATTGCTTCTTTTTTGGTGGGGGTCCAAACCAACCCGTCATTTCAGTCACAGTCGTGTGGCAGACCCTGTCACTGAAATGATGGGTTGGTTAAAGTGTGCATGTCCTGTTTATACGACATAAGGGTGGGTGGGAGGGCCCAAGGACAATTCCATCTTGCACCTCTTTTTTCTTTCATTTTTCTTTGCGTCATGTGCTGTTTGGGGAGTGTTTTTTGGAAGGGCCATCCTGCGTGACACTGCAGTGCCACTCCTAGATGGGCCAGGTGTTTGTGTCGGCCACTAGGGTCGCTTAGCTTACTCACACAGCTACCTCATTGCGCCTCTTTTTTTCTTTGCGTCATGTGCTGTTTGGGGAGTGTTTTTTGGAAGGGCCATCCTGCGTGACACTGCAGTGCCACTCCTAGATGGGCCAGGTGTTTGTGTCGGCCACTAGGGTCGCTTAGCTTACTCACACAGCTACCTCATTGCGCCTCTTTTTTTCTTTGCGTCATGTGCTGTTTGGGGAGTGTTTTTTGGAAGGGCCATCCTGCGTGACACTGCAGTGCCACTCCTAGATGGGCCAGGTGTTTGTGTCGGCCACTTGGGTCGCTTAGCTTAGTAATTTTAGGACTAAAAATAATATTGTGAGGTGTGAGGTGTTCAGAATCGACTGAAAATGAGTGGAAATTATGGTTTTTGAGGTTAATAATACTTTGGGATCAAAATGACCCCCAAATTCTATGATTTAAGCTGTTTTTTAGGGTTTTTTGAAAAAAACACCCGAATCCAAAACACACCCGAATCCGACAAAAAAAATTCGGTGAGGTTTTGCCAAAACGCGGTCGAACCCAAAACACGGCCGCGGAACCGAACCCAAAACCAAAACACAAAACCCGAAAAATTTCAAGTGCACATCTCTAGCAGGAACATGACCCGTCAACAGCTCCTCCTTCAATTTCTCCCGCCACTGGGGCTGCAAGGAAAAGAATAAGATTTCCTAGACCACCCGCTGGCGGTGATGCAGGGCAGTCAGGAGTGTGTGCTGACATCTGGTCCCAACTGAAGGACCTGCCAACGATTACTGACATGTCTACTGTCACTGCATATGATTGTGTCACCATTGAAAAATAAGGGTGGGTGGGAGGGTCCAAGGACAATTCCATCTTGCACCTTTTTTTCTTCTTATTATCATGTGCTGTTTGGGGACTGTTTTTTTAAATTGCCACTTCCATATATATCCAGTGGTACTGCTATTTATTCCAGTGATTTGGACTTATAATTCCAGTGATTTTTCCATTTAATTTGAGTTATTTGGACGTATAATTCCAGTGATTTGGACGTATAATTCCAGTGATTTTGCCATTTAATTCCAGTGATTTGGACATATAATTCCAGTGGGAATTGTTTGTGTCGCTTGGCTTAGTCATACAGCTACCTCATTGCACCTCTTCGACATCTTTGCATGAGGTGCTGTTTGGGGCCTAGTTTTTGAAAATTGCCATCCTGTCTGACACTTCCGTATGAGTCCAGGGACTCTACTGTATTAGTCCTGGGGTACTGCCGTATAAGTCCACCAATTGCATATTTTTTTTAAAAAATGACAGGGGCGTGCTGGAGATGCTGTCAGTGGACCGAACAATTGCGGCCCACTCTCGACATTCAGCCGCTGCGTGACACTACTAGATGGGCCAGGTCGTTGTGTCACTTAGCTTAGTCATACAGCAACCTCGTGCACCTTTTTTTCTTCTTTGCATGAGGTGCTGTTTGGGGCCTAGTTTTTGAAAAGTGCCATCCTGTCTGACACTGCAGTGCCACTCCTAGATGGGCCAGGTGTTTGTGCCGCACACTTGTGTTGCTTGGCTTAGTCATACAGCAGCCTCGGTGAACCTCTTTTTCTTCTTTGCATCATGTGCTGTTTGGGGACTAGTTTTTGAATAGTGCCATCTTGTCTGCAACTGCAGTGCCACTCCTAGATAGGCCAGGTGTTTGTGCTGCATGCTTGTGTCGCTTAGCTTAGTCATACAGCCACGTCGGTGCAACTTTTAGGCCTAAAAACTATATTGTGAGGTGTGAGGTGTTCAGAATAGACTGTAAATGAGTGAAAATTAATGTTATTAGGTTAATAATACTATAGGAGTAAAATTACCTCAAAATTCAGTGTTTTTAGCTGTTTTTATGTTGTTTTTTTTAAATCATCCAGATCCAAAACCAAAACCAAAACACAAAAGGGTGGTTTTGGCAAAACCAAGACAAAACCAAAACACAAAAGTGGAGTTAGAAGCAAAACCAAAACACAAAACACGAAAAGTGCCAGCTGCACATCTCTAGTAGGAACATTACCACAAAAAAATATGTGTATAATTGGTTATCAACACACCCATGTAAAGCTAGATTAAACACTGGTGTTAGGATTTGTATTTGTGTAACATGTTATGCTTGTTAAACGTTATAAAGCATGACATCTAATATACTACAGAGGCCCTTTTTTAATGATTGTCTCTCCTTGTCACCAACACCATTTATAATCATCATTAAAATGTATTGTATCTTTAATCGGTGAAGCATACATTAAAACATTACATTCAAAAATAAACATAAATGTTCTTTCATTACCGACCCAACAAAACAGGTTAAAAATCAGCAGGACCCCCAGCATGACTCACAAATGGAAGATACATTTGTTTTTAACTTAGAGGCAATCAATCTACCCATAACAACACCACCACATGTGAGTACACCTCCAAGACAAACCACACCTGCACCACAAATCAGTCCACCATCACCACAAATCCAGACACAGGATCAGGTTTTTTGGAGCACTTGGACAACACAGCAGGCCAATAACCTGGATTGTCTACGTAGACAGACTCAATTTATAGGAAGTCTGGCACATCATCTACCCAGAATTAGTTGTAATATAAGCAGAGAAAATGTTCATGTCACTAGAATTGTTAACACACTTGAATTAATGCAATCAGACAATACACATATGATGGACACATTCCAGAGAATAATGGATGAACAACAGAGATAGCACCAAAACTACCTCCACATTTTGGATAGCAACCAAATGTTATTCCAGAGCATCAGCTGCATTATGGAGAGTCACACAGCAGCAACAAGTAACCTCAATGCTACAGTGAGAAATCTGAGCCAATACCTCACAACACAACAATGTGAACAGCCAAGCAACAGCTCAGCAAAAACTCCATTAATTTCCCCAGTTACCTCCCCACCAAGGCGCTCCACCCATACACGGCCAAACATCACTGGGAAAGGCGCAACTTCCTCAAAAGGAATAATAAATAAACTGTTGTGTGGGAGTTCATTCTGTTGGAAAAATAAAAATATGTTAAGTGAAACTCTATGAAGGACAGAGTAATTGACATGTTTTCTCACTATTACAATACCATCTATACTCTTCTTTACAGTATGACCAAAACTCATTATTACAATGCCATCTATAATCTTCTTTACTGTATGACCAAAACTCATTATTACAATGCCATCTATAATCTTCTTTACTGTATGACCAAAACTCATTATTACAATGCCATCTATACTCTTCTTTACTGTATGATCAAAACTCATTATTACAATGCCATCTATACTCTTCTTTACTGTATGACCAAAACTCATTATTACAATGCCATCTATACTCTTCTTTACAGTATGACCAAAATTTGTTTTATTACAATGCCATCTATACTCTACTTTACAGTATGACCAAAACTCATTAATATAATGCCATCTATACTCTTCTTTACGGTATGACCAAAATGTATTATTACAAGGCCAGCTATACTGTTCTTTACAGTATAACCAAAATTCATTATTACAATGCCATCTATACTCTTCTTTACAGTATGACCAAAACTCATTATTACAATGCCATCTATACTCTTCTTTACTGTATGACCAAAACTCATGATTACAATGCCATCTATACTCTACAGTATGACCAAAACTCATTATTACAATGCCATCTATACTCTTCTTTACTGTATGACCAAAACTCATTACAGGTTGAGTATCCCATATCCAAATATTCCGAAATACGGAATATTCCGAAATACGGACTTTTTTGAGTGAGAGTGAGATAGTGAAACCTTTGTTTTTTGATGGCTCAATGTACACAAACTTTGTTTAATACACAAAGTTATTAAAAATATTGTATTAAATGACCTTCAGGCTGTGTGTATAAGGTGTATATGAAACATAAATGAATTGTGTGAATGTAGACACACTTTGTTTAATGCACAAAGTTATAAAAAATATTGGCTAAAATTACCTTCAGGCTGTGTGTATAAGGTGTATATGTAACATAAATGCATTCTGTGCTTAGATTTAGGTCCCATCACCATGATATCTCATTATGGTATGCAATTATTCCAAAATACGGAAAAATCCCATATCCAAAATACCTCTGGTCCCAAGTATTTTGGATAAGGGAGACTCAACCTGTATTACAATGCCATCTATACTCTACAGTATGACCAAAACTCATAATTACAATGCCATCTATACTCTACAGTATGACCAAAACTCATTATTACAATGCCATCTATACTCTTCTTTACGGTATGACCAAAATGTATTATTACAAGGCCAGCTATACTCTTTATTACAATAACAACAATTCTCATTAAGTCAAGCCCATGTTTTTTCTTTAAAAAAATGACATGATTAATCATTAAGACAAGGCCATGAATTTTCATTATAAGAATGCCATGCTTTTACGTTATTTCAATGTAATCATTTCTCTTTATGTGGTTTTGCTGCAACATTATGTTGTTTCTTAGCAAGCAGAATTACAAATAACAGAGTAAATGGCATGTTCTATTATTATGTGGTTTGCCACAAAAATCATGCTGGGTTTACAAAACAAAACACATGAATAAATTGTTTTTGGATTATTTGTTGTGTTTTTCCACATTATTCATCCATTCTTAACACACATACTGTAATAGTAAATGTAGCCAACACATTAACATATATGACACATGCAGCAATTGAATGTAGCCAACACATTAACATATATGACACATGCAGCAATATGACACATGCAGCAATTGAATTTATGCAGTGTTATTTAGTCAATATATATGTACTTTTAAGTTTAACAACAAAACAACAGAAAATACATAGTGACAAAAATATACTTACCCAAAAAATTATGTTCAGTGAGCTCCTGCCTTATCTGCCTCCTTACATCTGTACTCCAAGTATCACAAAATGGTTCTAACACCTGTACTGTACTGCACATGTGGCAGATGTTGTTGCAAACACATGTTATGAAGAAAACAGCTGCAGAGCACAATCCTAGTAACCTTTAAGGGACTATACCAGAAAATTCCAGCAGATGTATCAAGACACCAAAACCTAGATTTCAGCACACCAAAACATCTTTCTATTACATTCCGAGTGGCCTTATGTGCATGATTGTAATTGTGTTCAGCAGGGGAATCAGGGCACGACAATGGAGTCAGAAGCCAAGAGAAACAGCCATATCCCCCATCACCTGAAAGACATACTGTATATAGTATAGACTGTAAAGTATGCATACAGCAACACTTTTGTTACATAGTGATAAATTTGTTTCTGCTTACTTTTAAATACATATCTAGTTACATACCCAGCAGCCATCCATCTGGCATTTGTCCGGCCTCACATTTGTCAAAGAGGGATAACTGACTGAGGATGAAGGAGTCATGACAGCCACCATGGTAACCAGCAACAACACTCATTATTTTTAGTTTTGTATCACAAACCACCTGTACATTAGTAAACTGGTCAAGATGTCTATTGGTGTAAATGTACTGCCTGCGCCTAGGTGGTCTCAGTTGAACATGTGTGTAATCTATTGCACCTAGCACATTGGTTATGCCAGCGAGGCGATAGAAAGCTACCCTGACTGCATGCCACTGAGACTCCTGGGTAGGGAAGCAGATCTATATAGAGACATCTATATGGGGTTGCAAAGCAACACCTGTGTGAAAATTTGGTAAAAGGTGAGGAGTGAGTTCACTATAACTACAATAAACACTGTGTAAGGTAAGATTATTCAAAACACAAATGACAAATATATGAGTATGTAAGGTATACATCACCTGGTTTTAAATTTTTGAAAAGATGGGCTGTGAGATCCCAATAACTGCGCCAGATACAGCCTGAAAGCTGCCAGTAGCCATAAAGTGCAACACAGCCAGGAGTTTGTGCAGGCCTGAGACAGAGCGAAAGCGTGCTGTCTCAGGGTCTAGATCATGTTTGACAAGGTCATACAGATGGAAAATGTTGTTTCTATTGAGCCAGAACATCTGTATAACCTGATCATCGGCAAAATGCGTTTAAGTTCAAATACAAGGCCTGCGCAGCCTCCACGGCACCTGTACAACCTGCTGACCATGTTCAGTTTCCTGCCCCTGGTTTCTTCCAGACTGATGGCACAGTCTCAGGAATCCCACAAAACCCAGCACATCACTGCAGCACAGCACAGAAGCCATTTCTGAGTTTGGGTTGTGAATAATGTTCTTAGGCCCCTTTTAAAGGCAACCAAATTCTGGTGTGATTAATGGGTAAGTTGAAACATGTAAACATGCCAACCCAAAGCAGTTCTATTTGAAAACACCATTTTGTTACAATTCAGGTTTTTTTGCTGCCGCAATTAAGGATTCCCATTGGAGTTTACAAATATGAATCCTTGGTAAATTCCTGTGTTGTATAAACTAACAGCCGCGTTTAAACAATGGTCTATTCATTCATATTTGTGTAGGCAACCAGAAAAAACAATACGAATGGGCCAAACACTGCCGAGTTTCCAGTTTAGTAAATGCCTGAGATGATACTTAGAAAAAAAAAAACTACAATGGATTCCGGAACTTAGTAAATATCCACCAATGTTCTTACTTTTTTGCTGTCACAATAGCATTTGTGTTTATTTTTTTGCAGAAATGTACAGATAAGCACCCGGTGGGCATGTTACTGTTGCCGTGATGATCTGTCCTCCCGGACGCCATGACGTCATCACTGCGCACTGGCATGGAGATGCGGCGAACGCGTTCCCCCATCCTGGTTTCACTCTGGTGGTGGGTTTTCTCTCTCTATTTAGGTAAGTTGTTCACCATGTATTCTTGTTTACTCACCTTGACAAAGGGGCCCATTTGGCCCCGAAACATTGGTGCTTTTATCATGTGTTTTAAATACATGGAAACTGCTTGACAACAAACTCTGAGTGCCGCCACACTTTGTTCTACTGTACAGTATATATATATATACACATATATATATATATATATATATATATATATAGTGTCGGACTGGGGTATGAAGGGCCTAACGGGGGAATGCAGTTGTAGTGGCTGGTGTATCTCCAGGGGGGCTAACCTTTAGGGGCCCCTTGTTAAATATATATAGTAAAACTGCTCGTGCATGCATATTAAAGTTCCAGATTAGTAACAGTAGTACACTCTAGACCAGTGTTTTTCAACCGCTGTGGTGCCATCTGCCAGAGATGCCGCTGCCGCCTGCCAGAGAGACCTGCGCCGCCCGCCAGAGAGACCAGCGCCGCCCACCAGAGAGACCAGCGCCGCCTGCCAGAGAGACCTGCGCCGCCCGCCAGAGAGACCAGCGCTGCCCGCCAGAGATGCCAGCACAGCTGCCGCTGCAATCAGTAGCCGGTTTGGCAGTGCTGTGCACTTCCGCTACCCACCCATGACCTATGGTGAGTCATAGGTCACGCACTGCCCACCCACTGCTGCTCCATGCTGCTGCTGCTATGTGCTGTTGCTGCCGCTGCCTAGTTCATCCCCTCAGTGCTCGTCACTTCTCCCACCACTGGGAAAGATTTAACAGCTATAGGTTATTTATATTATTTTTTTCCATTATGTATGTGTGGAATTACTGTGGGGTGGGGGCAGACATTGCGTGGAATTACTATGGGGGGGGGGGGCAGTGTGTGGAATTACTGGGGGGGTGCAGGTGGGGAATTTTAGACGTGGTCCTGATTACTCCTTCTGCATTATACAGTTATAAATAAGGAGTAAATAGTGACCAGGTTAAGTTGCAGGTGAAATTAGTTGGGAAGGCAGTGTGTGGTTGAATTACTCTGGGGGACAGTGTGTGGCATTATTATAAATTAGATTTAGTACTGTGGGGGCCAATGTGTTTGCACTTCTGTGGGGGCCAGTGTGTTTGTTTAATTGCCGTGGGGGCCAATGTGTGTGCATGGGGTTTTTATCCCATAGGGCACTGATGGTGTGCCTTGGCAATTTTAAAGTCTTGTAGGTGTGCCGCGAGTTGAAAAAGGTTGAAAATTACTGCTCTAGACTATAAACCATAGTCCTGTGCAGTATAATGTAGCATATTTGAAGATAAAACTGTATACAATATATTACGTTTCAATTGTTTGGGAAAATAAAATAGAGACACTGACTAAATGACTAAATGACTGGATACTATTTTATTGGTGAATAGGAAGCACAAAGTGTCTGTTTTATGTTGCATTGTTTTTAACTGTGTTATACATTGTATGTTTTTAAGCTATTTTGTGGAAATAAATACTGTATATAAAAACACAGGCTTATTTGAAATCGTTATCTGCTCTGAATAATGCTTTAGAATACTTGCAATACCTGTGGGGATCTTAGGTGTATTAATCCTATTCAGCATCAATTTAGAGTGGACAGCGTGGGTTTTCTAGATCTCCACTGTTGATATTTATTTTTCATCCACCTATGAGTCATAGGGGTCAATCCAATTATATGTAAAGGGTGCTATTTTCACCGCCAGCAACGGCACCTGATCTCGCAGCCCAAATTTGCACAAAATT
This sequence comes from Pseudophryne corroboree, assembly GCF_028390025.1. NCBI lineage: Eukaryota > Metazoa > Chordata > Amphibia > Anura > Myobatrachidae > Pseudophryne > Pseudophryne corroboree. The sequence continues at coordinate 272,111,438 of NC_086450.1, read as the reverse complement.
GCTTGGAGCTTTAAGGGGCAACAGGCACTTAGTGCGAGGTTGGGCTGCCGTAAAGTGCAGCTACTGTCACATTGACTCGTACCAGTGAGTTCACACTGCGCATGCATCCTGTTACCGCCTGCGGGCGCAGAACGAATTTGGACACAGATAAAGGCATTTTTGTGAGAATTCTTGTAGGTAACAGGTAGGTGGGTAGTTGCTGGTATGTCCCTGCCAGCCACTGCATCCAAAGACACAATTGCAGTTATGTTCCGACGGACATTCTTACCTCCATATGGCTGCTCAAGTGTCTGATGGTACGCCAGTGCTTGAATTATATATATATATATATATATATATATATATAATTATATATAACATATATATACACACTCTAAATATAAATATAGCAGGTGGGCAAAGTGTATAGCTATATATGGCTTGGGGGCCACCCCCAGCACCACACACAGCAGCACCCCAGCACATTCCCCACAGCCCAGCAGCGTCTCCCCTCCTCCCATCCCCCAAATCACACTGCGACCTGCCTCTCCCTATGACAGTGCAGTGCAGGCTGTTTCACGAGGGAAGGTTAGGCACCTAGCAGGGAGGGTTAGGTTTAGGCAGCAGGGAAAGGAGGGTTAGGGTTAAGCACCAAGTGGGGAGGCTTAGGGTTAGGCATCTTCAGGGATGGTTAGGGTTGGGAAAAGGTGAGGGTTTGGGGGCTTAATGGGGGGCTGTCAGGATTCTGATGGATGGGATGCTGCTGTCGGTATACTGGCAGCCGTCATCGTGTCCATCAGCAATTCATACCGAACCTGGGCAGATAACGGGAGTGCAGAGTACATGGCAGGGAGAATATAGTACAGAGAGGAAGTGAACGCACAGAGAAACAGAGATAAAGAGGAACAGAAAGTGACAGAAAGCAGTCAGAGAACAGGAATAATAGGAAACAAAAAGGAAGATAGCTGGGAGCATGAGCTATGCATAGAACATATTGCAGAAAGCTGAGGTCAAAAAGGGAGAGTTGCAGCATGGTTTGAAGGGATGCAAATGCAGTTTGACATGGCTGTGACACGGTGGCTGTGTGTTAAACCCACACCACTAACCCACTCCTCTACCCATCCCTCCAATCTCCTACCCACTCTCCCAGTTCCCAATACCTGGCTGCAGTGATCTGGCTTGGTGTCCGCTGACCAGGAGGAGGAGGAGAAGTAGAGAGCTTCGGGATGACATATGTTGAAGCACCACTGAGCAGCCTTTGTCTCTCAAGACAACCCGCATCATGCAATGGGATATCCTCTGCCGGGCCACCCTACCTCTGACAAGTGCCAGGTGGACTGACTGCAAGTATATCACATAAATATTTACACACATATACAGTACATACAGTTACATACATGGACACATAATGTACATATATAGTCACACACATACAGGTGCACACATACATACAGTCACACTTATACGTATACATACAAACATACATACATACATACATTATATACTGTCACGCATATAGGCCCTCATTCCGAGTTGTTCGCTCGGTAAATTTCATCGCATCGCAGCGATTTTCCGCTTAGTGCGCATGCGCAATGTCCGCACTGCGACTGCGCCAAGTAAATTTGCTATGAAGTTAGGATTTTTACTCACGGCTTTTTCTTCGCTCAGGCGATCGTAGTGTGATTGACAGGAAATGGGTGTTACTGGGCGGAAACACAGCGTTTTATGGGCGTGTGGATAAAAACGCTACCGTTTCCGGAAAAAACACGGGAGTGGCTGGAGAAACGGAGGAGTGTCTGGGCGAACGCTGGGTGTGTTTGTGACGTCAAACCAGGAACGACAAGCACTGAACTGATCGCAGATGCCGAGTAAGTCTGAAGCTACTCTGAAACTGCTAAGTAGTTTGTAATCGCAATATTGCGAATACATCGTTCGCAATTTTAAGAAGCTAAGATTCACTCCCAGTAGGCGGCGGCTTAGCGTGTGTAACTCTGCTAAAATCGCCTTGCGAGCGAACAACTCGGAATGAGGGCCATAGTCCCATACATATGTTCAATCAATCACATACGGTCACATATAGTGATAAACATACAGTATACTATACTCATACATGCAGCCACGCACTTATACACATATATACATACTGTACAGTCAGACACACCTATACACCTATACTGTATGCATACAGACACAAACTTATACACATATATACATAACACCACACACTTTTACAAATATACGCAAATAGCCACACTTATACACGTATATGCACACAGCCACACACTTACATAAGTATACACACAGCCACAAACTTATGCATATATACACATATATACACACAGCCACATACTTATAAACACAGCCACATTCTTATACACACAGTTACACACATATGCATACAGCCACACACATATATACATAACACCACACACTTAAACACACAGCCACACACTTACATACATATATATATATATATATATATATATATATATAACACTTATATACACAGCCACACCCTCAGACACATATATACACACACAGCCACACACTTATACACATTTATACACTCAGTCACACACTTATACACACACACACACACACACACACACACATATATATATATATATAGCCACACTTATATACACAGCCACAACCTTATACACATATTAACACAACCACACCCTTATACACATATAAACACAGTCACACACTTATACACATTTATACACACAGCCACACACTTATACACATATATCTATAGCGTCACACTTATATACACAGCCACACCCTTATACACATATATACTCAGCCACACCCTTATACACATATATACACACAGCCACATCCTTATACACATATATACACAGAGCCACACCCTTATACACACACACATATATATATATATATATATATATATACAGTTGTGCTCATAAGTTTACATACCCTAGCAGAATTTGTAATTTTCTGGCCATTTGTCAGAGAAAATGAATGATAACTCACAAACTTTTCTTTTACTCATGGTTAGTGGTTGGGTGAAGCCATTTATTTTCAAGCAACTGTGTTTACTCTTTTTAAATCATAATGACAACAGAAACTACCCAAATGACCCTGATCAAAAGTTTACATACCCTGGAAATTTTGGCCTGATAACATGCACACAAGTTGACACAAACGGGTTTGAATGGCTACTAAAGGTAACCATCCTCACCTGTGATCTGTTTGCTTGTAATCAGTGTGTGTGTATAAAAGGTCAGTGAGTTTCTGGACTTCTGAAAGACCCTTGCATCTTTCATCCAGTGCTGCACTGACGTGTCTGGATTCTGAGTCATGGGGAAAGCAAAGTGGAAAATGAGGGATTCTGTGGAAACCAAATCACGGTCAGGTAGACCAACAAAAATTTCAGCCACAACCGCCAGGAAAATTGTTTGGGATGCAAAGAAAAATCCACAAATAACTTCAGCTGAAATACAGGACTCTCTGAAAAAAAGTGGTGCGGTTGTTTCAAGATGCACAATAAGGAGGCATTTGAAGAAAAATGGGCTGCATGGTCGAGTCGCCAGAAGAAAGCCATTACTACGCAAATGCCACAAAGCATCCCGCTTACAATACTACAAACAGCACAGAGACAAGCCTCAAAACTTCTGGCACAAAGTCATTTGGAGTAATGAGACCAAAATTGAACTTTTTGGCCACAACCATAAACGTTACATTTGGAGAGGAGTCAACAAGGCCTATGATGAAAGGTATACCATAACTACTGTGAAACACGGAGGTGGGTCGCTGATGTTTTGGGGATGTGTGAGCTACAAAAGCACTGGAAACTTGGTCAAATTTGATGGCAAGATGAATGCAGCAAGTTATCAGAAAATACTGGAGGAAAATTTGCACTCATCAGCCCGGAAGCATGGGACGTACTTGGACATTCCAACATGACAATGATCCAAAACACAAGGCCAAGTCGACCTGTCATTGGCTACAGCAGAATAAAGTGAAGGTTCTGGAGTGGCCATCTCAGTCTCCTGACCTCAATATCATTGAGCCACTCTGGGGAGATCTCAAACGTGCAGTTCATGCAAGACAGACCAAGAATTTACAGGAACTGGAGGCTTTTTGACAAGAAGAATGGGCAGCTTTGCCATCTGAGAAAATAAAGAGCCTCATCCACAACTACCACAAAAGACTTCAAGCTGTCATTGAAGTTAAAGGGGGCAATACACGGTATTAAGAACTGGGGTATGTAAACTTTTGATCAGGGTCATTTGGGTAGTTTCTGTTGTCATTATGATTTAAAAAGAGTAAACACAGTTGTTTGACAATAAATGGCTTCACCCAACAACTAACCATGAGTGAAAGAAAAGTTTGTGAGTTATCATTCATATTCTCTGACAAATGGCCAGAAAATCACAAATTCTGCTAGGGTATGTAAACTTATGAGCACAACTGTGTGTGTGTGTGTGTGTGTGTGTGTGTGTGTGTGTGTGTGTGTGTGTGTGTGTGTGTGTGTGTGTGTGTATATATATATACAGAATGGTGGATAAGGTGTTTCTAAGCGGCCAATGGTGTCACATGAGATTAGGGAGACCAAACTGTATTTGAAATGTTTTTACAATTTATTCATGTACAAAACACACCAGTAGAAAATAGATAAAATACCAAGGCCACAGATAAATAGCTATTAAAAAAATCTCTGGAGCTAGATAAGAATACAAAAAATTCATCTAAAAATACATGTAAGATAAGAGGACCAACAACTGCATATTAATATAAATGATGGTAAAAAATCAAGATAAAAAAAGATAAAATCGCTTAACTTTAGAGGATGGGTTTAATCTGGTAGCAACCAACGCGTTTCGTCCTATCTGGAATTCATCAAGGGGATTGTGTGTGAGTGGGACAGCTCAGATATATATACATGCACTAATGAGGAAGTGATTGTTACATCACTTCATGTCAATTACAGGCTAAAAAGTGAAAAATATTAGTTGGAATAGCAAAATAAAATGCTAATGATTCCTCCTCACTACTATCCTAATACTGGGGAGAACCGCTGCATTTAGAACACTATTTTGTTATTTTAAAGTTATTTTAGAGTATTGAGAATCATTTCTTCCGGACTTCCTGTCCGGACTGCGGGTGACATCATACCCCGCCCCACTTCTGGCGTCGGACGGTCTCTTCAGCGCATGCGCCGGCTCTGGATGGCAGGCCTCGGACCTCAATGACACACTGCACATGCGCCCGCCCTGTGTAGCCAGATCAGGTGGACGCTGGATGTCCTATCTTCTGTAGTGTGCATGCGGCTGCCATTTTCTTGGAGTGAATCGTGCTGGCAGACATTTCTTTTAAGAAAAATATACAGTCCCGGCGGCCATCTTTGGTGTGATGGTTCTTACTAAAACACCCAATGGTGCTCACAATCTGGGAACATATTAAAAATAGAAAAACGGAAAAAAAAGAGAAAAAGAGAGTAGTTTAGAATTTGTATTTAAAGTAGTCCACAGCTCCTTAATATTTCATCCATACCCTCTGGATATGTTAGATATGAACGGATGTTGTTACTATTGATAGATATAAAAAATACAAAAATACAAATATATGTATATGTCTGAAAACACTGCTTGTACTCAAAATTTTACTATATAGGAGAGGGAGTGCCAATGATACGTATACTTCTCAGAATAACACAGTGACAAGATATCCGAAATTCAAGAGCATATGGGGACTGTGATAGTCCCCTACTCACATATATATATATATATATATGTACACATCCACACACACACACACACACACACACACATATATATATATATATATATATATATACACACATAAATATATATATATATATATATATATACATGCGCATGCATGGCCACACATTAATGGTTACATATTTAAATTCTATGTTCGAATGAGTCCAATATATGTTTGACTCATTTAATACACCGCAAGGAATAAACCAGCGCTCCCATATGGATGAATAGTTAGAGAAGAGAGGTTTGAATATAAATAGAGGTGTAAACAGGCTCATATTCCTCTTTCAAAATACAGCACCCAGTCTTCCATGATGGTCTCCCATCTATGTACTGGCTGGGCCCAACACTGCTTGGCTTCCAAGATCAGGTGGAATTGGGCATCTCCAGTGTGGTATGGCTGTAGTAGTGATATGAAACAGAGGTGGAAGAAGAAAATTGAATGAAATGGAAAAAAGAGGTGAGGAAGGTCACTCTGGTGGTCAGGAGGTGATGCAAAAAGGCTTACGTTATAGGAATGGGGCTATTTCATAGCCCTCATTGAAGCCATCTGGATGAAGGGTGTTCAATTCGAAAATCCAGTACATCTCTCTTCTAGATAGAAGGTTGGAAAGATCTCCACCTCTCTCTCCAAGTGCAACCAGCTCAATGCCTTTAAACGTTAGTTCATCAGGATCCGATTTATGGCATAAATGGAAGTGCTTTGATACTGCATGCGTCAGGACTTTGTTTTTGATGTTTCTCACATGTTCCTGGATTCGGAGCTTCAAGGGTCTCTTGGTTTTCCCTATGTATTTCATTCTGCATGAGCATTCCAGCATGTAAATGACAGACGGTATTGCAGTTGATAAACTGTTTAATCTAATAGTCTTTGGAATTGTTGGTATTCTTGAAAGTTTTCCTACTGGGGTGTAGATACCGACACACATTACAGCGACCACACTTATAGCAACCCACACACTTTGGCATACTGGAGAATACTTCTGGGTTTCTCAACATGCTTGGTGCCACAAGGTCCTTCAGATTCTGGGACTTCCTGAATACCACGGATGGTTCCTTTGGAAGATAATCCTTTAAAATGGTGTCCATTAGGAGGATGTTCCAGTGTTTCTTCAAAGTTCTTTTTATAAGATTCTCATGTCTGCTGTAGGTAGTGATGAATCTCATTGTATCCTCTTTCTTTTCTCTGGGTTTATACTTTAGAAGTTGTTCCCTCTCAAGTTTCTTTGTCTTTATGTTGGCTTCTTCCAATAAATGGTTCGGATATCCTTTCTCCTTGAATCTTTCAGTGTAAACTTGTAGCTGTTGATCCCGGTCCTCATTGTTCTTACAATTCCAGGCTATTCTGTTGAATTGTGAGAACGGGATATTGTTCTTCCATTGTTGACAATGATTGCTCTTGTAGTGTACATAGCTATTCATGTCGACCTTCTTAATGTAGTTCTTGGTGACCACTTCTTTCCCCAAATGTGTCAGTACCAGGTCCAGGAATTCGACCTTATCTGTACTATCGTTGGCAGTGAAACTAAGATTCAATTGTTTGATATATACTTAAAAAACTCCTTAAAACTTAAATTGTCGCCATCCCATATGATTAAAATATCGTCTATGTAACGTTTATAAAAAACGATGTTCTGCTGAAATGGATGATCCTTAAAAACATAATCATTTTCCCATTGTCCCATAAAAAGATTAGCAAAACTCGGTGCATAGATCGTGCCCATGGTGGTTCCACAGATTTGAAGGAAGAAATCATCTAAAAACTTAAAATAGTTAAGTTTTAAAATGAAGTTCATCAATTCACATATAAATATTCTGTGTTCTTCTGTGATTAGGGCATCTTTACTAAGAAATTGATTGCAGTCTTCGATCCCCTTGTCATATTCTATGCTGGTGTAAAGTGACTGTACATCAATGGTGATCCATCTATATGTATCTTTCCATTCAAAGGATTCCATTAAGTTAAGAACTGATGTAGTGTCTTTCAGATACGCAGGTAGGTTTACCACATGTTTCCTCAGAAATATGTCCACATATTCTGACAAATGGGACGTTAGGGAATCAATCCCAGCAACAATGGGTCTTCCTGGGGGATTTTTCATGGATTTGTACACTTTGGGTAAAAAGTAAAAAATGGGGGTGGTGGGGTTGGAATTGAACAGGTATTGGTATTGGTAAAGTGAAGGTTCTGGAGTGGCCATCTCAGTCTCCTGACCTCAATATCATTGAGCCACTCAGGGGAGATCTCACACGTGCAGTTCATGCAAGACAGACCAAGAATTTACAGGAACTGGAGGCTTTTTGCCAAGAAGAATGGGCAGCTTTACCATCTGAGAAAATAAAGAGCCTCATCCACAACTACCACAAAAGACTTCAAGCTGTCATTGATGTTAAAGGGGGCAATACACGGTATTAAGAACTGGGGTATGTAAACTTTTGATCAGGGTCATTTGGGTAGTTTCTGTTGTCATTATGATTTAAAAAGAGTAAACACAGTTGTTTGACAATAAATGGCTTCACCCAACCACTAACCATGAGTGAAAGAAAAGTTTGTGAGTTATCATTCATATTCTCTGACAAATGGTCCGAAGATCACAAATTCTGCAAGGATATGTAAACTTATGAGCACAACTGTGTATATATGTGTATAAATAAATATATATATATATATATACAGCCACACACTTATACACATTTATACACACAGCCACACACTTATACACATGTAGACACATAATCATACAATTATACACACAGCTACACACATACATATAGCCACACATGTATACACATACACACTTGTAGATGGTTCACCCTTACCTTTACGCATTACATTAGTATACACAGGCAGCTCTGACCCTCCATCAGTTTCCCACATCGCACAGCACAGGCATTACTGGGACTCCTCTCTCTCTCACTCTTTAGTTTAACTTTTGACAGCTTGCACGCTGCAGCTGTCAGTGTCTTCATATTACTGTAGTATGTTCAACTTCAGCCTGCCCAGATGCCCCTATGATTTGCCGATGCCCTAGGCAATTGTCTATAGATAGGGCCGGCTCTTCCTCCCCTCCACCTCTCAGATCACACTGCCAGCTGTATCTCGCCCCCTCCCCCGAATCACAGAGCTGGATGATTGTACTTCTCCCCCCACCCTGCGGATCACTCTGCCGGCTGTCTCTCCCTTTCCACACCCTATCACAGTGCTGGCTCTCCTCTCCGGTTGTCAGCTGTCTCTCCCCCGTTCCCTGCATCACAGTGACAGCTGGCAGCCAACATGTGACATGATCCTTTCCCTGCACTATACTCTCCACGTGGCACAGTCAGTGGCACATCCCCCAACACTGGCAGCCATGCATGCGCCATACGGACACCCTGCTGGCTTAAGAGTTCATGCTCTAGGATGGCCCGGGAGTCAGTCTGATCCCGGAAGCATTCAGGCAGCCTGAACCGCTCAATTTTTATCACTCATGCAGCTGCTGTCTGTAATACAGCCCTATTAGCTGGGCCCCCCTGAGACCTGCCAGGACCAAAGTGGCTGCCTATGTTGTCTATCAGTAATTTCGCGTCTGTGTGTGTGTACTGAATGTGTGTTGTGGGTACTGTGTGTGTGTATACGTGGTGGTGGGTGGGTGTACTTTGTGTGTGTGGTACTGTGTGTGTATATGTGATGGGTGTGTGTGTGTGTGTGTGTGTGTGTGTGTGTGTGTGTGTGTGTGTGTGTGTAGTTTATGTGTGTATAGTGTGTACCTTGTGTGTGTATATGAGGTGGTGGGTGGATGTGTATAGTGTGTGCTGTGTGTGTATATGTGGAGGTGTGTGTGTACTTTATGTGTGTGTGTGTGTGTGTGTGTGTGTGTGTGTGTGTGTGTAGTGTGTACTGTGTGTATATGGGATGTGGGGGTGTACTTTATGTATGTGTAGTGTGTATATGTGGTGGTAGAGACGTGTGTGTGTGTGTGTACTTTATGTGGGTGTATTGTGTACTGTGTGTGTGTATATGTGGTGTTGGGGGTTTGTGTGTGTACTTTACGTGTGAGTAGTGTATACTGTGTGTGTATATCTGGAGGGTGTGTGTGTGTGTGTGTGTGTGTGTGTGTACTTTATGTGTGTGTAGTGTGTACTGTGTGTGCATATGTGGTGGTGGGGGTGCGTGTGTGTAGTTTATGAGTGTGTAGTGTGTACTGTGTATATGTGGTAATGGGGTCTGTGTGTATATGCTATGTATGGGAGGGCTGTGTCAACAATTTAGAGATGTGCGGATGGCACTTTTTGTGTTTTGTGATTTGGTTTTGGTTCTAATTCTACATTCGTGTTTTGGTTTTGGCTTGGTTTTGCCAAAACCACCCTTTCGTGTTTTGGTTTTGAATCTGGATGATTTTTTAAAAAACCATAAAAACAGCTAAAATCACAGAATTTGGGGGTAATTTTGATCCTACGGTATTATTAACCTCAATAACATTAATTTCCACTCATTTCCAGTCTATTCTGAGCACCTCACAATATTTTTTTTAGGCCAAAAGGTTGCACCGAGGTGGCTGTATGACTAAGCTAAGCGACACAAGTGTGCGGCACAAACACCTGGCCCATCTAAGAGTGGCACTGCAGTGGCAGACAGGATGGCAGATTTAAAAAAATAGGCCCCAAACAGCACATGATGCAAAGAAGAAAAAGAGGTGCAATGAGGTAGCTGGATGACTAAGCTAAGCGACACAAGTGTGCGGCACAAACACCTGGCCCATCTACGAGTGGCACTGCAGTTACAGACAGGATGGCACTTAAAAAAACTAGTCCCCAAACAGCCCATGATGCAAAGAAGAGAAAGAGGTGCAAGACGGAATTATCCTTGGGCCCTCCCACCTACACTTATGTTATATAAACAGGACATGCACACTTCACTAAACACTCTTTCAGAGTACACACTGGAGGGGGGGCAACTTAGGTAAAATAAAGCCAGTTTGTGCAAGGGCATCCAAATTGCCTCTTTTTCCTGGCAGTATACATATGATATCTGTCTGACATGCCTACTTGGATGCTGTCACTAGTGGTTAAAGTGGGGCGGAACGGGGCGGAACTGCGTTCCGTCACCTCTAATTGCAGGCGGAACTAGTTCCGCCTCCGCCCGGCCACAGCATCAGGTCCCTGCTGCATTGCAAAGGTAGCAGCGGCCGCCAGCCAATCCCGGCTCGCAGACCGGCTGCAGCACCAATCAAAAAAAGGGGCGGCTTTTTTAAAATCTTGCGTGAACCAATCACGGCTCGCGGACCGCCAGCCAATGAGAAGCTGTCATGTGGCAGCTTCTCATTAGCTGGCGGTCCGGGAGCAGTGAATGGTGCACAATTGGCGCCAGATTCAAAGTGCGGCCTCGCTGCTTTGCAATAGCAGCCGGTCCGTGAGCCAGGACTGTCTGGTGGCCGCTGCTAGCTTTACACCGCAGCCGGGGACCTGATGCTGCAGCCCACAGCCACTGAAGCACACAGCCACACTGAGGAGAGTGCTGCTGGACTGAGGAGCAGCAATGACAGGGGCGAGGATTTGACGCCAGGCAGCTCATGGACCGGCAATAGAGAGACAGCGGCAGCATTTTTTTTTGAGGCGCCAGCTGCGAGCAAATTGTGTCTAGTGACCCAACAGCCAGACGGTGGATTAACGTAGCAGCCTTCAGGTGTCCCAGCCTTCAGGTACCCCGCATCTTTGTCTGTTACCATGCGACAAGCACACAACCTCCCTGCTACTGTCAATTTCCTCATTCAGGTCCCTTCATTTTGCCAATAGGTTGCCAAGTGACTCCGGGCTCTGTATGCCCGCAGCAATGACTAGAGCTCTGCTCGGCTGTTCATAGACACTGCACAGTCGTGTGGGATTGGGGCAGATATCTGTGTTATCTGATGGGTGCAGGCTGACAGCGCATGGGTGGATGCTGCATTCAGTGGGAGCCTCTCACGGTCACCCTGCATGGCTGACTTCCACATTTCTCCTCTTGACAACCAAAGTCCGCTACAGTGACACTAGTGACTGTCTGTTTGGACACTTAGTTGTTCAAAACTCCCAAGGTGACTCCAGGAGGGGAGAAATCCTTTTCCACCTTCGGGAAAGAAATGGAGCTACAGGGTCTGGCAGAAGTGGGTAAAGGGTGCGGAGAAGGGAGAGAGCTGGTTGGCTTGCTCTCAAGCCTCCCTATCTGAGTAAGTACTTCAGTGGCATCAGAGAGAGCCAGCTGCCACCTCCCACCTCATTGCACCCAGGCCCATGGAAGCTGCAGTGTCCTAAAACATATAGGATATGCACGTATGCAAAATATATCTAATTATTAGACACATTATTGCTACACTTATCGCATGAGGCCCCTGTTTCTAAAAAGTGAAGGGAATGTTCTGTGTGGGGGGATACTTGCCAGCGGTTGTGTGTAAGTGGCTCTGATATTGTGGGCATTGTGTGTGTAAAGGGCACTAGTATGTGGGACGGGCAATGTGAATAAAATTGTGCTACTGTGAGACATTATTTTGAATTGGGGTACTTTTGTGTGGCAACGCCCCTTCCTTGTGAGGCCACACCCCTTTCTGTGGTGCGCGCGCCTTCGGCGCGCACTAAGCAGGGGGGGGTCATGGCGGAGGTGAGTTCCCCCACCTCTCCAGGACCACTTTAAGCCCTGGCTGTCACTCATATAAGCCTCCACCATTCTTTCTGTCAAAGTCAAAAATATTACATACACACCACATGCAAACACCAGAGTGGCCTCTGTGCATGCACGTAGTCGCCGTGTGTGTGCATACACGCATGCTACGTACACTGGTTCACGAGCCTTTTGTATTGGCGTGTGGTATTAGTATATACGGTAGCATACACATTCGCACAGAAAAGCCACAAAGACATATTCAATATTCTATTTATATAGTGCATAATTTACACATAGTCTCCGCACACTTTTCCAGCAGGTTACATATACTCAAAGGATAGAACAACAGAGTTATTCAGGGTTACAGGATGTGAGGGGATGGAGCAAGGATAGGACTTAGTATTTGGTATCCAGATGTGCAGTATTTTGAGATCTACATTCTGGTTGCTATTTGCAGTTTATAGCATATTTCTGCACATAGGCCCTCATTCCGAGTCGTTCGCTCGGTATATTTCATCGCATCGCAGTAAAATTCCGCTTAGTACGCATGCGCAATATTCGCACTGCGACTGCGCCAAGTAATTTAACAATGAAGATAGTATTTTTACTCACGGCTTTTTCTTCGCTCCGGCGATCGTAATGTGATTGACAGGAAATGGGTGTTACTGGGCGGAAACACGGCGTTTCAGGGGCGTGTGGCTGAAAACGCTACCGTTTCCGGGAAAAACGCAGGAGTGGCCGGAGAAACGGTGGGAGTGCCTGGGCGAACGCTGGGTGTGTTTGTGACGTCAACCAGGAACGACAAGCACTGAAATGATCGCACAGGCAGAGTAAGTCTGGAGCTACTCTGAAACTGCTAAGTAGTTAGTAATCGCATTATTGCGAATACATCGGTCGCAATTTTAAGAAGCTAAGATTCACTCCCAGTAGGCGGCGGCTTAGCGTGTGTAACTCTGCTAAAATCGCCTTGCGAGCGATCAACTCGGAATGAGGGCCATAGATATGCGCAAAATTGTAATAGTCACAAACTACTGTAAATACTGTACTCTTGATATTCGGCGGGAACCCAGTGGTGAACACCTGCAAGTACACCTGGACCAAGCATCGCCCATTCATTTAAACCAACCTATGACCCCTCATGTACTGTAAATGACCTGCCCTTTGACCTATGAAAGAAGAGGTTACATTTCCCATTGTACTGTATTTGGACACATTGTATAAAAGAGAGTCCTCCTGGGCACGCTCAGTCTATTCTCTGAAATTCATATTGCTAAGACTGACAGAGCCCTGGATCCGGGAACGCTCGCGAACATACATATGTACTATTGGTTATAGTTCTTCTCTGTAATACTGTTGTATCTTTTATCTGTATCTTTTGGACCACAACATTACATTTAACTACTGGTGTCGCATTCCATTCTTGTTTGGGGATATGGGGGGTAATCCCAAGTTGATCGCCGCAGGATTTTTGTTAGCAATTGGGCAAAACCATGTGCACTGCAGGGGAGGCAGATATAACATGTGCAGAAATAGGTGGGTTGTGGGTTGTGTTCAATCTGAAATCTAATTTGCAGTGTAAAAATAAAGCAGCCAGCATTTACCCTGCACAGAAACAAAATAACCCACCCAAATCTAACTCTTTCTGCACATGTTATATCTGCCTCCCCTGCAGTGCACATGGTTTTGCCAAATTGCTAACAAAAATCCTGCTGCGATCAACTTGGAATTACTCCCAAGGTGTATTCAGCCACACGTGTCGCTGCATTGTGCGCATAGCGTGTCGGCGTGTATACGCAATGTGCATACATATCTTAGCGGTTATTTGCTTATGTTTAAGGGCCGCAGCGGCACGAACCACAGTGTGATAAGGTATTGCTTTTCCTTGTAAATTAATTGAACTTTACATTTCAGTGGTGACAGAATCATATGCATTGACAGTAGACTGTCAGTAATCATTGGCAGGTCCTTCAGTCCGGACCAGATGTCAGATTTCACTCCTGACTGCCCTGCATCACCGCCAGCGGGTGGGCTAGGAAATCTTATCCTTTTTCTTGCAGCCCCAGTGGTGGGAGAAATTGAAGGAGGAGCTGTTGATGGGTTACGTTCCGCTTGAGTTGACAATTTACTCACCAGCAAGTCTTTGCACCTCTGCACACTTGTGTCTGCCGGAAAGAGAGATACAACGTAGGCTTTAAACCTAGGATCGAGCACGGTGGCCAAAATGTAGTGCTGATTTCAACAGATTGACAACCCTTGAATCCTGGCAAAGCGAATGAAGGGCTCTATCCACAAGTCCCACATACTTTGCGGAATCGCTCTGTCTTAGCTCCTCCTTCAATTTCTCCAGCTGCTTCTGCAAAAGCCTGATGAGGAGAATGACCTGACTCAAGTAGGCAGTGTCTGAACTGACTTCATGTGTGGCAAGTTCGAAGGGTTGGAGAGCCTTGCACAAGACGGAAATCATTCTCCACTGCACTTGAGTCAGGTGCATTCCCCCTCCTTTGCCGATATCATAGGTGGATGTATAGGCTTGAATGGCCTTCTGCTGCCCCTCCATCCTCTGAAGCATATAGAGTGTTGCATTCCACCTCGTTACCACCTCTTGCTTCAGTTGATGGTAGGGCAGGTTCATGTATGTTTGCTGGCGCTCCAGTTTTCGGCACGCGGTGGCTGAATGCCGAAAGTGGCCCGCAATTTTTCAGTCAACCGACAGCATCTCCTGCAATCCCCTGTCATTTTTCAAAAAATTCTGCACCACCAAATTAATTGTATGTACAAAACATGGGACGTGCTGAAATTTGCCCAAATGTAATGCACGCACAATATTGGTGGCATTGTCCAATATCACCAATCCCCAGGAGAGTCCAATTGGGGTAAGCCATTCTGCAATGATGTTCCTTAGTGTCCGTAAGAGGTTGTTAGCTGTGTGCCTCTTACGGAAAGCGGTGATACATAGCGTAGCCTGTCTAGGAACGTGTTGCGAGATGCTGCTACTGTTGCCGCTGCTTTTGTTGCTGCTGGAGGCCATTCATCTACCCAGTGGGCTGTTACAGTTATATAGTCCTTAGTCTGCCCTTTTCAACTTGTCCACATGTCTGTGGTTAAGTGGACACTGGATACAACCGCATTTTGAAGGACACTGGTGACTCTTTTTCTGCCATCTGTGTACATTCTCGGTATCACCTGCCTAGAGAAGTGGAACCTAGATAGGATTTGATTCCGGGGACACAGTACCTCAAACAATTCTCTAAGTCCCACTAAACTAATGGTGGATACCGGACACACGTCTAACACCAACATAGCTGTCAAGGCCTCAGTTATTTGGTTTGCAAAAGGATGACTGCTATCATATTTCATCTTCCTCACAAAGGACTGTTGAACAGTCAATTGCTTACTGGAAGTAGTACAAGTGCTCTTCCGTCTTCCCCTCTGGGGTGACGATTGACTCCCAGCAGCAACAACAGCAACGGCAGCAACAGCAGGCGTACCACTCAAGGATCCTCTGGAGGAATACCAGTTAGGAGAGGAATCCTCAGTCTTGACAGTGACATTGCCTGCAGGACTACTGATGTCCTAACTAAGGAGGAAGTTGACGTTGAGGGAGTTGGTGGTGTGGCTTACAGGAGCTTTGGTACAGGAGGAAGAAGGGATTTAGGTGTCAGTGGATTGCTTACGCTCTTACCCAAAGTTTGACAACTTGACTCTGACTTATGATGAATGTGCAGCAGGTGACGTATAAGGGAGGATGTTCCTAGGTGGTTAACATCCTTACCCCTACTTATTACAGATTGACAGAGGCAACAGATGGCTTGACACCTGTTGTCCGGATTTGTTGAGAAATAATTCCAAACCAAAGAGGTGGCTTTTTTGGTAGTTTGCCCAGGCATCACAATAAGCTTTTTCATCCCACGGACAACAGGTGTCTCCTCCCGTGCCTGAATTAAACAAACCACCTCACCATCAGAATCCTCCTTGTCAATTTCCTCCTCAGCGCTAGCAACACCCATATCCTCATCCTGGTGTACTTCAACAGTGACATCTTCAATTTTAATATCAGGAACTGGACTGTGGGTACTCCTTCCAGCACTTGCTGGGGGCGCGCAAATGGTGGAAGGAGCCATCTCTTCCCATCCAGTGTTGGGAGGGTCAGGCATCGTAACCGCCGACACACTTGGACTCTCCTTGGGGATTTGTGATACCATCTCAGAATGCACAGTTCTTTTCTGTGCTCTTTCCAGCTTTTCTCTTTTAATTTTTCTAGAGGGAGGATGAGGGATTCCATCGTCATGTGAAGCTGAACCACTAGTCATGAACATAGGCCAGGGCCTCAGCCATTCCTTGCCACTTCGTGTCGTAAATGGCATATTGGCAAGTTTACGTTTCTCCTCAGACCATTTAAATTTAATTTTTTGGGTCTTTTACTGAACTTTGGCTTTTTGGATTTTACATGCCCTCTACTATCACAATGGGCATCGGCCTTGGCAGATGACGTTGATGGCATTTCATTGTCTATGTCATGGCTAGTGGCAGCAGCTTCAGCATTAGGAGGAAGTGTTTCTTGATCTTTCCCTATTTTATCCTCCAAATGTTTGTTCTCCATTATTTTTCTGGAGTTATATAACACAATATGTGGCACACGAGAGCGTACCCCTACACCTCACAGGGCAAACCCTGTAAAAATTATTTGGATTACATATTAATAACCCCTTTATTTGGAGTAAATAATGTACAGCACAAGACAGCACCACTGAATTTATATGGCAGCACCACTGGACTGGATTTATATAGAATTATATGGATTTATATGGAACTATACGGCAGGATAACTGGAATTACACGACAGTATTCTGAGAATTATACGGCAATAGCACAGGAATTATATGATAGTATCACAGGAATTATACGCCAGTATCACAGGAATCATATGGCAGTACCACAGGAATTATACGTTAGTATTCCGAGAATTATATGGCAATATCACAGGAATTATACTTCAATGTCACAGGAATTATACACCAGTATCATGGGAATTATATTGCAGTATAACAGGAATTATACGCCAGTATTCCGAGACTTTTACGGCAATGTCACAGGAATTATACACCAGTATTCCAAGAATTATATGGCAATATCACAGAAATTATACGGCAATGTCACAGGAATTATACTCCAGTATCACGGGAATTATATGGCAGTATCACAGGAATTATACACCAGTATTCCGAGAATTATATGGCAATGTTACAGAAATTATACGCCAGTATTCCGAGAATTATATGGCAATGTCACAGGAATTATACACCAGTATCACAGGAATTATACTGCAATATCACGGGAATTATACGCCAGTATCACTGGAATTATATGGCAGTAACACTGGATATATGGCAGCAGAGGACACCACCACTGTGACTGGTCACTGGACTGATGCTGCACAAGACACTACCCCTGGTCTGATGCAAGACAACACAGCAAAAATGCAAGGGACTTATACAGCAGCCAGCAGCACTGGGGACATATAGCAGCAGAGGACACCAACACTGTGACTGGCTGGACTGATGCAGCATAAGACACTGACTACACTGGACTGGATTGAGCAGCACAACACAGCACAAGACTCGCCACCCCACTTTCCCGCCCCCACACAGACACCAAGGACGGAGACATGTCTTCTCCCTACACTCTCCGGGACTGGAGTGAAAATGGCCGCAACACGCGGCTCCTTATATGGAATCCAAATCCCGCGAGAATCCAACAGCGGGATGATGATGTTTTGCCTCGTTCGGGTTTCCGAGTCAGGTGGGAATACCCGAGCCTGGCTCGGAACCGGACTCGAATGGTGAAGTTCAGTATGGTTCGGTTCTCTGAGAACCAAACCCGCTCATCTCTAGCTAACACCTATTTGTTATATGAGTACAGTAGCAGCTGAGGAGGGAAGGGGTTCCACTAGCCCTTAGAAATTGGATGCTTAGCATATATAACGGCCAACATTCACTGTAAAAACAAATAATATCACATATGCAGTTTACTTTTAAATTCTGATATAATCTAATTTATTAGGATATAAAGCAGAAAAACATGATATTATTTATAGTTTATCTGGTTTATATAATGCTGATGGTCCTAATACCGGTATACATGGACAGTACAATAAATGACAAAAAACAAGAAACATTTAAACATTTAAAATTCCATTTGAATAATGCAGTGGCAAGAAGGAATATTTCTGCTGTCCTATTTGACTGGAGAAAATGTACAAAAGTGCTGAAGGGAGAGAAAACCGCATAAGGCATATCTACCTATATTCAGATTATTCTCCAGCCAAATAGGACAGCAGAAATATTCCTTCTTGCCACTGCATTATTCAAGTGGCATAGTAAATGTTTAAATGTTTCTTGTTTTTTGTCATTTATTGTATAAACCATATAAACTGTAAATAATACTGAGTTTTTATGCTTTATATCCTGATAAATTGGATTATACCAGATTTTAAAAGTGTACTGCATCTGTGTGTATGTTGTGGTTGGGGTGTTTGTGTGTATGTAATGTGTACTGTGTGTGTGTATAAATGGTGTTGGAGGTGTGTGTGTGTGTGTGTGTGTGTGTGTGTGTGTGTGTGTGTGTGTGTGTAGTTTGCACTGTGTGTATATGTGGTGGTGGGTGTGTGTGTGTGTGTGTGTGTGTGTGTGTGTGTGTGTACTTTATGTGTGTGTGTACTTTATGTGTGTGTGCTGAGTGTGTATATGTGATGCTGGATGTGTGTGTACTTTATATCTGTATAGTATATACTGTGTGTATATGTGGTATCATCATCCCGCTGTTGGATTCTCGCGGGATTTGGATTCCATATAAGGAGCCTTGTGTTGCGGCCATTTTCACTCCAGTCCCGGAGAGTGTAGGGAGAAGACATGTCTCCGTCCTTGGTGTCTGTGTGTGTGTGTGTGTGTGTGTGTGTGTGTATGTGTGTGTGTTTGTATGTGGTGCTGTGGGGAGGTGAATGTGTTAGCGGGCACTGGGATGTTGAAATTGATCAATTAATGGCTTATGAGGGCTAGGTGAGGGTAGTTAACAGGTGCTGCTGTGTGTGTAGTAAGGGGTTCTGCTGTATGTGTGTATAGTAAGGGGTGCTGCTGTGTGTGCGTGTGTGTGTGTGTGTGTGTGTGTGTGTGTGTGTGTGTGTGTGTGTGTGTAGTATCGGGTGCTGCTGTGTGAGTGTAGTAAGGGGTTCTGCTGTGTGTGTGTGTGTGTGTGTGTGTGTGTGTGTGTGTGTGTAGTAAGGGGTTCTGCAGTGTGTGTAGTATGGGATGCTGTGGAGAGAATGGAGTAAGGGGTTCTGCGATGTGAGTGTGGTATCGGAAGCTGATGTGTGTGTAGTATCGGGTGCTGATGTGAGTGTAGTAACAGGTGCTACCATGGGTGTGTAGTAAGGGGTGCTGCGGTGTGTAGTAAGGGGTGCTGCAGTGTGTAGTAAGGTGTGCTGCCATGTGAGTGTAGTAAGGGGTGCTGCTGTGTGTGTGTAGTAAGGGGTGCTGCTGTGTGTGTAGTAAGGGGTGCTGCTGTGTGTGTCGTAATGGGTTCTGCTGTGTGAATGTAGTAAAGGGTGCTGCTGTGAGTGTAGTAATGGGTGCTACTGGGCATGCCCCTCCACATCACAAGTCACACCCTCGGTGGCGGCATAAAATAGTATTTTTGTTAATTTCAACTCCAGGCCCGTGTGGACCTTACTCTGGCACTGTGTATAAAGGATCTGGCATTCCCAGTGATAATCAAATGCACTCAAAGAATTTTCAATATAAGAAATGGACCCCACTACACCGTGGTAAGCATACTCTGCTTTTTGGAATTTAATTACTTATTTATTATTTATTTATTTATTAACAGTTTCATATATAGCGCAGGAAATTCCATTGTGCTTTACAACTGGACACAATTAGAAGACAAAACTGGGTAAAAACAAACAGTCATAGAGGTAGGAGGGCCCTGCTCGCAAGCTTACATCTTTGGGGAAATAGGCATTGATACACAAGGATAGGTGCTATCTATTGCATAGCTGTCCACCAGATTGCAAAGGTTCTTGGCGTGCTGCATGATATCACAACTACTATTAACCAGTGGAAATATAATTAACTCTGTTTTGGAAATATTATGTTTAAGGTGGCGAGATGACATCCAAGATGAAACAACAGAAAAGCAGTCAGTGACTCGGCCCAAAACAGATAGAGACAAATCAGGGGAGGATTGGTAGATTTTAGTATCATTTGCATACAGATGATACTGAAATCCAAAAGAGCTGATTAGTTTCCCAAGAGATGAGGTATAGATTGAGAAAGGCAGACGACCTAAGACTGAGCCTTGCGGTACGCCAACTGAAAGAGGCAGTAAAGAGGAGGCAGATTAAGAGAAGCAGACACTGAAAGAGCAATTAGATAGGTAGGATAGGAACCAAGAGAGGGCCGTGTCCTGAAGACCTGGGGATTGCAGTGTTTGTATGAGAAGCGAGTGGTCAACAGTGTCAAAAGCAGCAGAGAGATCTAAAAGAATAAATAATGAGTAATGGCCTTTAGATTTAGCAGTGACCAGATTATTCACTACTTTAGTCATTGATGTCTCTGTGTTGTGTTGGGAGCAAAAGCCTGATTGATGTGTGTCCAATAAGTTGTATGAGTTAAGAAAGTGTGTGAGGCGAGTGTAGGCAAGTTTATCAAGTAGCTTGGAGAGACATGAGAGCTGAAAGATGGGACGGTAGTTTGAGAGAGTTAGGGTCAGAATTTAGCTTTTTCAGAATGGGAGTAATCACTGCATGTTTGAACAGAGAAGGGAAGATACTAGTAGAGAGAGAGAGATTACAGATGTTGGTTAAGGTTGGGATGAGCACAGGAGACAAAGCTTTACTTATTTTTGAAGGTATAGGATCAAGAGGAGAGGTAGTAGAGTAGCAGGATGAGAAGAGTGTTGATACTTCATCTTCATTTGTGGGATCAAATGAAGAGAAAGTACCAGAGGGTTCAGGTAGGAAATTGAGTAGGTCACTGATTGAGGAAGAGCATACCATTTCATCTTGGATCTTATCAAATTTTGTCCTTGAAGTAGGAAGCAAGATCTTGTGCCTTGATAGTGGCTGGCGGGTTGGGTGAAGGAGGGTTGAGAAGTGATTTAAAAGTATTAAAAAGTAATTTGGGGTTACAGGCTTGAGCAGAGATGAGAGTTTGGAAATATGTTTTTTTGACAATGTCCAGGGGATTACGATAAGAGTGGTAGACAGTATAATATGTGAGGAAGTTACTCGGAATACAAGATTTACGCAACTAGCGTTCAACTTTACGTGACAGTTTTTGTAAGTGTCTTGTTACTTTAGAGTGCCATGGTTGACATCTAGGCCTACGTGGAGTATGATGGGTAGTTGAAGCCACTTTGTCACTTTGTATGTGCAAGATTTTAAGTTGAACATTCAAATACTTGATTACTGGTGTTGTTCAGCTGTTCATTTACAGACACCTTATGAATGTGAATTCACGTTGACCAGCACAGCTGACCCTAGATTGCATGTAATAAATACTATGACTAATTGATACAGGCTACCAATGAGAAAAATGTGATGTTGATGAAAGGCGATAGATTGCACTGTATTGGTCTAGGCAAACAACATCCTTATAGACCTTCATTAAGTATGGATTAATAAAAAAAAAGTACAACTATTATAATTGCATGCAAAAGACTTTATCAAGAGCAAATAATATACATCAATGCTTACATTTATAGACAGATGACCACCGTGAAAAGACAGACACAGAGCAGCAACTCCTGGCATCAGTACGGCATCATTACATCATCAGGCTGCACCTGAGACACAATCCTGCATTCCCTGTTCCGTTTCCATAGAAATAGATTAAGAGTTGTTAGCAAAGCAAAAAAGTTAGCAATTGGGCAAAGCCATGTTTCACTGCAGGTGAGGTAGATGTAACATGTGCAGAGAGATTTTTATTTGGGTGGTTTATATTTTTTCTGTGCATGATAATTACTGTCTCCTTTATTTAGATTTCAGTTTGAACATTTGAACACACCAAAATCTAACTCTCTGTGCACATGTTACATCTTCTGCAGCTGTTGTCCAACATGGTTTTGCCCAATTGCCAACTTTTTTGCTTTGCTAACAACTCTGAAAAACACTAATACAAACAGACCAATAAGCCTAAGAAAGACTACAGGAAAAATAATCAGGATACCTTACAAAGTATCATGTTTTACAAAGCCAGTTTACAAAGCAGTAAATCTATATTTGAAAAAGAAACAATATGGCAACACTGACAAGCGCTTATATACAACTTTATAATAAATATATGCATGTCGATTATTAGTGGTATACCTATTGACTGTAGACCTTTTTAGTGTAGATCTAATAATCCACACCCTGTCAATGCTGTAAGAATAATAAGGCACGTATCATAAAGTATGACATAATTCCAAGAATTACAAAAAAAAGTTCAAAGATAAATATTCATTAAGACCCCATGGATGGATCTTATTGACCTTAAAGATCCATATGACCTCAAGTTGCAGTAGAGCTTTATCTCTATCTCCTTCTCGAATGTTAAGAGGTACTTGGTCAATCATCCTGTATCTAAGTGTGACCAATGGATATTTACAGTTCCTAAAGTGATGAGCCACAGGTTGATCACAGGGTTGTCCCTTGATCTGTTTCTGTATGTGCACTGTTTCTCTAGCAACAGCCGGATCATTTCTCAGGCATGATTATGTAATGATACCGTGCGAACACCTGGAGTTGCCGCGCTGTGTCTGTCTTTTCACAGTGGTCTTCTGTCTATAAAGGTAACCAGTGAAAATCCTTCAAGTGCCGCCTCCACCCACCTGGCTATCTATATATATATATATATATATATTTCACATATATATATATTTCATATATATATATATATATATATATATATATATATTTCACACAGGCCATCACAGAAGGAGATATCACATCAATGTTACAATTCACATGTACTCAATATACATGTCTTTTTGCATAAGAAACAGACTCTGGGGTAAATTTACTAAGGTCCCGATTTTGACCGAGATGCCGTTTTTTCATCAAAGTGTCATCTCGGTAATTTACTAAACTCAAATCACGGCAGTGATGAGGGCATTCGTAATATTTGGAAGTCCTAGGAAAAAATCACGAATGAATACACCATCGGTCAAAACGCGGCTGTTTAAGTATGAATCTCGGTCATTTACTAAGAAGTGCAAAGCAAAAAAAAAAAAAAACACTGCCGTGAAAAATTACAACTCGTAAAAAAGTGCTTAAAAAAAACAGACCTGCTTTTTTTATTCGTGATTGGATAGGCATGCACGGATCCATGAGATCCGTGCATGTATATCAGTGGGAAGGGGTGGGAAAGTGATTATTTTCTCAAAAAAAATTGCGTGGGGTCCCCCCTCCTAAGCATAACCAGCCTCGGGCTCTTTGAGCCGATCCTGGTTGCAGAAATATGGGAAAAAAATTGACAGGGGTTCCCCCATATTTAAGCAACCAGCATCGGGCTCTGCGCCTGGTCCTGGTTCCAAAAATACGGGGGACAAAAAGAGTAGGGGTCCCCCGTATTTTTAAAACCAGCACCGGGCTCCACTAGCTGGACAGATAATGCCACAGCCGGGAATCACTTTTATATAGTGCCCTGCGGCCGTGGCATCAAATATCCAACTAGTCACCCCTGGCCGGGGTACCCTGGGGGAGTGGGGACCCCTTCAATCAAGGGGTCCCCCCCCCAGCCACCCAAGGGCCAGGGGTGAAGCCCGAGGCTGTCCACCCCATCCAATTGGCTGCGGATGGGGGGCTGATAGCCTTTTTTGAAAATGAAAAGATATTGTTTTTAGTAGCAGTACTACAAGGCCCAGCAAGCCTCCCCCGCATGCTGGTACTTGGAGAACCACAAGTACCAGCATGCGGTGGAAAAACGGGCCCGCTGGTACCTGTAGTACTATTACTAAAAAAATACCCAAAAAAAGACAAGACACACACACCGTGAAAGTAAAGATTTATTACATACATGCACACAAACATACATACATACTTAACTTATGTTCACACGCAGGTCGGTCCTCTTCTCCAGTAGAATCCAAGGGGTACCTGTTGAATAAATTCTACTCACCAGGTCCAGGGTCCCAGGGTCCTCGGGGCAACCATTTGTAATCCAGGTACTTGAATAAAATAACAAAACGGATACCCGAGCCACGAACTGAAAGGGGCCCCATGTTTTCACATGGGACTCCTTTCCCCGAATGCCAGAAACCCACTCTGACTTCTGTCTAAGTGGGTTTCTTCAGCCAATCAGGGAGAGCCACGTTGTAGCACTCTCCTGATCGGCTGTGTGCTCCTGTACTGAGTGACAGGCGGCACACGGCAGTGTTACAATGTAGCGCCTATGCGCTCCATTGTAACCAATGGTGGGAACTTTCTGCCCTGCGGTTGACCTAAAGTGACGTCACCGCTGAGCAGAAAGTTCCCACCATTGGTTACAATGGAGCGCATAGGCGCTACATTGTAACACTGCCGTGTGCCGCCTGTCACTCAGTACTTTTTAGGGGTCAGCCACCCGAAGGGATACGACAAGAACACCAACAGCACACCGACAAAAACAGGGAAACGCAAACTAGAAGAACACGAAGGGGGTGCAGGGGGGGAGAAAAGAACAAGGACAAATCACCTACAGTGACAGGAGAACTGGGGAAAGGAATATTTAACCTTAGCAACACCGTACTGACAACCAATGACATAAAACTTCTAGACAAAGGCCTCAAGTTCGCACCCACCACCAAAATTGACAAATTCAACACCTACCTTGACCTCCATAAATTTGCCCGAAAATTAACACTGAAAAAATACTATGCCACAACAACATCAGCCCCGGTTAGAAATCAAGAAGATACAGACAACTTCAGACACAGCAAACTAAAACCACCATCTACATTCTACCCCAGTCATCTAAAAGGAACACAAATAGATGCTTTTATCAGAATGGTGGAACGAGACATAGAGAAACTCAACACAAATAATCCCACTAGCAATCTATCTAAACAAGAAAAGATAGCACTACAGGAATTGCAGGACAATCATTCACTGATCATAAAACCAGCAGACAAAGGGGGAGGTATAGTCATTCTTAACAAATCCAACTACATCAAAGAAGCACACCGCATTCTAGATGACACAAACACATACCAGAAACTTGGCAGAGACCCAACCACTGCATTCCAGAAAAAACTAGACCATCATTTACAAAAAGGAGCAACTACTGGTATTCTTAATCAACTTGAACACCAATACATACAAACCCACCACCCCATCATTCCAGTATTTTATTACCTGCCAAAATTACACAAAGACCCACAGAACCCATCGGGAAGACCCATCATATCTGGGATTGGCTCACTAACATCACACTTATCAGAGTACCTTGACACAAACCTAAAACCTTATGTACAGAAACAAAAATCCTACTTACGAGACACAACACATATACTAAACAAAATCCAAGGAATAGAGTGGAACGAAGAAATGTGGCTTGTAACATCAGATGTGACATCACTGTACACAGTGATAGATCACGATCAAGGGATCTCGAGCATTAAATACCACCTAGAAAAAGATGGGAATCTTACAGACATACAGAGACAGTTCATTATTGACAGTATATATTTCATACTTAAACATATCTACGTATGGTTTGAAGATGAATTCTATCTCCAGACCAAGGGTACCGCAATGGGCACGAGATTCGCCCCCAGCTACGCCAATCTCTTTATGAGTTGGTGGGAGGACCATCATGTGTGGGGGAGACCACAGCTGGGGACGAGTCTCGTGCTCTGGACACGATACATAGATGACATCTTTTTCATATGGCGGGGAGAGGAGGAAACTCTAATTGAATTTATTCGGTACATGAACCAGAATGAAAACAACCTACACTTCACAACCACCTATAGCAAGAACAACGTCAATTTTCTTGACCTAAACATCTTTGCAGATAATGATCAACTACACACAAAAACCTTTAGGAAGAGTGTGGATGTAAACAGCTACATTCTATCCACTAGCGGACACCACCCCAACTGGTTAAAATCCATTCCAAAGGGACAATTCACAAGACTAAGGAGAAACTGCTCAAAGAAAACAGACTATGTGACTCAAGGGAGAGAAATGATGACAGAGTTTAAAGAAAAGCATTACAAAGAGGAACTTTTAGAAGAGGCATACAACTTAGTGGGGGAGACAGACAGAAGTCAGCTACTTCAGTACAAAAATAAGAAAGACAGGGAATACTCAGATGAGGTTCTATTTATCACAAATTACACACAACAAGCCAGATCATTACAACATATCCTCAAAAAACATTGGCCTCTTCTGATGGAAGATGAAGTCCTGAACGACATACTAGACACTAAACCAAAAGTCATATTCAGAAAAGCACCCGATTTGAAGCAGAAACTGGTACACAGCTACATAAAACCAAGCAAAATGACCCAATCCCACATTAATAACTCCAAACCCAAATCAGGGTTTTATTACTGTGGTACATGCATAGGATGCAAAAATAGAAGAATATGCAGCACGAAACCAGTGACCCATTTTAGTTCTACCAATACACACAGAACCTATAACATCAAAGAGAGAATAACCTGCAACAGTAAAGGTGTCGTCTACTTACTAGAGTGTGGATGCCCCAAACAATACGTAGGATGCACCACACGCCCCTTGACAACAAGAATAAGTGAACACATTCGGAACATCAAGAAGGGGTTAGAAGAACATAACCTATCAAAACATTTTAAGGACCACCACAACAGCGACCCCCTATCACTCAAATTCATAGGGATTCAGGAGGTACACCCTAACTGGAGGGGAGGAGACTATAATACAAAGATCAATACCATAGAATTAAGATGGATGTACGAACTAAAGACACTAGCCACAATGGGACTAAATCGTGACAATGAAGTCAAATCACTAATATGCAAAAAGTAAAAAATAAAGAAAACTTAATGTAAAACTGGGGAGCAAAGCGCATCTTTGTGTCCATAATGAACCTTACAAGTATGGACCTTGTGTCCATAAAGAACCTTACAAATAGGAACCCTGTTTTGCACTGCACTCCAGTGTAAAACAACTACTTACCTATACTTGTATACAGGTATATGTATCTACTATACCTTTATACATATACATGTATCAAAATAACTCTGATCCAGATTCTAAACATAGAATCCAACCCTCATGTCACACACACCAACTAATCAACCATTCATACAATAGAAACCTTTCCTATTAGTGTTTAAAATGAATACTCGCATATAATCAATTTAATACTTTCTTTTGTACAAATGCCACTACCAGACAAGGTTAACCTGCACATGAAACCTACAGAAAGCAATTTCTGCAACAGTGACATCACCACATTGGTCAGGAACATGGAGACCAATGACGAGCAGGAATCCTAACCACATGACCTATGAGGTCACAAGATGTTCCTATAAAAACCTGCACAATACCAATCCAAGCATCCACTACTCCCAGAGGAAGGCCCTAGAGGCTGAAACGCGTTGGAGCTTTAACACTGCAAATCTAAAACTAAAACGCACAAGACTGAACTAAGCGCTAACTACGAAGCAGAGACCCGGTCACGTGATCGGGGAACCTGGAAGCCAACTACGCTGCCTAGCAACAGACGGAAGACCAGGAGAAGAAGCCGGTGACGGAGTGCGGCGGGGAAACAAGAGAGAATAGAAGGTGAGTCTCCGTATGCGGCGGGTGTCACTCGTGAAGCTGCTCCGTAGAGCGCTGACCGAGTTTCCCCCTCACCCTAGACAGGTCAGCCTCTCGAACCCTCGAGCTCCCAGGCGTGTCTGTACCAGGGCACACCATGGGAAGCTGAGACTAGAGAAAAAGACCAAGTCCGGAGCAACCTTACTTTATTCCGGTTAACCCTAAACACTCCCTCCGTGAAGACAACACAAAACTGCATTTTGTTTATATAGACTTTTTCCCCGGATTTGACACAGAATCTGAACTTCACCAAAAGACTGTCAGCAGCTGTGCGGGACGCCGCAGGCTGCAGCACATACCTAATGAACTTAGAGACTAAGAGTTTTGTGACCAAACAACTCTTCTACTTATCATTTTCCATATACCTAACCTTATATTAACAACTAATAAAACTCATCATTTCTATTATTAACCAACTGTTTATGGACAGTTATTGAGAAACATACTATGATTTATCTGTGAAACCATACACCATATAAGAGTAATCACCATATCACGTATATTTGGTTATAAACAACCCAAGGGTACCCACAGACAACATTATCTTTACCTAGACAAACAAAACTAGTAGCTAGGACTGAGCGCTACACTACGATTTAAATATTTCTGCAATTGGTAGTCTGGTCGCCTACAAGTGTCAGCAGCTCGTCCACACACTAAGATCTCAGTGCGCAGATAACCCAACAATAAGTGATTGAACTTTGACCTGAAACGGGAAAACACGAATGTTAGTAAATTTACCCCTCTGAGTGCCATCTTTCTGTGCTATTTAATATCATTTTTACTTGGATTGGCACCTGAGCATATGCAACTTCTTGTACTGAGTGCCGGCAGATCGTGGATTGGTATATATATATATATATATATATATATATATTTATGTATATATTATGTATATATATATATATATATATATACATATATATATATCCAATAATGGTCGCACTCACATCTTCAGAAGAGACAACGACTGTGGTGATCACTCCAAATGCAAAGCATTCTAATTATAGAAAGGAAGGTAGAGGCACTCTCCAGATTTTGTAAAGATGCAAAAAGTTAATTTATTGTACTATACGTTACATGATACACTCGAATAGTGTTTCTTAATGTATCCTCAAGCGCTTTCGGCCCACAGAGGGCCTTCCTCAGGAGGCTGTGTAAAACAATTCCATCAGATCATAAGACCAGGCAACAGGTCTACCCAGATATCCAGCAGGAAGGCCCTCTGTGGGCCGAAAGCGCTTGAGGATACATTAAGAAACACTATTCGAGTGTATCATGTAACATATAGTACAATAAATTAACTTTTTGCATCTTTACAAAATCTGGAGAGTGCCTCTACCTTCCTTTCTATATATATATATATATATATATATATACAACAATAGTGAAATTGGTGCCCTAGGGGAGGTATACTCCTGACCTCTCTTTAGTTAATATCCCTTTCAATATATCTTACAGAGAGCATAAAATACACAGTGAGTTCCAATATACAGATTTTTTATTAAAACATTGCTAAAATATCAATGAGCCTCCTGACGAAGTAACTACAAAACGCGTAGAGGCGGGGCTTGCCAGACGTGCGTCTTCTCCCACCCGGCTCACACATCCCGGCTGCTTCACTGTGAGTGACCTGACGAGTTCGGCTTCTACCGGCGCGGTGCATGGTCCGGTCTTTGACTGCAGCAGGTTTGGTGGATAGCCTGGTGGATTGTTTCATGTGTTTTAACTGGCCCAAAGAGTGGGTCTTTTATGGTACGAGTCTTTTATAATCAATGGAATGTCCTGTTTTTAATTTATGTGTGAAATAAATTTATCTGCACTATGGGCGCATTCTCCTGATTTTTTCCAGACACAATTTGCTCAAGGAGTTCTGAGCTTCATTTGGAGATTTGCAGCGGTGTTGGTTACACCAGTGCTACAGCCCAGGGATTCATTCACTGTGGACTGACAAACTCTCATTATAGGATCACCAGCGCACCAGTACCTTTTTCTCCATATATATATATATATATATATATTCCAAAAGAAGACAGCGGCACTCGAGGATTTTGAATATATGACAAAGTGTATTCAAAGTTTACAGGTAGCCGACGTTTCGGGGCTCACATGCCCCTTTGTCAAGGTGTGTAACAAACTATGTGCATAGGAACATACCTTATATCCCAGAGAAGCCCGCCAGTGCACGATGTGCGACCGGAGACACGAGGATCCCGCCGTACTTCCGGTCGCGGCGTGATGACCTCACTGCTGCTGTGCCCGCCGGTTGCCATAGCAACCTGGACGCCGCTGGTCAATCCAAAGCGCTGTGGGGAAGCATAAATAGAACCAGTAAAACAAGTGTGTATGATACCAGGAAGAACTGTGCACCCCACAATTATAGAGTCCCATCACCACTATAGGGACATTACTCTAAAAAATGCCTAAATATCAAAGTGCCTGAGCAGTGTACGGAGACTTATAAGGGAAAGGTGTCTCTGGATGCCGGCACCATGACTGGTTACGGACACCGTGACTAGATATTACCAGTACAATGTAAAATGCTCATTTGGCAGGCTAAAACAGCCCTAAAACCAGGTAATAGGCTAACACAGCCAATAAGGAAACATATATAAAATATGGAAAAGTACACGGTCACAGGGATGTCAGTCCCAACCAAAGTCATGCTGCCAGCATCCATGAAACACAAAACCAGATCATAGGGATTTGACTTCTAACTAACAAGGGACACTGAGACTCATGCTAATAGTGAGAGGAAAAGGGGCAAAATATCAAGGGAAACAGAAAGGGAAGGTGGAGGATGGAAAGGGGGGAAGGTGGGGGGGGGAAAGGGAGGGGGGGGGGAAGGAAGGGAAAAAAGGGGGAAGTATGGAGGCTAAAGGGAATAGACGGGGAGGAAAGGAAGGAAAAGGGGGAGTAAAGGGGAAGGGGTAGGGTGGTTGAGGAAAGAAAAAAAAGTTTTTTTGGGCAATAGATTACGGTACAGTCCATGACAATTTCATATAAAGATATTCCACGAGAATTTCTCATTCAGTCCACCTGGACTTATTGTACCAAGTTCATGGATCCATTTGGATTCAATGTGTAGAAGCTTGCGATCCCGGTCTCCTCCTCGGATACTGCGAGGCACATGATCTATAATTTGATGTTTTATATCGTTCAGCGAATGTCCCTTGAGTGCAAAATGGCGTGCTACGGGTTGTTCAGAAGATTTACCGGCCAATACCTGTTTGATCGCAGACCTGTGCAGGGCCATCCTCTCTCTAAAGGTCCTAATGGATTTACCCACATAAACTAGATGACAAGGGCATGTTAACAGATATACAATGCGAGTTGTTGTGCATGTCACCACATGTCTGATCTGGATGCTTAAATGATGACCCTACTATCATACTATTACACGTTGTGCATGTAAGGCACCTGTAGCACCCCGGTGGTTTGGTTAAGAAAGAGGTGGCCTTTCTGCCTCGTTTTGAAATCCTGTGACGTCAGAATGTACGATGATATCCCTTATACTTTTACCCCTTGAATAGCATAGCATGGGGCGTCTGTCTTTAAATGCTGGAAGCTTTTTATCCGAAGCTACAATTGGCCATAAGGCCCTTGTTGCTCTCTGGATTACCGGGCTAGCTGTATTGAAGGTGTTGACAAATGGGATCATCGCCTTAACACTCCGCGCTGCCGGTTTGAGTAGGGTTTCCCTTGGTATTGACATGACTTCTATTTTCTGCTGTTGCAATTTGTGATAGTCATATCCCCTCTGGACGAATTTTCTAACCATGTGTTCTAGTTCTTGATCCAAACTGGACCGGTCGCTGATGATCCTAGAGGCCCTTATCATTTGCGACCTCGGGAGTCCATCCTTAAGTGGTCCCGGATGATGACTATTGGCTCTCAATAGGACATTTTTGTCCGATGGCTTGGAGCAGGCATTCCCAACCACGGTCCTCAAGGCACACCAACAGTGCAGGTTTTAGTGATATCCAGGCTGCAGCACAGATGGTTAAATCAAAATAACTGAGCTACTAATTAAGTCACCTGTGCTGGAGCCTGGATATCACTAAAACCTGCACTGTTGGTGTGCCTTGAGGACCGTGGTTGGGAATGCCTGGCTTGGAGTATAGGCTTGTGATTAATTTGCCGTCCTTAATGGTCACTCTTACGTCCAGGTAATTGAGGGACTCCCCACTAATTGCATAGGTGTATTTAATTGTGGATGGCCTGTTATTGACGTCCACCATCAACTGTTCAAACTCCCCAGCTTTACCGGTCCATAGTAGAAACAAATCGTCTATGTACCTGGTAAACATTAGTATATGTTGGGCTATGGCCCTGTCATCAAAGAAAACAGCCTGTTCCTCCTGGAACATGAAGACATTGGCGAACGATGGGGAGACATTGCTCCCCATCGCACACCCGGTCCTCTGGCGAGAGAACTTACCGTTGAACATGAAATAATTTCTTTCCAAGGTCAACGCAAGCAGCTGCATAAAGAGATCTATGTCAAGGGCTTCCATCTTCTCTTCAATGAGAAACTTTCTCATGGCGTGCAAACCTGCTTCGTGCGGGATACTTGTGTACAGACTTTTTACATCAATCACACATATTAGTGTCCCAGGGGGGACCTGTCCGATACTGTTGATCCGCTCAAGGAAGCTGGTGGTATCTTTGATGAAATTATGATGTTTCAAGATCAAAGGTTGTAGAATCCCATCAAGGAACATCGAGATGGGCTGGAAGATGGAATCTCTAGTTGCTATTATCGGCCTACCCGGAGGTGCTGTGGCACTCTTGTGGATCTTGGGTACCACAAAAAAGATCGGCACAAGTGGATGTTCTTGTTTAAGTGCATCACATAGTTTACTGGACAATTGGCCGTTTGCTTTAGCCTGTTCCAGGAGGTAAGCCAGTTCCTGTTGGTATTCACTGGATGGGTCGTATGTCAATTCTTCATAAGCATCAGTCTCTGCCAGTTGACCCTCAATTTCTTTGATGTAGTCGGAGAGGTTGAGGATAACCAGACCTCCCCCCTTATCCGCTGGGCGGAAGATGACATCTCGATAGGCTCCTAGCTGTTTTAAAGCTGCCCGTTCAGCCCGGGTAAGGTTCTGATGGAGCGTCGGTGAGGCTGCCATATATTTCATGACCGAGTCGTTCAAAAGTCTTGTGAACGATTGGATGGAAGGATTGGTTGATGGGGGGTCAAACGTAGATTTATGACGGGTATAATAAAATTTGTCGTGTGCAGACATACTCGCAATTTCTTGTGAGCTAGAGTTTTGAAAATATTCTTGCAGCCTCAGTTTGCGGGAGAAACGATGTAAATCAACTTGCCATTAAAAGTTGTTAAACGGGTTCGTCAGCACAAATGAGAGGCCCTTCTCCAACACCCTCAGTTCCACTTCCGAGAAGGATCTGTTAGATAAATTGAAGATTAAGGATTCTTGTTGGCCGAGCGCCCTCTTGATCCGCGAGCACTGCTTGCCCCGGCGGGTGGGCGTCCCCTTCTGCCTTTTTCTACAGGGGTCTCCGCAGGTGTCCCTAAAGGGACTGGCGTTGCCCTGTTTGAACCCTCTGAGTCTCGTATGGCATTCTCACTGTCACTATTGGACGTGCCGGTGGTGTTCGACTGCAACTCCCATCTCCTTCGCCAACTGTGTCTGCCTCTAGCATTGTAGGTGGTATTTTGGCCTCCTTCTCCTCCCATCAACCATCTGTATACCTTGTTAAGGTCATAGTCCTCCTTAACTATCTGGTGTTTATTTCGCTTGAACTTAACAAGATCTTTTCTGTATTCTTCACACTGCCTCTGTAGTTTCGTAAGCCAATCATGGTTGGAATCGGCCTGTAGCAAGATCTTATGTTCCACTTCAATCTTGGTGATTTTATCCCTAGTGAGCCTCAACTCACGGCCTGCCTCCTCCACCACTAGCAGGATCAGGTCGAGGCTACACTTGTTAAGTATGCCTACCCATTTTTTGCAAAAATCCGGGTTGAATCGGCCTATTGTGGGAACATTTCTCACTCTGAACCCTCTGGGTATCAGTTTCTCCCGGTGATATTCAGACAATGATATTCCATGCAGGAGATAGTCACATTCACGACGCTTTAGTTTCAAAAGTTGATGGTAAATATCCTCTATTCCCCCCGTACGTTCTGATACTCCCAGTTTCTCCTTGAACCGGAGGCGCTCCGCATCGTCATCAGTAAAGCTGAACGATTCAGCTTTACTGATGAAACTAAAGCGTTGTGAATGTGACTATCTCCTGCATGGAATATCATTGTCTGAATATCACCGGGAGAAACTGATACCCAGAGGGTTCAGAGTGAGAAATGTTCCCACAATAGGCCGATTCAACCCGGATTTTTGCAAAAAATGGGTAGGCATACTTAACAAGTGTAGCCTCGACCTGATCCTGCTAGTGGTGGAGGAGGCAGGCCGTGAGTTGAGGCTCACTAGGGATAAAATCACCAAGATTGAAGT
Source organism: Pseudophryne corroboree (assembly GCF_028390025.1). Lineage (NCBI taxonomy): Eukaryota > Metazoa > Chordata > Amphibia > Anura > Myobatrachidae > Pseudophryne > Pseudophryne corroboree. The sequence continues at coordinate 272,076,780 of NC_086450.1, read as the reverse complement.
GGAACATAAGATCTTGCTACAGGCCGATTCCAACCATGATTGGCTTACGAAACTACAGAGGCAGTGTGAAGAATACAGAAAAGATCTTGTTAAGTTCAAGCGAAATAAACACCAGATAGTTAAGGAGGACTATGACCTTAACAAGGTATACAGATGGTTGATGGGAGGAGAAGGAGGCCAAAATACCACCTACAATGCTAGAGGCAGACACAGTTGGCGAAGGAGACGGGAGTTGCAGTCGAACACCACCGGCACGTCCAATAATGACAGTGAGAATGCCATACGAGACTCAGAGGGTTCAAACAGGGCAACGCCAGTCCCTTTAGGGACACCTGCGGAGACCCCTGTAGAAAAAGGCAGAAGGGGACGCCCACCCGCCGGGGCAAGCAGTGCTCGCGGATCAAGAGGGCGCTCGGCCAACAAGAATCCTTAATCTTCAATTTATCTAACAGATCCTTCTCGGAAGTGGAACTAAGGGTGTTGGAGAAGGGCCTCTCATTTGTGCCGACGAACCCGTTTAACAACTTTCAGTGGCAAGTTGATTTACATCGCTTCTCCCGCAAACTGAGGCTGCAAGAATATTTTCAAAACTCTAGCTCACAAGAAATTGCGAGTATGTCTGCACACGACAAATTTTATTATACCCGTCATAAATCTACGTTTGACCCCCCATCAACCAATCCTTCCATCCAATCGTTCACAAGACTTTTGAACGACTCGGTCATGAAATATATGGCAGCCTCACCGACGCTCCATCAGAACCTTACCCGGGCTGAACGGGCAGCTTTAAAACAGCTAGGAGCCTATCGAGATGTCATCTTCCGCCCAGCGGATAAGGGGGGAGGTCTGGTTATCCTCAATCTCTCCGACTACATCAAAGAAATTGAGGGTCAACTGGCAGAGACTGACGCTTATGAAGAATTGACATACGACCCATCCAGTGAATACCAACAGGAACTGGCTTACCTCCTGGAACAGGCTAAAGCAAACGGCCAATTGTCCAGTAAACTATGTGATGCACTTAAACAAGAACATCCACTTGTGCCGATCTTTTTTGTGGTACCCAAGATCCACAAGAGTGCCACAGCACCTCCGGGTAGGCCGATAATAGCAGCTAGAGATTCCATCTTCCAGCCCATCTCGATGTTCCTTGATGGGATTCTACAACCTTTGATCTTGAAACATCATAATTTCATCAAAGATACCACCAGCTTCCTGGAGCGGATCAACAGTATCGGACAGGTCCCCCCTGGGACACTAATATGTGTGATTGATGTAAAAAGTCTGTACACAAGTATCCCGCACGAAGCAGGTTTGCACGCCATGAGAAAGTTTCTCATTGAAGAGAAGATGGAAGCCCTTGACATAGATCTCTTAATGCAGCTGCTTGCACTGACCTTGGAAAGAAATTATTTCATGTTCAACAGTAAGTTCTTTCGCCAGAGGACCGCGTGTGCGATGGGGAGCAATGTCTCCCCATCGTTCGCCAATGTCTTCATGTTCCAGGAGGAACAGGCAGTTTTCTTTGACAACAGGGCCATAGCCCAACATATACTAATGTTTACCAGGTACATAGACGATTTGTTTCTACTATGGACCGGTGAATCTGGGGAGTTTGAACAGTTGATGGTGGACGTCAATAACAGGCCATCTACAATTAAATACACCTATGCAATTAGTGGGGAGTCCCTCAATTACCTGGACGTAAGAGTGACCATTAAGGACGGCAAATTAATCACAAGCCTATACTCCAAGCCATCGGACAAAAATGTCCTATTGAGAGCCAATAGTCATCATCCGGGACCACTTAAGGATGGACTCCCGAGGTCGCAAATGATAAGGGCCTCTAGGATCATCAGCGACCGGTCCAGTTTGGATCAAGAACTAGAACACATGGTTACGAAATTCGTCCAGAGGGGATATGACTATCACAAATTGCAACAGCAGAAAATAGAAGTCATGTCAATACCAAGGGAAACCCTACTCAAACCGGCAGCGCGGAGTGTTAAGGCGGTGATCCCATTTGTCAACACCTTCAATACAGCTAGCCCGGTAATCCAGAGAGCAACAAGGGCCTTATGGCCAATTGTAGCTTCGGATAAAAAGCTTCCAGCATTTAAAGACAGACGCCCCATGCTATGCTATTCAAGGGGTAAAAGTATAAGGGATATCATCGTACATTCTGATGTCACAGGATTTCAAAAGAGGCAGAAAGGCCCACCTCTTTCTTAACCAAACCACCGGGGTGCTACAGGTGCCTTAAATGCACAACGTGTAACAGTATGATAGTAGGGTCATCATTTAAGCATCCCCACAAGGAGAGAACATTCCAGATCAGACATCTGGTGACATGCATGACAACTCACATTGTATATCTGTTAACATGCCCTTGTCATCTAGTTTATGTGGGTAAATCCATTAGGACCTTTAGAGAGAGGATGGCCCTGCACAGGTCAGCGATCAAACAGGCATTGGCCGGTAAATCTTCTGAACAACCCGTAGCATGCCATTTTGCACTTAAGGGACATTCGCTGAACGATATAAAACATCAAATTATAGATCATGTGCCTCGCAGTATCCGAGGAGGAGACCGGGATCGCAAGCTTCTACATATTGAATCCAAATGGATCCATGAACTTGGTACAATAAGTCCAGGTGGACTGAATGAGAAATTCTCGTGGAATATCTTTATATGAAATTGTCATGGACTGTACCGTAGTCTCTTGCCCAAAAAAACTTTTTTTTCTTTCCTCAACCACCCTACCCCTTCCCCTTTACTCCCCCTTTTCCTTCCTTCCCTCCCCGTCTATTCCCTTTAGCCTCCATACTTCCCCCTTTTTTTCCCTTCCTTTCATTCCCCCCCCCCCTCCCTTTCCCTTCCCCCCCACCTTCCCCTCTTTTTTCTCCCCCCTTTCCTTCCTCCACCTTCCCTTTCTGTTTCCCTTGATATTTTGCCCCTTTTCCTCTCACTATTAGCATGAGTCTCAGTGTCCCTTGTTAGTTAGAAGTCAAATCCCTATGATCTGGTTTTGTGTTTCATGGAAGCTGGCAGCATGACTTTGGTTGGGTCTGACATCCCTGTGACCGTGTACTTTTCCATATTTTATATATGTTTCCTTATTGGCTGTGTTAGCCTATTACCTGGTTTTAGGGCTGTTTTAGCCTGCCAAACGAGCATTTTACATTGTACTGGTAATATCTATTCACGGTGTCCGTAACCAGTCATGGTGCCGGCATCCAGAGACACCTTTCCCTTATAAGTCTCCGTACACTGCTCAGGCACTTTGATATTTAGGCAATTTTTTAGAGTAATGTCCCTATAGTGGTGATGGGACTCTATAATTGTGGGGTGCACAGTTCTTCCTGGTATCATACACACTTGTTTTACTGGTTCTATTTATGCTTCCCCACAGCGCTTTGGATTGACCAGCGGCGTCCAGGTTGCTATGGCAACCGGCGGGCGCAGCAGCAGTGAGGTCATCACGCCGCGACCGGAAGTACATCGGGATCCTCGCGTCTCCGGTCGCACATCGTGCACTGGCGGGCTTCTCTGGGATATAAGGTATGTTCCTATGCACATAGTTTGTTACACACCTTGACAAAGGGGCATGTGAGCCCCGAAACGTCGGCTACCTGTAAACTTTGAATACACTTTGTCATATATTCAAAATCCTCGAGTGCCGCTGTCTTCTCTTGGAATCTACAAATCTGTCTCAGAAGGCACCGGGGTAAGAAAGCCAGTCAGGAGAGTGCCGGTCCATTCCTTTATATATATATATATATATATATATATATATGTACTGTATTTATATGTATATATATAAATATATATATATATGTTAGATATTAAAAAGGACATGCACAGTTTAACAATACAAGCACTTCAGCAACAGGGACTGCCACTTTTGTCGCTGAAGTGCTTGGATGTTTGAGCCCTCACAAACGAAAGCTATCAATGTGCTTAAGGCAGTTAAGCTAACAGTAATATCAATGATCGCTGCAGTGACAATATGTCATCATTAGTATCATCCTCACTTTCACCCTCATCAGTGTTTTACATCAATCACACACATTAATTCATCCTTGCTGTAATCCACCATTACAGAAGTCTTTGATGTAATTGCCAGTAAAGGTCTTTTCCACAATTGGAGGAAGCAGCCACCTATGCCGATCACTTACAAGGTACATGGTTGTGTTGAAAACTCTTTCTGTGTACACACTGGAGGGTGGGCAGCTTAATTAATGTAAAGCGAGTTTGTACAAGGGCTTCTAAATTGACTTTTTTTCCTTCCAGTAGTCAAAGGAATTCTTTGACATGCTTGTTTCTATGCTATCATTAAATTAATTCCCCACCATTCTTTTGATGTTGACCATATCATATAGAGTTATGATAGAGGTGTCACTAAATTTGGCCAAATCTTTTAGACCTAACCAGATATTAAAATGTTGTGCTGACACATCTGCATCGTCTCTCTCAAAAGCTCAGCCACATTTTACGTAAAAACTGAAGAAGAGGATTTTGTCATGTCATGTATTACTTGAGCTAACAACTTGCTCACCAGGAGCTCTTTACATCTATTAAGGTCTGGGTCATTTTGAAAAAAAGACATGCCATACAACTTGCACCTAGGATTAAGCATGGTTGCAAAATGTAGTGATCCAATTTCAAGATGTTGACAACCCTTGCATCCTGGTGAAGCCGATAAAGGACTTGATCTACAAGTCCGATATACCTAGCGGAATCACTTAATTTAATCTCCTCCTTCAATTCACAAGCTGCTTTTCCAAAAGTCTAATTAGGGTAATCACCTGACTCAACCAAGCAGTGTCTCAACTCACTTCACAGGTGACTACTTCAAATGGTGTCAGGACCATGCATCTCAAGAAAGTATTCTCCACTGTGCTGGACTAAGGTATATTCCCAATAATTTCCCAAAGTTATGGTTTGTTGTGTAGCTTTGAATGACTAGTTGATGTTCCTCCGTATGCTTCAGATGGAGGCAGGGCAAATTGAACTGTCCTGGCAGCTGCGGAATGCCCCTATCCTTTCTTAAAAACCTCACTATGATTGTGCAAAACATTGGACAAGTTTAAATTCATCTAGCTGTAATGCTCTCACAATGTTTGTGGCATTATCAGAAATCACTAATTCTCAATTTTCAAACAGCACTATGCCTGTAAGTGAAGCTGGTGATACAGAGAGTATCCTGCCTCTGAATGAGCTGGTGTTGTTTGTTAGATGCTAGTGCTGTAACAGCTGCTGAAGTCGATTCACCCACCCAGTGGTCTGTCACAGTCATGTAATCTTTAGTTTGCCCAATTGCGCTTGTCCACATTTTATGGTTAAGTGGATGTGGATACAACAGCATTTTGTAGGCCAATAAATAGGTTTTTATTTTAACGTTCTGATAAAGCAGAGGAATTGCTTTTATAGTAAAATGGAACCAAAATAGAAGTTGGTAGTGGGGCCACAGGACCTCAATTAACTGTCTAAAGCCTTCTGCATTATTGTCGTAAGTTGTACACATATCTAATACTAGCATAACTATCATGGCCTCAGTGATCCGCTGTGTGACTGGATGACAGCTCTCATAGTTGATTCATCTCGCAAGGATTGTTTTACAGTCATCTGTTGTTTGAAACTACTAGTAGTCTTCTTAGTCCCCTTCTGGGATGAAGATCCACTACCATTACCACCAGCAGAAAGCCTAGCACTCAAGTATTTTTTTGAGGAATCCTGTATGGTGGAGGAGTCACCTAGCCTTATTAAATTGAATGCAGGTCTACCGCCGATCATTAGCAAGGATAATGATGATGAAGGTGTTGCCAGTGGAGATTGCAGTTGCTGGGATCTAGCTGAGAGAAGGGAGCAGCTTGATGCTGGACTGCTTGTTATTTTTTAGCATAAGTTTCTGATTTTCCCAAAACTTTCCATGAACTTGCTGCAAATTATGTAACAGGGAGGAGGTTCCTATATGGTAAATGTCCCTACACCTACTTACTGTAGTTTTACAAATGCTACAAATGTCTAGACAATTGTCAGGATTTGGGTAAAAATAATTCCACACATACTGTAAGTGGATTTTTTGGTCTTATGCCTAGGCATGACGATGGCCTGCTTCTTATCATGGGCAAGAACTGCTTCCACTGGTGCACTTACACAAACAACATCCTTATCCGCATCATCAATATTGTCATTAGTGCTGGTGTCAGCTACACAAATATCCCCCTCATCCTGTTGAACTTCCACAGTTGCATTCTCAATTTCTTTGTCACCAGCAAGGCTGGACTGCCCATATGGCACATCTGGCAAAAGCCAGAAGGGCCTATGGGCTGGTAGCCCGGTATGGTCACACAGAGAGCCGGGAAGGCTGTGTGCAGTGCAGTGCAGCTTCTGGCTCTCTCCCCCCCCCCTGCACTGTCCTAAGTGCTCGTTTCTTTGAAATATGGTGGTGTGCCATGAGTCCACTCCCCCATGATTGCACACTCCCCCTTTGATGGTGCGCATGCCCCTTTAACGTGCAAGAACTGATTTTCAGCCCCAGTCCATTCCAATTCACCATCTATATTTTTGCTGCTCATCCCCACATTTGCAGAGGATGCAAACTGGTGAAAGGAGGCTTCTCTATGAGTGAAATCAGAAAGATCAGATTCACATATTACACTTGTGGACACCCTTGGTGGGTAATTCAGATCTGATCGCTAGGGAGTGAATTTTGCAGTCCTGCGATCAGACAGTCGCCGCCAACAGGGGGAGTGGGTTTCTGCTGTGCAAGTGTGCGATTGCATGTGATTTGGTGCAATCTCTGCATAGCCCAGGACTTACTCTTCCACTGCGATCAAATCAGGCTGATCGGGACCGGATTTGACGTCAGACACCCTCCCTGAAAATGCTTGAGCACGCCTGCATTTATCCAGACACTCCCTTAAAATGGTAAGTTGCCACCCACAAATAGCCTCTTCCTGTCAATCTCCTTGCGAACGCCCGTGCAAATTGATCCTTCGCCGATCCAATACCGTCGCAGGGTGCCGATTCCCATTGCAGCTGTCCGTCGTGCCAGCACATTGCGGTGCATACACATGCGCAGTTCTGATTTGATCACCCACTAGCAGCGATCAGATCTAAATGACCCCCTTAGACTTCTCAGGGAATTGTAACATATCTGAACATACAGCTTATTCTACTTGCTAAGTGTTTTTTTTTTTTTTTCAGAACTGATTTCACATTTTTTTTTTAAAACATCTTCTAGAATCATGAAAGGCAGAAGATGATGCCTCATTGACAGTCGCAGAACCACCACTCATAAATCAAGGCCAAGGCTCTTCTCTCAACTCTTACACATATTGATGATTACACACAAGTTGTACAAAAAAAAACAACTATAGTATTTATTTATTTTAACTTTCTTTGCAAATAACAATTTACACTGTGGACATACAGTGCTTTTATTTATGTGACTGCAGTGGGGCACAGCACCTACACCGCACACACTTGTACAAAAAAAAAAACGATTTAAGTTTTTGTCCCAGATTTATCAAGCCTTGGAGAGTGATAAATAGCATGGTGATAAAGTACCAACCAATCAGCTCCTAACTGTCATTTTTCAAACACAACCTGTAACATGGCAGTTAGGAGCTGGTTGGTTGGTACTTTAGCACCATGCTATTTATCCCTATACAACAGAGCTGTAACTTCTTAGTGCCCTGTGCCAGAAAGATAATTGGTGCTCCCAATATTTATAATAGGGACAGTGTGCACCAAAGGTGCACAACAAAAATATAGGTGTGTGGCTTCATAGGGAAGGAGCATGGCCACAAATTAATACCAATTCATATTACGCCGCACAGTAGTCTCCATTATTCAAATTACGCCACACAGTGGTGCTACTTATATACATTACATCAGGTAGAGCCCCTTATATACGTTACACCAGGTAGAGCTCTTTTTACACATTGTGCCAGGTAGAGTCATCTTGTTTTACACATTACTCCAGGTAGAGCCCCTTTTACACATTGTGCAGGTAAAGTCCCCTTTTTACACATTGTGCAGGCATAGCCTCCTTTTACACATTGCGCAGGCAGATCCCCCATGTACATACTGCGCAGGCAGAGCCCCTTTTACACATTCCGCAGGCAGAGCCCCCTTTTACACATTGCGCAGGTAGAGTCCCCTTTTACATTGCCAGATAAAGGTTCTTTTACACATTGCACAGGCAGAGCCAGCTTATACACATTGTGCAGACAGCGCCACTTGTGCACAAGCAGAGCCCCTTTTTCCACATTGCACAGGCAGAGCACCCTTTTCCACATTGCACATGTAGAGCAGAGACGGCCATAGGCATAGGCAAACTAGGCAATTGCCTAGGGCATTTGATATGCCTAGGGGCATCATCAGCAGTGCCGTAACTAGGCATTTTAGCGCTGTGTGCAAGAAACGATAGTGGCGCCCCCCCAATGTAAGATAGGGGCAGTGCGCGCCGTAGGCGCGCAAAAAATATATATGGGCGTGGCTTAATGGGGAAGGGGCGTGGCCACAAAATAATAGCAATTCATACTACGGTGCACAGTAGTCTACATTATTCAAATTACGCTGCACAGTAGCGCCCCTTTTATACATTACAATAGACAGCATCCCCCTTTTTACACATTACAGCAGCCATTCCCCCTTTTTACACATTGCGGCAGCTAGTCCCCCTTTTTACACATTGCGGCAGCCAGGCCCCCTTTTTACACATTGCGGTATCCAGGCCCCCTTTTTACACATTACGGCAGCCAGTCCACCTTTTTACACATTGCGGCATCCAGGCCCCCTTTTTACACATTACGGCAGCCAGTCCCCCTTTTTACACATTGCGGCAGCCAGTCCCCCTTTTTACACATTGCGGCAGCCAGTCCCCCTTTTTACACATTGCGGCATCCAGTCCCCCTCTTTACACATTGCGGCATCCAGTCCCCCTTTTTACACATTGCGGCATCCAGGCCCCCTTTTTACACATTGCGGCATCCAGGACCCCTTTTTACACATTGCGGCAGACGGGACCCCATTTTACACATTGCGGCAGCCGGGACCCCATTTTACACATTGCGGCAGCCGGGACCCCTTTTTACACATTGCGGCAGCCGGGACCCCATTTTACACATTGCGGCAGACGAGATCCCATTTTACACATTGCGGCAGCCGGGACCCCATTTTACACATTGCGGCAGACGAGACCCCATTTTACACATTGCGGCAGACGAGACCCCATTTTACACATTGCGGCAGACGAGACCCCATTTTACACATTGCGGCAGACGGTGTCCGAGAGAGAGAGAGAGAGAGAGAGAGAGGGGGGGGGGATATGCTTACCTTCTCCCCGCTGACAGGCTCCTCGTGCAGCTTCCTCTCGGTGCAGGCTGTGTGAGGTGAGAAGGAGGAGGAGGGAGGGGGAGCAGCAGCAGCGCTATTTGATTGGTAGTAAGCGCCGCTGCAGCATCCCCCTCTCCTCCTGTATTGGTTGCCTGGCGCTGCTGTGGATGCTGGGGAACCGCATCCCAGCATCCTTAGCAGCGCCGGGCAGCCAATACAGGAGGAGAGGGGGATGCTGCAGCGGCGCTTACTACCAATCAAATAGCGCTGCTGCGGCTCCCTGCTCCCCCTCCCTCCTCCTCCTTCTCTCCGCTGCCCGGCGCTGGTCCTCTTCTCCCTACACAGCGGGGCGCACGGCGCAGACTTCGGCGGCATGTAATGAGTCAATTTGACTCATTACATGCCGCTGGCCGTTGCGCCCTCAGGGCAACTGCGCTGTGTGCCAAGCCCCCTTGGCACACACGTAGTTACGGCCCTGATCACCAGCTTCTGCTGATTAAAATGATATGCAACATGCCTATATTCTGTATGTAGCATTTCATATGCAGATACAGCCACAGTCTCACACAGCATATAGGCATGCTGCATATCAGTTTAATAAGCAGAAACTGCTTGTGCATCCTAGCCACATAACAATGCAAATAAGATGCATTTTCATTAAAAAAAAGGTGCCCGACGTTAGCATTGATGCAAGATTTGTGAGGACATATCTGTATCCAAGCAGAGGCAGAGGTCACAGTGTTAGTGGAAGTGTGAGTGCTGTGTGCATGAGAGTGGGTTGGTTGTGCAGTAGTGTTCAGAGTATGTGTAAGGAGCATTATGTGTATCATGTAAAAATGCTTTAATAATGTGCAACATATGTGTAAAGGGCCACTATGTGTGTCATTATGTGTATAAGGGCATTAATAATGTTCGGCATATGTGTAACAGGGTACTACTGTATGTGTGTCATTATGTGTATAGGGGCACTAATAATGTGCAACAAATGTGTAGGGGGCACTATGTGTGTCATTATGTGTATAAGGGCATTAATAATGTGCGGCATATGTGTAAGGGACATTATGTGTAAAAGGGCATTAATAAAGGTTGTCATAATGTGTAAGGTGCATTATGTTTATAAGGACAATAATGTGTCTCATATGTGTAAGGGGCATTACTGTGTGGAATTGTGTATAAATGCATTACTAGTGTGAGGGATTATGTGTATAAGTTGCTCTACTATGTGGCATTGCCTATAGAAAGGGCACTACTGTGTCGTCTAATGTGAGTAAAGAGCAATAAGGTGTGGTGTAATGTGAATAAGGAGCAATTCAGTGTGATGTAATGTGAATAAGGGGCTCTACTGTGAGGAGTAACGTTTATAAGGTAAAGTGATACTACTGTGGGATGTAATATGAATTATGGCCACTATAGCAAGATAAAATGTGAATAAAGTTGCAGTACTGTGTGGCGTAATTGGAATTGGGGTTACTATTGTGTGGCCATGCCCCTTCCCAGCAAGAAGATGCCCCTTTTTGGGCTGTGCATCAAATGTGTGAACTGTTCCTATTTAAAATATAGGGGGTACAAGGACTGCTATGGGTGAGGGGTGATGGTGCTGGGAAAGTGGTGCAAGGTCAGAGGCAGAACCAGCGGTGGTGCTAGGGGGCACCAGCCAAAATCTTGCCTAGGGCATCATATTAGTTAGGGCCAGCTCTGATGTAGAGTCACCTTTTTACACATTGCGCCAAGTAGAGCCCCCTTTTACATTGCCAGAAAGAGCTCCTTTTACACATTGCACAGGCAGAGTCCCTTTTACACATTGCGCAGGCAGAGCCCCTTATACACATTGTGCAGAGTTCCTATTTACACATTGCTCAGGTAGAGTACCCTTTTACACATTGTGCAGGCAGAGGGGATGGAGGAGCAGAGTTTGTGTGTGCAGGGCCGGACTGCCCATCTGGAAATTCTGGCATATGCTAGAAGGGCTGATGGGCAGGTGGGCTGGTCCGGTCTCACAGAGAGCTGGGAAGGCCACGCGCAGCACAGCCTCCAGCTCTCTGATCCATGTGTCTCCATGGAAATGGGGGCATGCCGCGAGTTCACATCCCAACTCGCAACACGCCCTCTGTGCTTCATGTCTGCGTGCCCCCCTGTGACATCACAAATGCCAGGGCCGAATCGGAACCCCAGTCTGTCCCTGTGTGTGTGTTACTTACATTTGCAGGTCCAGCACACCACCAGCCAGCCCTCCGAATCACATCTGGCCAAAGAATGGTATGTCAGGACTTAGGAAGGGCAGACTGTTATGCTGCATCACTGCCCGTCTGTTTATGTTAGATGTAGCCGGGCAAGGCGGGTGGCGGTCGTGTGGGTGCTAAGGGCAGCTCAGCTCACACAGCACATTTGTGTTGTGTGCCAGGCACTGCTTGCACATTATTAGTTAGGGCCCTGCTATCCAAGGATTAATAAATGAGGGCCTCAATTTCTTATTTGAACTTTTTTTGCAAATGACAACTCCTACTGCTGACTGATAGTGCTTATTTTATGTGACCACAGTGGGGTATGACACCTACACCATGTCACCAATTAGGTTCTTAGCACTACTTACCAAACCCAGTACTGTCATATTATCATACTCTGCAAGTCTCCAATCTTATCACTGCTCTGTTCAGACTCTATGCTGTTTCAGTAATCCTATAAGCACCTGTGATTCCCAGACTGCAGTTACTAATTACTAGTGTTACTAGTTTCTGGTTAATTCACTCCTATGTTTACAGCAGTAATCCTGAAATCCTGATTTATGATCCTCTAAACATCCTGCATGTTCTCTGTAGCCAGCAGTCATATGACCTGAGACAGGCAACTGTTCTTGGTCAGAGCAACACCTTCCTTCTGTGACAGTTCCTGATCACAGGTCTTTGTTACCTGCTGCTAGGAATATATTGCTGTCCTTCTTTAGAATATATTGCTGTCCTTCTTTAGAATATATTGCTGTCCTTCGGCGTCTTCCTGCCTTCAACCAAGGCTGCCTACCCTCCCACATTCTGCATGAGACTCCCCAAAATAGCAGCAATCTCCCATTATGCACCTGTTACATTCTTGGGGGGGCGGGGAAGAAATCAGAGATACATACATTCAAATGAGCTCATCAGTGCCATTTCCCTGAATTGGCTGCAGTGGCATTACAAGGGGGGTGCAGCCCACACCCAGGTGTCACCCGCCGAGGGGTGACATCAAAATGCTTGCTCCTGCTCAGTGACAGGAGCCGCATGTTGCACTGTAGCATTACTTGCAGCACCCGGCTCTTGTCACAGGGCCTAATTCAGATCTGATCGCTGAGCTGCCCTGCGACCAGATAGTCGCTGCCTACAGGGGGAGGGAAAAACACTGTGTAAGTGTGCGTACGCTTTGGTAGCAGAGCTGCACAAAAATCTGTTTGTGCAATCTCTGCACAGCCCAGGACTTACACAGCCACTGCGTTGTAATCCTGTTGATCGGGGCCGGAGCTGACGTCAGACACCCTACCTGAAAACGGCTGATCCCGCCTGAGTTTTTCTGGACACTCCTGTAAAACGGTCAGTTGCCACCCACAAATGGCCTCTTCCTGTCAATCACCTTGCGATCGCCTATGCGTTCAGTTTTTTTCCCATCCCAACACTAGGTGCAGAAGCCTGTCGCTGTTGTGTGATGCACTAGCTCATTGCGGCTCACATGCAGGTGCAGTCCACTCCAGATCCGATCGCATGCTGTGCAAAAACACACAACAGCGATCAGATCTGAATTACCCCCACCGAGTAGGAGCCGTCACTGCAGCACAGCAGTCTCCGGGGGCAGCCCGCATCTCCCAGACCCCCCATGTGAGGAAAACAAAGGATCGGGATGTGAAGCCATGCCCCATCCCATGAAGCCACGCCCCTCCTGCAAAGACACACCCCTTTTTGGCCTACGCACCTTCAATGCACAGAAACATTCAGGGATGCCGCACCATGTGTCATTTAGGTAAGAGACGCCACTGATCAGTTATAAGGCACAATGATTCCTATGTCTACATGCATTTTATATAAGGTTTCTTGTGGCCACTTACAGAATATGGAACCTATTGCAAAACACAATACACGAAAAAAATCCTGAAAAATATTGGTGTCTTTTCTTCAAAAAGTAGATCTTACTAACTTTGGGGGTCGTTTACATTTGGATGTAAGTTTTTTTCATGACATGCCTCTCAGATGTAGAAGTATATGTCAGTGCTGATATGTGTTACTTTCACATTCACCCTGAAATGCTTTTTCAAAAGTAGGCAAGTATGCATCTACTCATCCATGTCTCCTCCAGGGGCGGATTGGAATGGAAAACTAGCCTGGGAAATTTATAAAAACAGCCCTAATGGGGGCGGGCCCTGTTGAGGGGCGGGATTCATCTTCATAGGGTATGATTATAGGTTCTACGCAGTTGCAGCCTTCCTTGTGTCTTTTGCTGCAGTTGCGTCTGTCACTGTATGCTAATAATGCTATAATGCAGTTCCCTATTGTACATCCGTGCATCCAAATATGCAAGGACTGAAAGGCCCACTTTCAGTGTCTACAGATGCCTCAATGATGCTTTGTGCATCTTTAGATGCCACCATCGGTCGCACCAATGAAACTTTCACCAGCCCTGTGCTAGAGCAATTCAACGTCTCTATATGCAACTGTGGCACCCCAGAACTGTGTGTGTGACCCTTTAATAGACCTTTACTGAAGCTCTGCAGCAGCACGAGAAGTGCTGATGCAGGAGGAATTAACTGCAGCCCTGGGTCCGGTCACATGGCCTGAGGAGTGGGAGTTGATTGGCTAGAGGCTGCTGCAAGAAGCGAGGAGAGCTGAGAAGAAGAATGAGGTAGAAAACATGGTGTGTGCTGGCAGATGGAAGAACATGGGGGGGTCATTCTGACCTGATTGCTTGCTGCAGTTCTTCACAGCGCAGTGATCAGGTCAGAACTGCGCATGCACCAGCACCACAGTGTGCGTTGGCACATCGCTGACAACCGACGGCTGTCGTTGCCTAGCGATCGCCTCTGCCTGATTGACAGACAGAGGTGGTCACTGGGCAGGAGGGTGCGGTCCGGCCAACGCAGGCGTGGCCAGACCGTGCAGGGGGCAGGCCGCAGCGTCTGCGTAACGTCACATGTATCCGCTGCGAGACGGACACCGATGAGTAGCTCCCAGCCAGAACGCAAGAGCTAGATATCTCCCTTCCTGTGAGCCACAGAACACATGGTCGGTTGACAAGGAGGATCTTTCTTTACTAGTACGTGTGTTTGGACCTTAACATTTGTATAAACAACTCATTTGCTTATCTTATTGCTTATAAACTTGTGAGATCATGTAGTTTAGGGCAATTATAGACCGTTCCCTGAATGCACTTTTTATCAGTTAAGGATTACTGACTCCTTATTGGATTTTACCTATTCAGTACGTGAAGCCTAAGAAATTTTCAAATATTCTTGAAGCCACCTATGCCTGAAGAAGTCCATATGGTCGAAATGCGTAGGGTTTATCAATATTCATCCACTACCCACTTGTGAGAATATCCATCCTAAGAGCTCACACATTTTTAAGGTGAGGATGGTGTTCCATCAGTCATCTAACATTTGGGTTGTGTACAAAAACAAATTGTGAAAAGAAGTTTTTATGTATTTGTATAATTCTTTGCCAATTTTAGAGGACTTCTGTTGTGTCCTATGCTTTCGAAATTACCAATTAAAACTATTTTTTAATTTGTCTTTATCATTGTTGCGTGTCCTGTTTCTTGGTGAGAGGGTATATCCACAAGCCCTAGTTGGGGAGACCAAAAAGGTCAAAAGAATTTGAGAAAGTTTCTGAATGAAAAGTCTGAATTGGGTATCTCACAATCAGCAAACAAAGATTGATCAGTGCACTCCGGACTTTTATTGTTGTTTGTTTATGTTTTAAGTTCCTACTAACAGGGGTCCTTCCAGTTGTGCTGCTACATCTCAGCGTGAAAAAAGGGTGTGTGTGTGTGTGTGTGTGTGTGTGTGTGTGTGTATATATATATACATTTCAAAACAAATAGGGGGCACTCACAGTACCAGGACAGGGATCTTTTCAAAACAATGTAAAGTTTAATACTCACAATAAAGAGAGAACTAAAGAGAAAATAAAAATGAAGCTAAAAAGCAAAAATGTAGTACCTACAGTAATAAGATCATCAAACAAGAATACTTAGGGTATAGATGGTGAACATACAGTACTCTAGAATGGGAATACAGCTGAAAAATGGTTATAGCTCTTTTGGGAATAGGTGTTTGAAAAGTCCATAGGTCTGCTTTTCTTACAATAACCTGTCCATAGTGCAGTGATGTTCTTGTCTTGTTGAAAATGCTAAAAGAGAACTGGGCTACTGTGCAGACTCCAGTCTTCCTGTTCTCCAGGGAAGCTTCATGACCTATCCCAAGATGTCCACTGAGCTCTATACTGAGCATGTGCCAAGGCCATCTTGATTTTACTGTGTTTGAACAGTGTAGTAGAAGATACATGTTGTCCATTTAGCTCCAGAAAGTCCTGTGATCACCTGCAATCCACATGATTCCAGTGTTTTTGCACCACAACCCAGTGACTGCAAACACTCACCTACGGGGAGCAGTATGACACCCCATTACAGTCAAGCTCCACTCCATCACCAATGTACATGGCTGCTGCTGTACATGAGTATGGCTTTACCTGCTATCTTTCAATAAACCAACACTATAGTTGTTCATAGTTTGAGTCATCCATTGGTGTGTGTCTACCTGCTACATCAACAACTGCACACAAATCATTTTGAATAGATATTCCACACCATTGAATATGTTGACATTGGCCCTCATTCCGAGTTGATTGCACCAAGCAACTTTTTGCTGCTGGTGCAATCAACTAATCTCCTATGCTAAAAAAGTTTCACACAAAACAAGACTAGCCCTAGACCTACTTACACTGTGCGACAGATCCAGTAATGCAGGTCCCGGCTTTGACGCCCTCCATTCACCTGGACACACCTGCATTTTTCTTACCACTCCCCGAAAACGGCTGGAAATGGTGAGTATCCGCCCCGGAATGCCTCCCGTCTGTCCATCTTCTTGCGATCGCCGCTACGATCACATTTGTCATTGGCGGCGGCGTTGCTCGGCAACGATCATCACCAGGCAACGACGTGTGTGCACAATGCGTCTGCCGCGCATGCGCATTACCGACCCATTCGCACCACGAAGAACTGCTGCGTGCGAACGGGTCGGAATAACCCCCAATATGTCAGTGTTGACATTGGGAATGTCAACTCATCACATGCACACATTGTGACCATGTAGACATTTTTAATTTTGACATTTAAACTACAGTATGTCAACATTCTGGTGTCAATAGTCTGAATCTGTCAACATTACAGCCACAATATTCTGAATGTCAATCTAGTAATTACATATCTATGCAGATAAATTGTATTATGTGTAAGCCCCATTTCTCACTAACTTCTTAAAATGATTGCGGTAAACTTAGTGGTGCCTAAACACTATATATTTTCAAGATATTTTCAATAAATATTAATTTTAAATATTAGAAATATTACCAGACACAAAGATACTTGTGGAATCATTTACCATAACAGACACTTGTTCCAATATACTTTCATATTTACAAATGTAAACATTTCTCTTTAGTTTTGTTGAAATTTACTCAAGCATTTATTTAACTGTTGTTTCTCAATTATGTTCCAATGTTGCATAAGATTAGAAATAGACATTTGATAGCTTAATGGTAGCAAGCTAATTAGATTGTCTTTATATACACATCTTTAGTCCCTGTAAGCCAGAGATTTCAACCTTTTACAACTCGCGGCACACTGGACAAGATTTAAATATTGCCAAGGCACATTCAAATATAATGGTGATGCATGGTGCAGTTGTGTGTCCTAGGATGTCATGTCACAGCTTCTCCATAGGTAATGCCTGAGCCACATCTGAGAAAACCAGAAGAGCCCAACACTGCCGGGTCCAAAATTAGAACTGGCTCGGCAACCACTAAACCCACCAGTATTGATCGTTCCAGGGCCTCTGTAGCAGCAAAACACTGATGAGCCTGGCTGTGCTTCTATGGCGGCACACCTGGAGACTGCTCACGGCACACTAGTGTGCCACGGCACAGTGGTTGAAAAACACTGCTGTAAGCTATTTTATATCTGATAACAAGAAAACCTATGATGTACTTTTATAAAACAGAATTCTTCAAAAACAAATCAATAAAATCTTTTATGAAATTAAGCTGCAAGCATACTTTCCATTGAGGTGGATAATTCAAATAAATTGGTGCTTTGCGATCAATATTTCTGCAGCAGGTTACATTGGTTTCCACAGAGAAACATCGGGGTGCAGAGTGGATCTTGATCCAGAGGCACCAACAGGCTAAGGCTTTAGGCTGTCCCAGGATGCATTGGGGCCTCCTCTATAACCCCGCCTCCATGCACTGTGAGCTCAGTTTCAGCTGGTGTCTGCAGCAGCAGTTCACTTAACAGATGGGCTGCACTGGGCAGCCCTAAAAGAGCTTTGCTGACAGAAAATTTCTTCAAAACTGGGCTGTCAGCGCTGTATGTCATGGTGACACTTCAGTGCTGCAGCTACATCACCTTCCAACCGGCGTTGCATACTCCCGCAGCCTGTTCCTGAGAACTTGCGGCGGAGACGCTCCATCTTTAGACACATGGTCGCCGTCGCTCTCCTGGTTCGCATGGCTGTTACGGAGAGGAGGTACGAGCGTACCCCAGGTAGGACATGCCATTAAATCATGTTCCGTCTGCAACCTAGAGAGACGGGTCATGGCGCTGGCGTGGACACTGTTACTGAGCAGTGACCCCACTAGACCACTAGAGCAATTGAGCACAGGTTGGGTGTACAAACACCCAATTTAATAAGGCTCGCTAGTACCTGGGATAGAAGTCCAGCATACAGGAGCTGGCGCTTCACCTGTAGCCTCTCTATGGCCCAGGGCGACATCTACTGGGCCAGACCTGCCCCACACTCTCCCTCACTCCCTGACTGAGATGCTGGGAGTGAAGGAGCTGCCTCACAGTCTCCGTGGAGCTGCCTCACACTCTCCCTTACTCCCTGACTGAGACGCTGGGCGCCATCTTATAAGCATAGTTGCGGCTAGTCTCTGGGACTCCAGGGTAAGGTCTCCCTTGTAAAGCCGACTGTATACAGTGCTGTGACTTTACAAACACTTGAGTATTCTACATGTCTTTAAACAGACAGCGTTAGTTAAGAAAAAGTGTGCCTATTAGAGGATATATTGTAAGAATATTCTGATATATACTACCGGTCTAGGACTTGCTGTGTTTTATATATATATATATATATATATAACGGGAAAACAGTGCCGCCACTGTTTTCCCGTTGTATACTAGCAGACTGCATAGTCTGCAGAGGAGGGCACCGGAGCAGGAGCTTCAGCTCAATTTGCCCATGGGGGAGTGCCAGACGCATTTGCAGTTTATATATATGTATATATACTAGTCCAGTGCAGTTTTATTGTCATAATAATTATCTGCATTGCCTGTGACTGTGTGTGCCTGTATCTGCGGTGTGGTTTCACTTGCAGTGTTTCCCATATATAGTTATAACTATGGGGGTGATTCCGAGTTGATCACTATTTTTTTCGTTCGCACAACATATACACAAAATTGCGAACACGTTGCACAATAGCGAATATCCGCCCCCAACGTATGTTTGCTATTTTGTACGCAGTATTACACAAAGTAGGCATATGCCAAATGACATCGCAGTAATGCGAACCCATCGCATTACCACAAACCTCATCGTAAAAATCCTAACATCTCATAGATTTACACAATGGGGGTAATTCCAAGTTGATCACAGCAGGACATTTTTTAGCAGTTGGGCAAAACCATGTTTACTGCAGGGGAGGCAGATTTAACATGTGCAGAGAGAGTTAGATTTGGGTTCACAACATATTATTAGTAAATATTATACTTCATATTTTGCCAGTCGATGGGGTTACCATAGTAGTGGGTTCTGCTATGTCAAATTTGCCACTGGCAGCTGCTTGTTGCTATGTCCAACTTTGTATGTCATGCTCATTTGTAGCCATGTTGTGTTGCTGCTTTACTTTATTTATTGAAGTAAAAAAAAAAATTAAAACACTTGTTTGTGTGTTTTATTAAAGGTTATGCGCTCTTGAAAACTGTGCACTGTAAACTTTAACATGGCATATTTACATTTGTGGAACAAGGGAACAAACAGAATATTCTTACAAACATTGAATATTATAATGTTAAAAATGTATGCCTTGCACAACACTTAACTGGGCATATAAAACAAAAAAAACTTGGAATTGAACTTGGGTTACTAGGGGCAACATGGCATAGTATTAGATATGGACACATATTCCAAAAAAAAAAAGTGTTAGTAAGTAACATTAAGTGTAGGCTGCATTATGTCGCTCATGTTATTTGGTATGTACAAAGGAAGATGTCTATGTGTCGAGAGAGAGAAAGAGAAACAGAGAGAGAGCACAAAAATGAAAACTTTAGATATACACACACACACACATATATATTGTTTGGCTATTTTTGGGGTCCAAAAAAACACAACTAAGTTTTAAATTCTGTTTACTCACCATATTTGCAGGAACAATCAGCTACACAAAGTCACAACGTTTTTGTTTTTTAGGATCAGATGTTGTGCCATTTCTATGGTAAACAGATGCACAAGCCAAACATAAAAAAAATAAAAAAATAAAGGCTGCTGTTATTGTTGTTTCATAACACAATTACCCCAAATAAAAAATAAATTAAAAAAACAGTAATACCGTTGTATACAACAATATTACACAACAAACATGATAAGGAGAACATTGCAGATAAATTCTGTACTGAAACACTATAAAATACTCACAAAACACAAGCAACACACTCAGAACTTGACCAAGCCAGCTAAATGCCATCAGTCCAAAAAACTAAACACGTACAGACAGATTGGGGAGACAAAAACTTATATAAATAAACATACCTGAAATAATCACGCACAATTTGAGCCCTTACGGCATGACCCCAGCGGTTCACACGCCCCCCCCCCCCCCCCCGGAATGGCCGACCAACCCTTGGCTCCTCATCCGGCAATTCCTCCGTGTGGGGAAGCTCTACGCGACTCCTTACAGCGATGTTATGGAGTATAGCGCACAGGACCACAATTTTACTTACCATCTCCGGCGAATACATGATGTCGCCACCAGTGCGGTGGAGCACATGAAAACACCCTTTAAGAACACCAATCGTGTGCTCCACCAGCTGTCTAGTGGCAGTAAGCGCGGAGTTAAATGCCGACTGTGGTCCTGGCCTGGGTTTACTGTAAGGAGTCATGAGCCAGGGGGTGCAAGGATATCCACGGTCTCCTGTTTTAGAATATGAGAAGAGAAAAAGGATAAAAGCAACATTAAAGAATGTAATTCAAACAATATGACTATTCCAAAAATAAAAATAAAAAAACTCACCCAATAGCCACATGTCTTGGCCTTCCATCGTTCTTAATCTTTGCCATATCCCTGATTGTGGAATGACATGAGCATCATGGGAGTTCCCTGGGAACTTAGCATTCAGGGACAGGATCTGGAGGGATGGTCCACAAACAACCATTACATTCAGAGAATGAAACAGTTTCCTGTTTCTATACATTTCTTCATTATGTCTTGGTGCAACAATGGCAACATGTGTCCCATCCACAACCCCAATAATGTGTGGGAAGCGACTACCCCCTTCCTGAAATTGCCACTTCACCACAGCCAGGGCACCAGCATCCAAAGGCATTGTGATAAATTGCTTCACTCGCCGTATGAAAGCTTGGCTGACACGCCGCAGGACCTTACTGAACTGGCCCTGCGACATGCCAACCAGGTCCCCAACTACATGTTGGTATGAGCCAGTGGCCAAATAATGTAACACAGCACGGAATTGTGTCAATGCTGGTATTGCTGTAGGATACCTAATGGATTGTTCCAGATCACTCTCTATTATGGAGAGAGTGTCTAGGATTAGATGAGCTGGCAGCCTGTATCTGCACAATACCACATCATCAGGCATCCCAAACAGGGTGACACGGGTATGGAAAATTGGTGGCCTTGCACGTCTCCATTGCCTTGGAGGATGAGGAGCCGGTTGGGGTTGGAGGGCTTGCGCAGTTTGGGGTGGGAGTGCTTCCTCAGGTTAGGGTGGGAGGGCTTCCGCTGCCACATATATGGACATCACCAACTTCAAATGAAGGTAAGAATCATTAAAAGACACAATCAATTAACAACACACATTGCCAAAAATTTTAAAAAGTGTATGGGTGTTCAAACACTTTCTGCAGGAGAGTACTCCATATCTTCATGATGAAAATACGGAACAATAAACAAAACAAAAATCATTAAGCCACAGTTAGCTACGTAGCTACAACAAGGTTTACAATCACAAATAAGAATTTTACAAAAAATACAAACATACCCATATAATTACTGCAACAAGATATGAATTACCTACTAAGTATGGAATACTAAAAAAAAAACAAAAAAAAACAACAGGAGTAATATAATAGGCCACTTACCTGCTCAGAAAATGAATGGACACTTGTGTCCCAAACTGAAAAAAAATGGCCTACTTCGGCACAAAAGAAATCTTCCAGTCACAAAACAATAGAGCCACCTACAAGAGAGAGCAAAGGCCAATGAGAATAGCATCACACACACTGACACCACTCCAACACCATGCCACCCAGGGACAGGCCACTTACCTGCTCAGAAAATGAATGGACAATTGTGTCCCAAACTGAAAAAAAAATGGCCTACTTCGGCACAAAAGAAATCTTCCAGTCACAAAACAATAGAGCCACCTACAAGAGAGAGCAAAGGCCAATGAGAATAGCAACACACACACTGACACCACTCCAACACCATGCCACCCAGGGACAGGCCACTTACCTGCTCAGAAAATGAATGGACAATTGTGTCCCAAACTGGAAAAAAATGACCTACTTTGGCACAAAAGAAATCTTCCAGTCACAAAACAATAGAGCCACCTACAAGAGAGAGCAAAGGCCAATGAGAATAGCAACACACACACTGACACCACTCCAACACCATGCCACCCAGGGACAGGCCACTTACCTGCTCAGAAAATTAATGGACACTTGTGTCTCAATCTGAAAAAAAAATGGCCTACTTCAGCACAAAATAAATCTTCCAGTCACAAAACAATAGAGCCACCTACAAGAGAGAGCAAAGGCCAATGAGAATAGCAACACACACACTAACACCCCTAGAATGGGCACACTGCAAATTACATGTTACATAACTATTATATACTACATGCAAACACAGAGAATAAGTTAAACATAAAACACCATACAAAATGAACAAATTTTAAACCACTACAAAGGAGCATTGCCCACCCATACATACTCTGTTTTGTAATATACTAATTTCAAAACAATACAAAAGTTGTTTTAAATACGCCAACCGCAACACAACAGTAAGAAATTTGCAAGCTAACAAACGCACATTTTTATGCAATATACTGCATTAAAAACTCACTCAGAAATGTGCTATGCACCACGTCCACCTTGCTTCTGTATTTTTCACCATACACCCACACACAGGCTGCATACAAGGCGTTTAAATAGCCAGTACAGCAATTACTGGACCTATTTGCATAATTGACACCTGTACGAATTACCACACTGGAAATCACACGCAGCTATAAATCGCAAGACAGCTGTGCAAACACACATGCCACCAGCAACATGGCTACACGTGAGCAGATGGCTGCAGAGATGGACACGGTGCAGCAGCAGATGTCCGCATTGACAGCTAGGCACCTAGCGCTGCGGAGACAGATGCTGCAAGCTGCCAGTGCGGATGTTGAAATAGCAGGACCCAGTACTGTTGAAACCCCATCTTCTGATACACAGGAGTTAGGTGTGAATCCCCTGCCAGACACAGATATTGGGGAAACTGAGGGCGATTCTGGACTACCATCTCAAACCCAAAGTACACAACCAGCTAATGAAGATGAAGATGGTGAGGAGGGACAGGACGATAGCTCACAGGCTACATCCAAAAAACGTAGAAGACAGCCCGCCTTCATTAAGAGGGAGTTACGTGTTTTGGTCACACAGGCCATGGAAAAAATTCATAGAGGCAGCAAAAACATGGGTGCTGCAACCAAAGATCACATCTGGAGGGACATTACTGATTCTGTTAATGAAGTCGGCTCAATTGTCCGCACCTCACAGGAAGTTAGAAGACGGTAAGTGTATATTGACACACCATTTTCTGTCCTAATTATTATTACAAACTTAGCTAGATGTGATGTTGCCTATAGCAACCAAATACATAACATGTGTACTATCAAGAAAAACAGGTATTCTTAACTTTTATGTCCCTTACCCCTAATTCTACTCACATATGTAGTTGGGCTGACTTCAAATCCCGCCTGAAGGGCAAGAGGTCTGCGGAGTGGAATGCCTCGAGGGCAACAGGGGGAGGTCCAGCTGCCACTGTGGAATACACAGATCTTGAGGAGCTGGCGATGGACTGTGTGAGCTACGAGGAGGCGGGTGGGGTGTCTCATATGGACACGGACCTGCCTGAAATAGTTAATCTACATGACTTGCCAGGTAAGTTTACACACATATTCCTAAAATTCTAATTTTGTGGTTACAAAAGTCTAATGTTGATTTTTTCTTCCCTTTTTCCACTCATTCTTCTATTTGCTTTTAACATAACACAGCACAGGTGGGTGAGCGGGTAGAGTCAGAGGAGGGTTATGTGGCTGAGGCTGAGGTGGGGGGACCTAGTGTCTCTGCCAGTGTGGGACCACAGATTCCATCGGTCCAGATTCCAACTGGCCCCACCACCCAACCCTCTGCTATCCCGGACATCCTGTCTCAAATTGCCAGTTATGGTGAGAGCCTGAATGATTTTCAGGACAGGATGATCCGGGAGGTAAGCCAGATACCTGTCCAGCTCACTGAGCACAGAACCAGTGTGGAGCAAGGTGTAGCTCAACTCTGTCAAGGTCTGGCAGAGATCAGGCAGGGCCAAGACCAACTAGCCTCCTTGTTCCAACAAATTGCAAATTACATTCTGCAAGGGCTCCAGGACATCACTGGCTGCCTTGCCCACAGTGGCAGAGAGCCAGCCACATCTGCTCCCTCCTCTTCCTCTGCCCAGGAAGAACATCCCACTGGGCAGGGCCCTCGAAGGTCACTTCGCAGACCGAGCCGTGAAGAACAACATCAGGTGGGGAAAAAGAAGAGAAAGTGATGTCTCTCCAGATGCCCAGCACCCATGTTTGACATGTTGCCTCTATGGGTTTTTTTTGGGCTTGTGTGGCCAGAATGTACAACTCCCTCACGGTGAAAGGGGGTTGTGTTCTATTTTGATTTGTAGCCTGTGAGTTATTTTCCTGTACACTTGAGCCATCTTCCTTTTCCTAGCATGCTTTGTATGTTAGGGTTGGTGTATTGGGTTCAGAATCTACCTCAGTTCCCCTTAAAGTATCGTCTGGCTGGGGGTTCACAACATATTATTAGTAATTATTATACTTCATATTTTGCCAGTAGATAGGGTTACCATAGTACTGGGTTCTGCTATGTCAAATTTTCCACTGGCAGCTGCTTGTTGCTATGTCCAACTTCGTATGTCATGCTCATTTGTAGCCATGTTGTGTTGCTGCTTTACTTTATTTATTGAAGTAAAAAAAAATTAAAACACTCTGTGTTTTATTAAAGGTTATGCACTCTTGAAAACTGTGCACTGTAAACTTTAACATAGCATATTTACATTTGTGGAACAAGGGAACAAACAGAATATTCTTAAAAACATTGAATATTATAATGTTAAAAATGTATGCCTTGCACAACACTTAAATGGGCATATAAAACAAAAAAAAAACTTGGAATTGAACTTGGGTTACTAGGGGCAACATGGCATAGTATTAGATATGGACACATATTCCAAAAAAAAAAAAAAGTGTTAGTAAGTAACATTAAGTGTAGGCTGCATTATGTCGCTCATGTTATTTGGTATGTACAAAGGAAGATGTCTATGTCGAGAACATTTAGCTGATGTAGTTTATAAGTTGGTTTATTCACACTTGATTAAATTGCAAAGTATTCAGCAAATAATTTAAACATGCAGTTAACAACAAAATATTTTACCAAATAATTAAAAGACAGTGCATTATTTGTGAGTGTGTCAGATTTAGACCTGGTAAATGAAAATTTATTATGTGGGCATACAATTGCTGTTTGGAGTCATTTGTAACTGCAGTGTTTGGCAAGTAATTGCTCAACAGGTGAATTCATTTGCTAATTAATTGCTAAATAGGGCAGACACACTTGTAACAATACTTCGCAAGTGCTGAGTAGCTGCAGACTTACTCCTCGGCTGCGTTAAGATAGCGAACATTTGTTGTGTACTTTTTACCATCGGATATGCATTTCTGCTCAAAACACGCCTACTGCCGGTTGCATACTCCCACACTAGCCGCTCACTTTCACGCCCATTTCGTTAGATAGCGAAGCCGAGCCTCTGCCACGCCTCCGTCACTCCCTGTTTTCGGTGATGTAGTACGAGCTGAATTTCAGTTATTAATTTTGCACAAGCGTCATATCGCTCCCTTTGCACACGCACATTTCTACTTTCGCGCATGCGCAGTTTGCGTATTTTTGCCATTTGCGATGCGATGAATTACTGCGATCAACTCGGAATGAGGCCCTATATTCTGTACCCTAAGGGACTAGGGGCCTAATTCAGACCTGATCGTAGTAGCTAATTTTTAGCAGATTGGCAAAACCATGTGCACTGCAGGGGGCAGATATAACATGTGCAGAGAGAGTTAGATTTGGGTAGGGAGTGTTTAAACTAAAATCTAAATTGCAGTGTAAAATAAAGCAGCCAGTATTTACCCTGCACAGAACCAATATAACCCACCCAAATCTAACTCTCTCTGCACATCTTATATCTGCCCCCCCTGCAGTGTACATGGGGGCTAATTCAGACCTGATTGCTAGGCTGCGTTTTCGTACTGCGGGCGATCAGGTCTAAACTACACATGCGTATGCACCGCAATGCACAGGCATGTCGCAATGGTACAAAGCGGATTGCTGCTCAGCGATGGATTTGTGTGAAGGATCCGGTCGCATGGGCGTTCGCAAGGAGATTGACAGGAAGAGGGCGTTTGTGTGTGTCAACTGACCGCTTTCTGGGAGTGTTTGGAAAAACACAGGCATGCCCAAACGTTTGCAGGGAGGGTTCCTGAAGTCAATTCTGGTCCCGGACAGGCTGAAGTATTTGCAGTGGTTAGTAAGTCCTGGGCTACTCAGAGACTGCACAAAATCTGTTTGTACAATTCTGCTAAACATGCATTTGCACACTTGCAAAGCAAAAATACACTCACCTATGGGCGGCGACTATGCGAACGCAGGACTGCAAAAAAACCCTAGCGAGTGAACACTTCTGAATTAGCCCCATGGATTTGCCCATCTGCTAACAAACTTGCTGCTGCGATTAGGCCCTAGGTGCATCAGGGTCAGATATATATAGTGCGTAACAGTATTTACCTATTACGTGTATTCTACTGTGTACTCAGTCACATAATACTGGATTTATTCGCTGGTGATGTGTTACAGTGTCTGTGGATGCTCCTGCATCATGCAGAGCATGCACCAAATATTAACCAGAGGGGGAAGCTGCATATGTTGGTCTGCATACTATGTATTATACATCTCCCAGTCAGTCTGCAGCTCCTGTAACCAATCAGGAGCCACCCTGTGGAAACCAATGTAACCTGCTGCAGAAAAGGATAGTTATGGTAAACTTACCATTGTTAACTCTCTTTCTGCGAGGTACATTGGGTTCCACAGGGCACCTACCCTGACTATCCTCACTTTTATGAGTTTGTATGGCATTAGCTGCTAGTCCCTTCTCCTGTTGTGAGAATGTGATTCTATGTGAGTAACATCTACCTTCTCTATTACCTGCTCCTGCATTTGACTGGTTAATTAAATTGAGCTCACAGTGCCTGGAGGCAGGGTTATAGAGGAGGCCCCAATGCATCCTGGGATAGCCTAAAGCTTTAGCCTGTTGGTGTCTCTGGATCAAGATCCACTCTACACCCTGATGTTTCCCTGTGGAATCCAATGTACCTCGCAGAAAGAGAATTAACAATGGTAAGTCTACCATAACTCTCCTTTTTCAAGCAGATTTTTATTCCTTAAAAACATAAATGTCTATTTTTCCAAAAGTCAAAAAGTTACTTGTTGTGTGGTACTGTTTAACATTATATAATATTTCAGGATCATAACAGTGTTACTCTTGGAAGGGGATAACACAATAATAAACTTTACAATTCTTTGTTAGTATTAGCCACCCATTTGAATCACTATTGTCTGGCTAAGTTGCAAGCATTTTAATGATATTTCCAAGTAATACTTTATATCAAAATAAATGAGTTTGCAGGAATCTTATACAAACTTTGTTTTTGCAAGTGGAATAGATTCACAGCAGTGAACATATGTATAACAGGGTTTGGTGTTAATGATGCAGTGGCTTCATTCTCAATTCACCAATTTGTTCCAGTGTTGTTCCAGTGATCCTCAATATCTTTCTACTTCTTGATTGCTTGCTTAACTCATTGTGACTTTCCAACTTCTGCCTTACTACTATTTGAACGTAGTACCAGTGACCCTCAGTTTTTTCTGCCTGACCACTCATCAGTATCCTGACTCTATACCACACCACATTACCATACACAATCCTAACTAGTCATGTTAATATGGCCTTTAGATGGTAACTGCAGACCTCTAGCATTCAAGCCAACGCAGCACTTTCTTGTGACAATCGTGAGGTCCTGCAGACCCTATGATTCAACACTGTCAGTGCCAGCTCTAACTTTACAAACATAATTATTTCAGCCAGTCTGACAGTTCTATTGATGTGAACCCTAGGAGCATCTCAAAGTACTAATACATCTGAGTCTGAACACATTGTGAGACAAGAGGTCTTTTCGCATCAAGAAGTTATTTCATGGAGAGCCAAGTTGTTGAAAGCTCCAATCTATAATTAGAGATATAACCACCTGAGTTTCTGTAAAAGCCACTTGAAACTTTAATACATTTTTTTTAGGATTCGAGCTCTGAGTGAGACTAAGTGCCTGTGCCTTTTTTTGGTAACTGTAAAGTCTTTCCAACTGGAGAGCAATACTTCAGTTACAATTACAGTATGCTGGGAAATGAGGATGTGGAAAGTGCAGATACAGTATGTGTATTGCTTACAAAACTGTGTATTGTATGTTTTGCTCTTATGTTAAGGAATAGAGAAGTGTAAGAGTGACATTAACTTCCCTTTGCTATCAGTTTCACAGGAATTGTAGCTACCTGGAAAAAAGAGAATCACTATTAAAATAGGAAAAATTCCTATCATATTAAAAAATACACGTTTTTTTAAACAAAACATTAGTACATAGGAATGTTGGGGTAGATTAACAGTTGTTGGAAAAAATGGTGCAAGGTCCTGTAAAAAAAAAAAAAGGCACAGGTCTGCTGGCCTAGCAAGTAATTCACTGCACCGCACTTTTTCCCCCCTGTTTTTTTATTACATTTCCATCACCTAGCAGTTCCTGATAGTTTGGGGATAGGAGGGGGGTGTCACCAGGACTGCGGGTGGAAGCAGGAGAGGAAGAGGATTGGGGCTGCAGCTGCTGGATCAAGCCTGCCCTTTTTTTTAGAAAAACACCGCCCATCAGCTCCTGATCAGTGATGTGAAGGTGAGGTAAATGGCTAGTTCAGAGTCAGATTTACACACATATATATGAACCCAAGGGTTCATCTGGGCATTATACAAAGGTGCATCAGTATATATTGCTGGAAATTTGGTGAGTTTTTATTAGAGATGTGCAGATAAGGTAGACATGTGAAGCATGGCCTACCCTGTCAGAGGCCAGTATATTAAAAGTTTGGACTATAAAAATGATTAGAATAATACAAAGAAGATATTTATAATATTTTCTTTGTATATTTCTTTTCATATTTATAGTGAAAACTCTGGAGTGCACTGGAGCATAACATGGAGGCTCTGCCTCACCTGAACGCATATTCCTGGTAGTATATGGGTACGAGTGGGGTGTCACTAGGACTGTGTGGGCCTGTGTATTGCTATCTATCACCCCCTGGGAATGCCCCTCTGTCACCCTGTGTATATAAAACACTATCATCCTGTGTATACCCCTCTATCTCCCCCCTATATGCTCCACTGTCATCCTCTGTATGTCACCCTGTTTATTTCACCGTGTGTGTGTGTGTGTGTGTGTGTGTGTGTGTGTGTGTGTGTGTGTGTGTTCCACTGTCACCCTATGTATTCCCCTCTGTCACCCTGTGTATATCTATGTCTATGTCCTTCAGTTCAGCACAAATATACCTCCTACCACTAACTTCCCCCCTTTCTATCCCTATCATGGTGCAACTCCTGTCACTTTCTCCTGGATCTACCCCTGGCACTGGGTGACATAAACTGATTACATATACTGTATATACATATATATATATATATATATATATATATATATACAATGTATAAATATATAGATATATGTGACTGACACCTCAGACTCCATCCTGTCTGGTCCCACCCTCTACTTTGTGACCCTATTAGTGCCCACAAAGGTCTAGATACACCCCTGCCTTTTAGCATTGTTTTATGTGTGTTCCAACTGATTTGTATTGTCCACATTTACATAAGCACATCTTTATTGTACCCAGCCCACATTAAATTGCCCTTCACTTCTCTCCAGGAACAGACATTTATAAAGGGAAGATGCATCAAGCCTTGGAGAGATAAAGCAGAGGGAGATATTTATCAAACCTTTGAGAGACATAAAGTAATGATAAAGTACTAACAAATCAGCTACTGTACTCTACTTTACAGGCTGTGTTTGAAAAATGGCAGTTAGAAGCTGATTGGCTAGTACCAACTGTGCTAAACAAATACTCTTCAACTATTGAACAAAGGTGCTCTCAATATTATAGGGACTGTAAGTGAGATTCTTTGTCAAACTGGAAAGCTATCAGAGTTCTTACCACTTCATGCCTCAGTCCAACACTGGTGTGCATTCAATTAATTAAATACCATTGCTAAATATGCCAGTATGGCTGAGAAAATATAGGGAAACACTCTGCTCTTTCCACCCTTTTACCCCAACTTTCTGTTTTTGTTTTTCCCTCAAGTGCTGGAATAAACATTACAAATAAATAAAAGATGCAAATGGCGCATAGTACATATTGGTTACCTGTAAGTGCAATATAGCATAAATCACCAGCTGGCTATGCATGATATCAGAAAGAAAGTGGATGGTGCAAATCCATATTGGTTGCCATAATCCCTTTTTGCTACCATCACACACTGGACACAGCTGTTCAAGGATCCATGCTAGAATGAACTACAGTAACAGCTAGATCAGGGATAATGGGACACTTTTATAATGTGTGTATGTATGTATTCCAGCACTTTTAGTCTTCATATAGTAAATGCTCAGTGTGTTTTGGGAAACATGGTCCTGGTCTTTTGTGCCTTAAGCTGGGTACACACTAGATGATATGTCACCCGATCCCAAAGTTCCGAGCGACATTTTGAGTTTATCGTATAGTGATCTACATCTGTGACACTCAGGTAAGAGTTGTAGCAATGTGGTGTAATAGATCCATTTTCTTTTACCTGCATGTTTCTTTGTTCTTCTACAGACTAGTGATAAGGAGAATTCTACATAGGGAAACCTACTGCTACTTTCCACGATTTCATAATTTTATTAATATCAATTTGCAATCTTTGACAATGACAATAAATTCTACAATGGTAAATAATAAACGTATTTTATTACACTGGAACAGATGGTCTCAGGAGTCGTCTCTTCTGCAATGTATTAGATGCAATTAATTTAATGCTATCATTTTTGCTCTGATATACCAGCAATGACTGAATTTTAACAATTTGTTATAAACACTTAAATTTGCAGAATAACAGGATTGGACACTCACACAACAGCATCTCAATATAAGTTTGCAATAAGTCTTGTCAATAAGTCAATAACCATTTCACCATACAAGTTAATGAACATTTAATCCCTCTTAGTCTCTTTTACCTTACCCTATAATGTAACTACCCCCAATATGTTCAACCCACACAGTTCAGCTAAGTATGTTAAAGGGGTTGGGATCGAGTGACCAGTGGCCGGGATCATGGTGGTCAGCATCCCGGCCGCTAAAATGCCAGCAGGGGGGCGAGCGCAACAAAGCCTCCCTGCTGGCATGAGTGGAAATAGTCCCTGTGTGTCAGCATTCCAACGGTCGGCATTTCAATAGGTCAGGATCCCGGCGTCGGTATACTGACTGCAGGGATCCCAACCACCAGTAACGTGACTACACCCCTGTCAAAGATAATGCATGTTGGGTATCTTATTCCATCTGACTCTACTAGGGATGTAGGGAATTGAGCAATGGTCACTAAGTAAATAAAGGAACACTTTCTCATGCTTGCTGCCTGTATAGCTGCTCCTTTCTCAAAAGGAGGTATCCTAGCCAGCTGGTGAAGAAGTAAAAAACTGCCAATGAGACCGTGACTGTCTTCCTTATAATTCCCTTAGAAGGAGGGGGATTACAATGCGCTGATGTCTGGTAAACTGAGAAAGAGGCTGTATATATCCCTGAAGGGGAAATAATAGTGCGTAGTATCTTATTACAATTCTCCTAGATTATGAGTAGAGAGAACCGCTTTTCATCAAACTTTGACAGGTACCACATCTTCTTTTATAGCCCCGCCCCTTTTAATTGTGTTTGATATAAAACTGATATCATATGATATAAAACTGATATCAAAAGATAATTGATTCGCTACTAAGAAAAGGGGGATCCTTGTGCACCGCATATAGGAGTGAAAGTGTGTATATTTTAGTCAAAAGCATGACTTGTGAATTTTGCGGTCCTGATACATTCTAAACATCACTTTACACAAATACCATTGTTAGTCACATGTGCACAACACATGATAGGATGTGCCGGCAATGCAGGGGTGTCTTCATGTGCGAGACAGGAATGTCTTTGAAATAACTGTGAAACAGATGGTTAAAGACACGAATTAAAAATGCAATACGAAAATTACATATATGGCATGTTCAGACATGAATCGTGCAGCACATCGTGCGAAGATGGTTATGCGTTGCATAAACCAGCATGAAAAACCCTGGGCTGTAAATGCGGAGTTGATAAATATTATAAATCGAATAATGTGTATTATTTAAAAGGATACGATGGGGGTCCTTGTTGACTGCATATATGAGTAAAAGTATGTATTTTAGTCAAAAGCATGACTTGTGAATCTTGTGGTCTTGATAAGTTTTAAACATCACTTTACACAAATACCATTGATAGTCACACATGCACAACACATGACAGGATGTGCCTGCAATGCAGGGGTGTCTTCATGTGCAAGACAGGAATGTCTTCATATAAGACACTGAAATAAATGTGAAACAGATGTTTAAAGACATTTGAATTAAAAAATGCAATACGAATATTACATATATGGCATGTTCAGACATTATTTCTTTTGACTGGACATAGCAGTGACGCAAAAATCAGTATTAGAACATAGAAACATAGAAACATAGATTTTGACGGCAGATAAGAACCACTTGGCCCATCTAGTCTGCCCTTTTTTTTTAACCAGATTTTTATCTCAAAACTTATTTGATCCTTATTTCTTTAGGAAATGGGGTTTAGGAGGGAACCGCACCAGTCCAAGAAGATTTTTTCGGAACAATTAATAGCCTCTGAAAAACTGAATTTAAATAGAATTCCTTCGATATATGGCAACCATAAATGTTGTAAGGATTTATCCCAATATCACATAATGTTGCTTTCAGTGGTGCTCCCTAGAGTCAAAAAGTATCAAGTACAAAAGGACCAAGAAGAGAAATTTGGAAAAAAGACTCTTTTGTGGGAGCACTCTAATTCAGAGGTTACAGTATAATTTGTGAAATATTAATAGGAACAATAGAGTGACTATATGTAAACAAAATAGCTTTGCGAAAATATTGATGAATTAAATTATTCGTGATCTCCAAAATCACAATTTACAAATTGCCAGGAGTAGAATTCTGTTATGCTTTTGTCACCATAATCCTGCATAATATCTCTTATGAAATGTGTGACCATCATTCATTCTGCTAATATCCATTACGGATTTTTATAAATGCAGAGAATTTAAATCATTGGTCATGCGAGTCCCAATATCGGATGGCATAAGGTTGAGTGCCACTGTGTCCAATAGCCAATTTATTGCAGTACCAGGGTGTTCAAATGAGGTCAACCTTCCTCGTACTGACCCGGCCTTTCACTGCTTAGCTTCCAAGTTCAGAAGAGATTGGGCATCTCCAGTGAAGTGTGACCGCAATTATTAGGCTCCTCTCTTTGGTCACTCCAAATATATGCCAAGTGGCTACTATATGTTAGGGATAGAGAGCATATGTGATTCGTAACAAGTGAGTTACAAATATAAGAGATTACATGCAATCAGCTGATTGATCAGCATGTGACACAACGGTCACTGAGGTTGATTATGTATGTGTAATCACTTAGTTAATTGGTTATTCAGCATGTGACTGGACAGTCACAAAAGAGACATCAATAGGTTTGGGGATAATATATGTGGGAAAAATTCATATATACCACATGTCCTCACAAATGGAGTTACCTTATGTCCAAAAAGATTTTTTTTAAAAACGTGCAATCAGCTGATAAATAAATATGTGACACGGCGGTCACAAAAAAAGAGAAATAAATGCGTACAATCACCTTAATATTCAACAGCTGATGAATCAGTGTGCGACACGGCGGTCACAGAGAGATAATCATAGGTGCAATCCCTTAATTGTACAGCATGTGACTGAATTTTTAATTAACGTGCAGTCAGCTGATAAATAAATATGTGACACAGCAATCACAAAAAAGGAGTTAAATGCGTACAATCACCTTAACAATCACTAGCTGATTAATCAGCATATGACACAGCGGTCACAAAGAGATAATTATAAATACAATCCCTTAATTATACAGCATGTGACGCAGCAGTCACAGAAGAAATATAAATAGGTTTGAGGTATAGTATATGTGGGAAAATTCATATATGCCACATATCATCACTGATGGATTAACCTTATATCTGAGCTTAGGACAGGTCACCAGTACGGCCGTTCCAATTAGCTTAATGCCTAATTCAGATTATGCTGTAGAAGACAGCGTATAATTATGGCGTAATAGCAGACAGACGGACATATATCAAACGGATACCAGCTCCTCCTGGTAGTCCCCTCTGGGTCACAGAAGGGAAGGGAAGGGAAGGGGGGGGGGGAGGAAAGGAACGGGGAAAAAAATATGTATCACAGCAGGTTATGTATGAACCTGCAGGGAGTATTCATAACATTGCTATAATGCATGAAACTCTTGTTGTAAGGCTGATTAGAAGTTGCTGTAATGAACAGTTAATTCTTAAATAGCAAATAAAGGCTGAACCTGTATAGGATGTCTCTAAAGTTCAGAGTTCTATGTAAAAGATGTTTGCAGAATAAGATAATGACAATTGGCTGTTCAGCCAGACAGTTGCAGCCTTACAGATTCATACTTTGGAGTGAATAGGTTTCACATTGGTGTGGGGTATATACGATACCGGTGCTGGTATTTGTGCTGTCCGTTCCGCTTTTGGCCATGTAGAAGCTCCGGGGACTGCAGCGGCGTGTATCCGTAATGACGCTCCAAGAGAGCGGTGGTTTGGGGCCGTTGCCGTGGAGATGCTCCGGAAGCTGCAGCGGCGTGTGTCCGTGGTCTCGCTCTAGGAGAGCGATGGCTTGGGGCCGTTGCCTGGTGATCGTCTAAGTGCTCCGGCTGGCGCGGTCACGTGTGCGCATCACGTGATCGCTGGTTCCTGACGTACGTTTCGCAGGGTAAGCTTGATCACAGGACGTATTTCTTTGTAAGGATATCCTTATGTCTATCCCATGCATGTTTAAATTGCTCTACTGTCTTAGCCTCTACCACCTCTGATGGGAAGCTATTTTAATTGTCCTCTACCCTTTCTGTGAAGTAATTTTTCCTCATATTTCTCCTGACCCCCCCCCCCTTCCTCCAGTCTCAGTGCATATCTTCATGTCCTATTGCTTCTCTTCATATGGAGAATGTTTCCCTCCTGAACTTTGTTAAAACCCTTGATATATTTGAAAGTTTCTATCATGTCCCCACTTTCCCTTCTCTGCTCCAAAATATACATATTGAGATTTTTTTAGTCTTTCTGGGTATGTTTTGTGATGTAGACCATGCACCATTATAGTTGCCCTTCTTTGTACAGTCTCTAATGTATTAATATCCTTTTGAATATATGGTCTCCAGAACTGAACACAGTATTCTAGATGAGGCCGTACCAATGACCTATACAGTGGCATTATTACTTCTTTCTTTCTGCTGCTGATTCCTTTACCAATGCAGCCAAGCATCTGACTAGCCTTTCTCATTGCTTTGTTACATTGCTTACCTGACTTTAAGTCACCTAAAATAGTGACTCCTAGATCCCTTTCCTCCTCAGTAGTTTCCAGTATAGTGCCATTAATACTATATTTAGCCTTTGGATTTTTGAGACCCAAGTGCATGATTATGCATTTTTAGACATTAAACTGTAATTATCACACTCTTGACTATTCCGCTAGTCTTATGCTGGAGAAAGAGAAATGCAGATGCACACTCTAAGCACTAACAACACTGATAGTAACAATAATATAAATAAACTCTCACAATTAACATGTAGTATTATTGAAGTTCTTAGCACACATTTGTGCAAATATGCGTGCCCATGTACCGCAGCCAGGTGACTTCATCTCATGGGTCCTTAACATTCCTAATACTATCATATTCTATAAATTTATTCAGGACTTACCTCTAAATAGGGCCTTATCAATGTGTGATCTGAAATGCAGGAACCCAGCTAATGAAAACACATGAGGGTGAATTGGAGGAGTTCCAATGCTAGAGGAAGGAAGCCTTGCCTTCCAGTGTACAATATATACACAAACATAGTGGAAAAAGGGGGGACCTGGATTGCACATCCTATTACTAAAAATATCAAGAGGTGCTATCATACTGAGGCTTTTAATACTATGCTGGAGAAAGAGAAATGCAGATGCACACTCTAAGCACTAAGAACACTGATAGTAAAAATAATTTAAATAAACTCTGACAATTAACATGGAGTATAATTGAAGTTCTTAGCACACATGTGCGCAAATATGCTGGCCCATGTACCGCGGCCAGGTGACTTCATCACATGGGTCCCTAACATTCCTAATACTATCACATTCTATAAATTTATTCAGGACTTACCTCTAAATAGGGCCTTAACAATGTGTGATCTAAAATGCAGGAACCCAGCTAATTAAAACACCTGAGGGTGAATGGGAGGAGTGCCAATGCCAGAGGAAGGAAGCCTTGCCTTCCAGTGTACAATATATAAACAAATATAGTGGAAAAAGGGAGGACCTGGATTGCACATCCTATTACTAAAAATATCAAGAGGTGCTATCATGCTGAGGCTTATAATACTATGCTGGAGAAAGAGAAATGCAGATGCACACTCTAAGCACTAAGAACACTGATAGTAAAAATAATTTAAATAAACTCTCACAATTAACATGGAGTATAATTGAAGTTCTTAGCACACATTTGCGCAAATATGCGGACCCATGTACCATGGCCAGGTGACTTCATCACATGGGTCCCTAACATTCCTAATACTATCACATTCTATAAATTTATTCAGGACTTATCCCCATATAGGGCCTTATCAATGTGTGATCTGAAATGCAGGAACCCAGCTAATTAAATCCTGAGGATGAAAGGGAGGAGTGCCAATGCCAGAGGAAGGAAGCCTTGCCTTCCAGTGTACAATATATTATATATATATATATATATATATATATATATATTGCAGAACTTATTACTACTAAAGATTATTTCAAGTCACACTTGACAAGTAAAATGTCGGTATGTCTTTTTTGTTTATCATAATACAGTTATGCCTTTAATAGAAGTACATGGCATAGAATATATACTATATATAAATTATTGTATGGTATCTCCTGTATATTTAATTTGTGTGATTCTTTTGCACTCTGTGTAACATAGTTAATTAGGGTGAAAATAGGCAAAAAGCCCATTGGGTTCAACCTGTATTCTATATTAAGCAGTGTACATTATAATGCACCAGCCGAAATAATGGTTTCATACCTATTGACAACTGTATCTCATATCACACCCATATACTTAATGTCAATATATTAAATACTATAGCCTTGGATACTTTCCTCATCTAGAAGACTGTCCAATCTGTTTTTAAATGCATTTACAGAGTCTGCCATTATTATCTTCTCCAGCAGGGAATTCCAAATCCTTATTGCCCTTACGATCAAGAACCCCTTCCTATGATTTGTATGGATTTTTCTCTCCTCCATCCTCAGCGAGTGCCCACGTGTCCTATACAGACTTCTATTAATAAACAAATCCCCTGCTAACTCTTTGTATTGACCCTTTACATATTTTAAGATAATAATGTCTCCTCTTAGAAGCCTCTTTTCTAGTGTATATATATTTAACTTAGTAAGCCTTTCCTCATACTCCAATGTCTCTAACCCTTTTATCAGCTTAGTAGCTCGACTTTGCACTCTTTCGAGTTTGCCGATATCTTTTTTATATTATGGTGCCCAAAACTGAACACAATATTCCAGGTGCGGACGAACCAATGATTTGTACAACGGCAGGATTACATGTTCATTCCTTGTTTCAATACTCCATTTTATGCATGCAAGCACTTTAATTGCCTTCTTTGCTGCATTTTGACATTGTTGACTGTTATTAAACCTATTATCTATGAGCACCCCCAAATCTTTTTCCACTACTGCTACCCCTATATTTCCCCATTAAGTGTGTAGGATGCAAGTTTATTTTTAATCCCAAAGTGCATGAGTTTGCATTTTTCAATATTGAACCTCATTCCCCATTTAGACACCCAGGTTTCAAGTTTAAGTAAGTCATTTGTAGAGACTACACATCACTTTCTGAATTAATTACCTTACAGTTTAGTATAATCAGCAAAGATTGACACTGTGCTACCCAGACCTATTCCTAGATCATTAATAAATATATTGAACAGTAGCGGGCCAAGTACGGACCCTTGTGGTATTCCGCTGACTACTGGTGCCCAGCTAAAGAACGTCCCATTGACCACTACTCTTTGTACCCTGTTATCCAGCCAATTACCTATCCATGTACAAATAGTATATCCTATGCCAAGTTCCCATAATTTGATGATCAGTCTCCTGAGAGGCACTGTATCGAAGGCTTTTGCAAAATCTAAAAAGACAACATGCACTGTATTGCCTTTGTCGACATTATCGCTCACTTCCTTGTAGAAGCTTAAGAAGAAAATTAAATATCATATTAATTATTGTGCTGTATCTACTTTATATTTAATTTATGCCCATTTTAGTAATGGTTATGTAATATGTCATGCCATGTATATGCATAAACTAAAAATAAATAAAATAATAATAACCCCTTCGCATTATACTTTTTTTTAGACACCTACAAATCAGGACGTCTTCGACAATAATAGCATTGCTGATCTTTCAGATTATTTAACAAGTTTTCAATCTATAAACAATCAGAGCAATGGCAGAATACATATTTGTTATTTATTTTAAAAGTTTAAAATGTAGTTTAAAATGCATGATCCTAACTTACTAACAAGATTTTAATGATTATTTAACAAGTTTTCAAGCTATAAATAGTAAGAGCAATAGCCTAATACATATTTGTTATTTATTTTAAAAGTTTAAAATGTCTGATCATAACTCACTAACAAGATTTTTATTTATTATTTAAAAATTTATTTTTCCATAATTATCCTTTTGTAGGGTCTGTAAATAATGAGGACTATGATGATATGGCAACAACCGAACCTACTGACGCCAATTACGTGTTTGGGTGTGACATTAATACATTCTGGAATCCTTACCAACAGACTGTGGACAGCCAGAATCAGAGAACAGCTGTGAGTAATTATGTTAAAAGGCACATGGAAAAATGATATTATCTTTTTAAAAGGTACTCATAATCATACTCAATTGTAGCTAGGTCAACTATACCAGCGGACCAATCAGACAACCGGAGCCTTCTAAATGATGTACCAAATCCACCACCGCAAGCGCAGAAGCCTGAAACAGAACATTTGCGTTTTATACAAAGTAAGTTAATCAAACAAAGCTGTAGTCATAATAGTCTCAAACATTGTTTTTTTTCACAGCGCAATTGTAAACACAACTGTATATCTATCTTTTTTTTTAATTAAATTACAGCATTCAGGACATCTAATGTCGCAACTTGTTACAATCTGACTATAACAGAGGACGATGTGGGTGCTGAGGAGGTGAACACAGTCAGAGCATCAGCCGGTCGACAATGAAGAAAATCAACAAGTCACAACACCCCTGAACAATCATCATCTAGATATTTCTAACCCAATGTTTATGAATCAGCTATATTGTAAAATAAAATCAAACAAACGTATGAGAGGTATGTCACACACAACACGATGGGAAAATTATCTAGCTTCTAACCAGGCTGCAGAATGTTTAAAGAGAAAGCTATGCTAGTCAGACTTTATTTAGCCAAAACGATGCAAGTTGACGCTATTGCATTATATTTCAAACCACTGCAGTGGCGCCAACACCAGTGGGTCTGCAGAGTGTCTAAAGAGAAAGCTATCCTATGCAGCTTGTGTAGAACCTAAAAAAATGTAGGTTACAAAATATTTCAAACAGTTGTAATGACACCAATAATGGTGAAATACCTGGAAAACAACGCGCAGAAACTAAGAGGGTGTCCAAACTCTTAAAATGTGGTGTAGGAGTCATAATGACAAACACCAGTGCAAGCAGTAATGCAGAGAGAGAGATTATCACGATCCCAGATACACCGGTTAATGCACAAAGAGCCGTTGTTAGTATTAAAATTACAGAGTCTGCAAAAGCTAAGAAATCATGGTGTCTCTCAAGAAGGCAAGTTAAAGAGATTACGCAGTTGGTGCACCCCAACATAACTGTAATACCGGACCAACAGGCTAGCCCAATAATTATAACTGATAACAATTTATGCATAGTAATGATCCTGTAACCAACGGTGATCAAGACATAAATGCACAAGAATTTTAAACAGAGTGTATAGAGTAACAATCCACACACAACAACCAAGGCAATTCAGCCATGCAGAACAACACTGGCAATGCGCAGACAGCGGAGCATAAATCTGTAATGACTGAAGTGGTCGTTGCAGAACTATCAGACCTAGTTATCATGGATGATGTTGCAACAACATCATTAGACATAGCAGGAGGGCGAAAAAACACAGATGACAAAGCCACAATGACAGAACACAATCACAAAGTGATAGAAATACAACATTACGCATTGATAGGTAAGCTTTGGGAGGATATCAGTTGCATGGAACAAGTAGCAAATTATATGTCAACGCGATTCAAGGAGTTAATGCGCAGCGGCGTTGGAGAGCCCCATATGCTTAAAAGTTTTAATAAAGAATATGCTGGGGCATCGATTAAATACAGTGATCAGTCAGATGGAACATGGACATTCATAAGGGAAAATTATTAGCAAATAAAAAATGACTAGTTATGAGTGAGCGTGGGTTGAAACGTGATGAACCTAAGTCATACCGTCAGAAAATAAAAGCTGATGTAATGAGAAGTTCTGTTGTAATGTTGGTTTTGTCACACTGTAGGAAATTAAAAGCTGTTATTAAAATTGCGAAAACAATTAGTGACCATTGACCATGTTGACAGTGTAGCACATTCACTAGCACCGGCAATAGAACCCAATCCAGCATCATCAGCCATTGTTGAACATACGGCCTCACCCATAGCACCCATACTACCTCAGAAACAATCACTCGTACCTTTTCTTTTGTAAGGCTTGTCTAAGACAGGATTATGTTGATATGGGTGTTGCTGCTCTAAGGTGTTCGGTTTGTAGAGTATTTTGTATGTCAACTGAATGTTTAGAGGAGCACAGATGTCTAGCCTTGCCTCACAAGATACAGTGTCTTAACAAAAAAAAATTATGATCAATGTGGTAAATTTACAACCCCCAAACACAAATGTGAAGGAATGATTTGCCCCATTTGCAAGACAGTATTTGCTGGTTTTATAGGTCATTTGTGTTACATACAAAACATAAAACCTTGAAACCCACTAAGAATTATTTTTTTTTACGATTTTAAGTGCAGTCAAGAAAACAATATTCACGTGCCAAATTACTGTTACGCCTTAACACTAACAGATGATGAATACTGGCAGTTTAAGGGTGTTGACTGTATCAAGGATTTTGTAAAAACATTCATGATAGCAAAATTTGAGGGGAACACATTCATAGCACATAATGCCGGTCGTTATTATGCATACTTTGTTATGCGACAACTGATTAAGGAGAAATTTAAGATAGATGTGCTGGCGCAGGGTGGTAAACTGATGTATATAAGGGTGACAGAATTAAAGATAAGATTTATCGATTCTTTAAATTTTTTGCCTATACACTTCAGTCGACTACCAAAAGGGATGGGTTTTGAGGGTACCAAAGGCTATTTCCCACATTTTTTTAACATGGCCACTAACCAAAATTAAATAGGTTATATGCCCTCAATAGAGTATTTTGGTGTACAATACATGATGTGTTATGATAAAACAGAGTTTACAGAGTGGTATGAAAATGCCAAGCACACCCCATTCACCTTTCAGGATGAACTTGCACGCTAATGTAAGGCGGATGTCAAAATTTTCCAAAAAGCGTATAGCTCTTTTACGGACACTGTTATAGCTATGACAGAACAAGCATTTGAAATAACTAAGAAGAAAGGTGATGTCGTTGTTAAGAATCATGTTGACCCCTTTCAACTGACAAAATTAGCATCC
Organism: Pseudophryne corroboree; assembly: GCF_028390025.1. Lineage (NCBI taxonomy): Eukaryota > Metazoa > Chordata > Amphibia > Anura > Myobatrachidae > Pseudophryne > Pseudophryne corroboree. Next base: position 272,034,303 of record NC_086450.1, on the reverse strand, counting down.
ATTTGCATGGCTATGTACCAGTGCAAGTTTTTGCAGGAAAATGCCTTGACGATTGCATCGGGGGATAACTATCACAAAACTCAGAATCATTATTCAACACCAGCCATACAATGGATGATGTGCATAGAATACAAAGAATGTATCGAAATAAGAAATGCTGTACAAGGGGGTGAAAAGAAGTTGTTAATTATCGCCTTGATGATTAACGGCGTACCAATGGCGTTTGAATTCCAAAGTTGTTGTTATAACTGATGTGGTGCATGCTACAATGGTGATGATAAAAAACAAACTGATGAAAATGACCTATGGCCAACTGCGTCATAAGATGCAAGTGAGAATGAACTTTGTTAAACTATGCGGTTTTCACATACGTGTAATTTGGAAATGTGAATGGAAAAATGTTAGAGTCTGTTGAGAGTCTACAGGCTTTTCTGATGGGTAAAGAATTACCTGAACCCTTGGACCTCCAAGCAGTGTTTTACTGGGGCCATACAAACGCCATAAAGCTGTATCACAAAGCACGCAGGATGAACAGATACATTACTATGATTTTACCATTTTATACCCTTTTGTTAACAAAACCAATATGTACTCAATAAAACATCCGAGTATAATCTATTGAAATTTTGGGAATATTACAAAGTATTTTGGTATTGCCAAAGTAAAAGTGTATACACCATGGGGTCTTTTCTTTCCTGTTCTACCTGTTAAAATGTGTGGAAAACTGATGTTTCCTTTATGTCGCACATGTGCAGATTGAGTGATGAAAGTAGGTCAATCACGGGTACGTGGTGTACTCCTGAGTTAAAACTGGCTGTGGGCAAGGGGTATAAAGTGTGTAAAATCTATGAGGTGTGGCATTTTGATGAACGATCTGCCGATTTGTTTTCAGGTTACATTAAAATGTATCTTAGGGATAAACAGGAGGCTTCTGTTTATCCCCATTGGTGTAGAGACTCTGAAAAACGCCAAGCATATATTGATGCCTGTCAAGAAAATGAAGGTGTGTCTTTATGGTCCGATCAAATAGAAATCAACCCAGCAAAAAGTCAAATTTCAAAATTGTTTTTAAATTCCTTATGGGGAAAGTTTGGTAAACGTAATAACATGCCCAACACTTGTCTAGTGTCTGATCCCGACAAGCTTTTTGAATACGCATTATTACTGCACTATGAAGTGTCTGCTTTAGACTTTATAGATGGTAGTACTGCCATGGTTAATTGGAGATATGCTAAAGATCATTACTCCAAAGGTTTCAATACAAATATTTTCATCGCTGCAAGAACAACAGCCCAAGCCCATGCTAGGATTGTACAAACTATTGTTGTCTTTACCATGATACAGATTCTGTGATTTTTGTCAGGAGGCCCGGTGATTATAATCCACAATTGTGTGATTATCTAGGCAGTCTGACTAGTGAGCTGCCACTTCAGGCCTTAAATCATACGGCTATCATCTAAACAATCGAAAGACCAGTTTAAAATTTAAAGGTATAACGCTCAATGTTGATAATGCGCAACACATTAACTTTGACAGTCTGAAGACCTGGTCTTAGATTATCCTTTAAACCCCAAGGGCGACAATCAAAAAAAATGTGACCCGTCAATCCAGTATAGTCAGATTTATTGAAATGCGCATGCTGCAGAAAATAAAAAAGTGTGTTTACACTAAATGGAGACTTACAGATAACTTCACAACAGTCCCCTTCAGGTATTAAGATGTCCAGTTATAATACCCCTTCTCATGTATTTTAGCAGGCCCCTCCAATTCGGGTTAAAGTTAATTTGTAAAAATGCTGCTGCAAAATCCATCTACGCACATATCACATGAACCTGATAATATTGTTTGGTTTTACGGCTGTTGGCAACCTATGTACGATCAGCTTCTGCGTGATTACCTGGGCATGCATTTTATAGAGGGTCTACCTGAGAATTTTAATGACAACCAACTTTTTCCCCCAGATAGGATTAATTTAGCTGTTTTTAATGATTTGGTTTCTGATGGAGTTGGCTAGTAATAATTCTGAGATTGAGAAAGCGTTTACTAAGTATGTACACCATAGAAACCTCAGCATCATGTACCTAGTGCAAAATGTCTTTTGCCAAGGTAAAAAGAGCTGGACGATACATCTAATCACAAAATATATGGTCCTTTTCAAAAACCTCCTGGCAATAGTAGATTTTTTCTGGAAGCATTTTAAAATGTGACAAGCTCTCCATATGGCTATTTACTGGTTATTTAAGAACCAATACACTTTACGAATATCGTTTATGAAGCAGTTTTTTTCCACCAGATGAGCCGGTCGCTTATGTCATTAAAAGTGCAGCTCTAAAAAGCTATAATTGCACAGCTTTTATTCATTTGTCATAGTCATATCAGCCGTGAATATGTCAGCCCGGCTACGCCATAATTGTTCGCTTTTAAAGATGCTAATAAAGGTGACACCGGCCCAAAGAAGTGCTATTTTATCCAACGCTTCAAACGATTTGGTGACTGCCATTTGTGAGATAGCCCTCAACATACTTAAAGGTAAAATATCATTGTAACAACAACAGTTGCAGTACCTTAAAAAGAAGTGGGCCACATTAAAATCACTTTGTAATAAGAAATGCGCCATTGGTAAAAAGAAGCGTTTGGTGAAACAATCCAGCGGTTTTATTGGATCATTGCTTGTTTTGCTATTCCATTAATAAGCGGGCTTCTAACTAATCACTGATGGAATACGCTGAGATAATGTACCTGGTGCCACAGCGGCAGATAGAACATTTACAAAACAAACCCAACACCGCTGACATACATAAAACAGCCACACAAGGTCTAGATGAAGAGATCACAAACATACTACAGAATAACAATTTATCAGAATATGAAAAGGCAAAATGATACACAGCCGCTTTGCAGAGGTATCTGGTACTGACCAAATAAACTGATAGAGAAATGTTTTTATCACCCGGTACAAATGTCATTGATGAAACAAATAACCCTGCACAGCCGGATGCTGCTGCTGATGTTTATCATGAAATATTGAGTGGTGTTAATGCTAGGTATAAAAAAAACTGTGAAATACTATTGAATAAAATGACATGCTCTAAGCACATCACAAACTGAAATGGTAAAGGTGAGTTTCTGTATAAAGGCACCGCTGTACCAGGATCCAACATGCCGGATTTAATAAGAAGTATCACACAAAACCATAGTGTGTCGGGTCGTAAGATGCCAAATGGTTGGGCTAAATTTATGTGTGCTTTGTCTGAAAGAAATGTGCCGTCCACATTTGTTAGGAATGCGGCAACTAGAATGTACCTAGACCATTTAAAAGCAGAGGCATTCGATGACTCTGTTCATGCTGTAACATCTCCGGCACCGCCGCACCCCCTTCAAAAAAGACATAGAAATGTTTTAAGTTCCCCCTGCCTAACAACGCCGCACAGCTACTTACTACCTCAGAAAAGAGCTGTATATCTGTTTCAAGAATCACAGTGGTTGACTCTGTAACGTATAACTAATGTTGATTTTTTTTTTGTACTATAGAATTTATGTGATTATTTTGTACCATGATATGCTTTGTATTATTACTAAATTATGTCAAAAAATCCACATATTTGTAGTTTTTACACGTAGAAATGTAAATAAATGACATATTATAATAATGCATCAACTATGTATCTGTAAAAAAACTTTATGATCCAATTAAATATGATTATGATTTAGAAAGATCATCATTTTTTCTATATTCTAATCAGGGTATTTGAAAGAAACTTACAAACACACAACAGCATAAAGACTAAATACATTGTTGTTTATTTTAAAATCATCATAGTTATGGCACATTGTACATAAAATGTGTCAAATACATCAGTTATTACAACAACTTACACAATTCTGTATATTTTTTTCCATATAATGACTCAAGCAATGGTTTCTTGGCATGCATCTTACAAAGTTTGAAAGTAGATAATCATTAAGTTTTGTATCATTACTAAACTGAGTCAAGAGATCCACATATTTGTAGTTTTTACACATAAAAAATATAAAGTAAATACAATATTGACCGTACACATCGCTTGAAAAGTCTTGCAACTGGCGTTTTTGGTGATAGTTTTTGAGTTAAAATATAAAAAAATGATTATAGTCTTTGGGAAAATGTCAATCAAAAAAATAACAAATGCCGTGTTCATTAAAATTAACGGTCAACCAATGTTCGCATGGCTGATTGCTACTATGTGTATTGATTACATATGCGCAAGGGTAATGTGTTAGTTTACCAACTGCCAACATATAACACAGATAAATTCCTTTAAAAATATGCCATGAGCTTGCCGCAGCGTACAGAATACAGTTTATCTGTAATGTGTTCATTTTTCAGCAGCGTAGTGTTAGTTTATTTCATTTATAGATAATCGTACAGCACATCAGACCTTTGATTAATCTCGATGATGTTATCAAATAGAGCGTATATTATCACATTGACTGTCCGGTCCAGTGCTTCTGCAAAGCGGAATTCGGCACGTAGATTGCCGGTTCTTATTAGTGATAGGTACTCAACACATTCCTGTTCAGGAGACAGATCAAAAGTGAATAGTGTGTAACCGTTGAGGTACTCTTTGCAGTCAATCAGTATACCGGAATCTAATTTCTGCTTATTTGTGATCTGTATGAGCGACATGTACTCACGCACTGCATTACCGTGTTCAAAGTCTGGTTGAAATGATTTGGCCGGGTGGGGTGATCCATCCAGGTAGAGGGAAGCAAAGTTTACATTTTTATGTTCAAAATATAGCGGGTTCCGATCATAGGTTCCTGAAAATGCTTTGTTGTCTACAAACGCTGCTATGACTGTTTTGGGTATTTGACCTAAAAACAGATTTTCTAAATTAAAGACTCTACTGCCTGTAGGCATGCTGTAGATTTTCATTCCCACACGGTCGATGGCATATTTTGCATTGCCATTCAGTAAAGCCTGCGCATGTCTGATCTGGATGGCTGTCGAGACCTGGACTCTTTTCACAAACATGGATGCTGCGACAATTGTATTTTAAAGGTATCTGCCTTAGCTGACATTATGCAGAATGAGTCTTTGTTTCTGGTGAGTTTTATTTTCAAATTAACGACATTTAAGATTAGTTTATGTTGATGAAAAAGGTTGCTCTTGCACGTTTTATAAAACCTGTATTTGCTCCATCCAGAGTCCTGGTGTTGTGTTCTCCAGCCACATCTTTGTAAAATAATGCTGTGGTATGCTTTGTGGACAAAGCGTCAGAGCTATAATTCAATACAGTCTCAATGTAGGCTCAATAGGTGTGCATATTTTTGGATTGCAATATGAGTCTGTCACCCAAAGAAACATCCACCTGACTAAATAAGGTCACTATGGGATAATTAATATGGGCCACCCATGTCCCTTGGGCAATCGGATTGTTATCGGGTCGTACGATCTTGCACATCATGTACAGCAGTGTTTTCTTCAGATCGTAGTAGTGTTCTCCGCTGGCCGCTATATAAAATTCAAGCAGCGCGGTCTCGAGTAGTGCTGCTAAAGGTTGAACTTCAACGTATAGACTTTTCTCCACTCTGGTTTGTGTTGGTGGTACATCAAAAAGATCCAGCTCTGATTTTGCGCATTCAACGGACTCGTTGTGTATGAAAGACATGCTTAAAAAATATCACCAACCCTTCTCAATGAATTTCCTTTCTTATTTAAGTTGTGACGTGTCCGTTTTTTGTTTAAAAGGGGCACGCACCAAGGTGTAAGTGCTGTCGACAACTTCCCTTTTCTTTTAGCCACCTTTTTCCTTGTATATATTAAACCCAAACCCTCTTGTTTTGTTTGATTCGACACATGCAATTTATTCATAGTGGCCACAGTGGCTTGGCCGATGACGTATTTTGCGATATTACGTGCCGCGCTCTTCAGGTGCGGTTTAGCTAATGCTATACCTCTTTGGAAAAGAGGCACAGCTTTTCTGAACAGGCTTCAAAATATGACACCTAGACCACAACTGTACATATACACGCTGCCGTGAAACCCCGGTAAACCATTACCAGCTTGTGCTTTGTAATATTGCATGTACAATGTCAGATCAACATAGTTTCTAATGACGACCATTCTTTATTAATAAAAATCTGTTTTGCATCGTATAAAATGTAGTTTTACAATCGCTTTCCCAAACTTAAATGAGATGTTCTTGTTCAGATCATTCTTTATCTCTATGATGATCGTGTCAAAATGCACTTTGCACAAAGGTACGTAATCAGGTTTCTCGTATCGAATTGTGACCATCTCAATGTTACGGCCCTTAATTTCAACAGTGCGAAGTAGCGGTACACAACTACCCACGACCCTTTGGTGTTCGATAATGTCTGTGTACATGTACAATGTATATTGGCCCCCATTGATGTCTGTGCATGATTTGAAATTCTTGGTTTTAGGTTGTAAGACCAATATCCTTGTCAGTTTATCGCCGGCTGCGAGTTGATAACCCTGCTTATTGTTGTATGATACAATACGTTCAAATAGGTCGTGCGTTAGTCTAAATTCAACCTCCAGATTATGTTTCATGATTTCTGCGTTGATTACACCTAGTAGTGATTCAATATAGTCATAGAAACCAGGTTTGATGCACACGCTCATAACTCTTGCAACTGTTTCAGTCAGCGTGCCATCTTATGTTTTTTGCAACCTACAATCGGGTATATCCAAAGTATTCCATGTGTGCGGGTATTGTATCTCTGTAAGAGTGACTTTACATTCACTGGTTAAGTCTATCGCCTTTGACAGTGTAGTTAGAAATCCTATTTTGCGGAAAATGTATCTGCTGAAGTACTACTAGGCAAGGTTATGTAGAATGATTTGTCATCCATTGTTCGCCCTTGTTTAAAGTGTCACGTTTTATATATCTTTTAACTCTGATGCGGCAACCCAACTGTTAAATTTTTCAGGGTATTTCCGACCTCTGACTGTCTTATTTTTTTTAAATCTTTTCGACTTTGTAAATTCTATTATAGTTTTTTGGGACTTTTTGAATCTTCTCAGGGTAAAAACGGCATGTAATGGTTTCACCGTAGTGATCCACCAATGTGTAAAGTGGCTTAAGCCCTTTAGTGTTCACGTCCAGTATTACAAATATTTCCTCAGAAAAATTCTGATCATACCCTTTCTGAAATATATCCTTATATTTGGAAATGCGTACATGTTTACCAACAGCCAAATGCGGCAGTGTTTTTTTAGTCTTAAAGTATTCGCTGTACATCATCTTGAAGATTCTCAATGCGTTAGAGGGGTTCACTTCACACGGAGAACACCTAATCATTCAATGGTATGTATTATTATAGCTGTATATGAAATCTTGTAAAACATCTATATATCTGTAAGTATTCTGTGCTGTGAAATAGTGCCATATCCGTGTTTTTAAAGTCCTATTGAAGCATTCTATAACAGCCACTTTCACATCATTATTGGTTGTGAAATGTTGTATGTCGTATTTTTTTAACACTTTACCGCGATCAGTTTGCAACTTCTTTGGTACGCAACCCTGTTTGAATATTTTTTCCAAAGTGCTAGCAATGTTTGTAGCATTCTTGGTTGTTAGACCGACAGCTCACACTCTCTTACTGAAAATATTGATAATGGTTAATATATATTTAAAGCCATCATTGTACTTTACGAGGTCTATGAGTGAGACCAGATCACATTGCCACTGCTGATTTATATCCGATACACATATCATGTTCCTTTTATAGGTTTTTGCGCTGGCTTATGCAACGTATAAACGTCATATTTTAACCATTTTTTAACATCGGATCTTTTAAACACCCTTTTACTTGCCTTATAATATTTATCAACACCACAATAACTTCCGGGGTTTAACACTGTGTAATATGCCTTTTTCATCAGTTTTTTCAGATAGCCATTTAATATGTGTGCTATTTGTCTAAGGGATGAACATTTTTCTTACTAGGAATCAATGATCTCTTGATATCAGTTTTATATCATATGATATCAGTTTTATATCAAACACAATTAAAAGGGGCGGGGCTATAAAAGGACGCATGGTAGCTGTCAAAGTTTGACAAAAAGCGGTTCTCTCTCTACTTATAAGATCAGGTGTTGTGACACCACTTGCTTTTCCTCACTAACATTCAGTGATGACAATGTCCTGTGCAGTAAGATTAGTTTACAGAAGGGCTTCACTGGGCTACATTGAGCAAAAGTTAATTAGAGCTGGCTATTAACTGGAAGTGCCATCTCCTAATCCTGACTGATAAATCAGTTTATTGCTCTCTCACTTGACACGGGATCCTGCATGTTTAAAGCGTAGGGCTGCTAAACTCAGTTCTAGACAGGTATGACTAACTCTGCTGGGAATACTTGAATTAGTATTAAAGTAGATAGATGTCTTGCCTCACACTACAGGTCTTATGTGTGTGTCTCTCTCTGTATAAATGGGGGTTCTGACAGTGTGGTGTTTAGATGTATTACATTAATACCTCACCAGACATCCGCTGATGGACTCTGAGCCGCAGGCAGCTGACAGCAGCTGTCAATATAGATTACTGTCTTTGGTGGCTACTGTAGATGCAGCAGCCAATGCCACTCTAGTTGTAGCTGCACCCTCAGATTCTTCTTATAGGGAAGAATAGCCTCTTCTCAGCTACAGCAGCCGCCTCCCGGTCTCCACCTCTGCTCCAGACAGAAACCAAGAGGGGGCAGGTTCACCACTCACCAAGTCCCACCTCAGTCTGCCTCCCTGCTCCACCTGTCAGCTCCAGGGTTGTATCTATGTTCCCTTCATGATCAGGACCAGGAAGTGACAGCACGAGAGGGCAGAAGAGAACTTCCGCCCCTTACAGCACCTTAATCTTTTATTACATTATCTGTTTGTTTGAAGTTCTTTAGTTTTATCTATGCACCATTGTACCCTCATGGGCTCGCTTCATTCGTCACGCTTTGGGCTCAATGTCTTGCTGTCTAGGGTAGCAGAATGAGCTGCATATAACAGGCAGTGAATAAATATCTCTTTGCTCAGCTCTTCTCTTTCAAAAAATCAAGTGTATATGGGGCTGTTTGTGGGGCAAATTAACATTGGGACACCACACATCCAGGGATATGATATGCACGCTTCCACGGGTCACTAGTGACATCCCCCATCAGCTCTGCAGCAGGGCAAAGGGGGATGTCGCTAGTGATTACATGCTGATAATGCAGTATGTCACATGGCTCCCCCTATCAGACCTGGCATCAGTAGCTGTGTATGCAGTTGCCACATGCCAGGTTCCAAAAGAGGCTTTGTCGGGCTGGGTAAACATCGTTATGACCGAGCTGCAATTGTAGCAGCTTTAGGCACAAATCCAAATCAGGAACTAAATGTAGTCTGTCATGTATGTTGTTATTCAGGTAGCTAAACTGTTTTTTTTTCCAATAACATCACAGACATTTCTAGAACATTCCAACTCTTAATTAAAACAGTCAGTGCTGTAAGTGTGCCAGTATGAAATGGTATGTCATCAGTTGCGGATTTCCCACTAAGAACCTGAGGTACTGTACATGCCTAGGGGTGCCACTTGTTGGAGGTGGCACAGCAGGCTGCCCTTTCTACCTCTGAACTGCCCACTGTAGAATCTGAGCTGCTTGTCAATTAACTCGGAGAAGAGATGGAGAGCGACTTGTGTGCGGTGGTGAAGCTAATCAGAACTAAGAAGGGCTGCGGGTAGAGAAAGAGGTGGAGCTTGCAGGTCCCTGACCAGACAGAGTGAGAGAACTACTCTGTTGCTTGTGAGGTAAGTGTGTGTATGTGCAGTGTGTGTGTGCAGTTTGTAGTGTGTGTATGTGCAGTGTGTGTACAGTGTGTGTGTCCGCGCATGCCTCCCAACTATTCTAGAAAGGGGGAAAAAATTCTGTTCCCGAACTTACCTCTTATGGTGTGATTACCATCACCTGTGTTGAAACACTTTTCTCATAAATTAACTAGTTCAACACAGGTGATGGCAATCATAAATTAGGAGAAAAGTCCAGGAACATAACATTTTGTCCATCCTGGAATGGGCTATGTTAGAAGGTATGTGAGTGTGTGTGTGTGTGTGTGTGTGTGTGTGTGTGTGTGTGTGTGTGTGTGTGTGTGTGTGTGCGTGTGTGTGTGTGTGTGTGTAATTTATGTGCAGTGTGTGCATGCAATTTATGTGCAGTGTGTGTGTGTGTGTGTGTGTGTGTGTGTGTGTGTGTGTGTGTGTGTGTGTGTTTGCGTTTGTTAAATTTATGTGCAGTGTGTGTTTGTGTGCAGTGCAGGGCCATAACTAGGGTGATGCAGATGATGCTTTGTACACCGCACATTTGTCCTGTGGCCACACCATCTGCATATACCCAAATGGCCACTTTAGTATTTGTGCTGACAAATGCAGCACTGGGCGCTGTAGATATTACAGAAGGCAGCGCTGGGCAAGTATCTCCCCTGTGTGTTTGGCCCCCCTTTCTGCTGTAAATCTGCATTGTGAGAAGATCGACTTCTGAGTATAGGAGCTAGCTGCTTTGCTATGCACACACTATGGAAGGGGGGCTCTACCTGGCATAATGTGTATAAGGGGCTCTACTTTGTAACATGTATAAAGGAGACTACTGTGGTGTAATGTGTATAAGGGTCTCAACTGTGGTATAACATGTATAAGGGGTTTTATTGTGGTGTAACATGTATAAGGAGTATTACTGTGGTGTAACGTGCATAACGCTCTCTACTGTAGTGTAATGTGTACAGTATAATGGTGTAACAAGTGTAAGGGGCTTTACTGTCTTCTAATGTGTAAAAGGAGTACTACTGTGGTGTAAAATTTTACGGGTCTCTACTGTAAAGTGTATAATGGTCTCTACTGTGGTGTAACATGTATAAAGGGTTCTACTGCGGTGTAACATGTATAAGGGATTTTACTGTGGTGTAACGTGTATAAGGAGTACTACTGTGTTGTAACATGTATAAGAGGTACTACTGTGTGGTGTAATGGGACTAACAGACACTACTGTGCAGTGTAATGTGTATTGGTACTATTATGTGGCCAAAACTCTTTCCCCTGAGTGCCATGCCCCTATATTTTTGATGCGCATCTTCGACGTGAACTATCCCTATGTTAAATATGGGGGAGAGGAGGCACCAATTCTCTTTCTGGCACTGGGTACCAAAATGTCTAGTTACAACTGGTGCTGCGTGTGTATGTGCAGTATGTATGTGCAGTGTGTGTATGTGTATTGTACGTGCAATGTGCATGCAGTTTGTGTACATGCAGTGTGAGCAGTATGGAGGCAGTGAGTGGAGAGGAAACAGTTATGCGGGCAATGAGGTGTGATGAATTAGTGAGCTGGAGGACCACTGAGGAGAGCAGTGTGAGCTCTGGAAGGGGTGAGGGAAGTAGAATATGGAGGAAAATAGCAGGTATAACCAGGTCTCTCATATGAGCTAAGCAGGAGTCTTCTGTCTCCCACCATGTCACTCTACATTCTCAAGATGGCTCCCACATATGCTCAGTAGTAATCTTGGCAGCCAGCTTGGGATAGGGCATAGCTTCCCTGGAGAATAGAGACTGAATTATTCACAGTAGCGCAGATCTCTTTCAGCAGAATACACCTCATGTGTACAAGGACAGAGTAGCCTGAGCTTAACTGAGGATTGAAGTACCAAGAAGGGGAGGGCTGCTTGGTTTATGTAGGTTAACCCTTCCTACAAGAGATTTGAGAATAGTGAAAGGTATGGAGCGCACTGTTTTTTTCTTTCATATCTTTCAGACTACTTGTATATATCTACAGTAGATATAATTATTCATCTATGCATTAACATAAACAAGAAAATAACAGCACTACATGCCTAGTAATGAAACACAATCATTATTGATATAAGAAGTGCAGTCTCTCTGACTGGACTGATGAATGTCCTAATAGTTCCTTCTTTGACCACTTTAACTGCTACTATCAAAGGGTTTAAAAATCCTTTTGCCACTGATTTGCAAATGGCTAGCATATTTTTATGTAGTTCAAGATTTCCTGTAATTTGATTAGTTTGCCATTTATGTTGACTTTGTAGGGAAGTACGGTACACACACTACAAATGATTCCAAATGAATTATCAAGTCTTCATAATTAAAATCACCAGATGGAGTAGGTGATACAACAAATAAGTAGGGGTGTGTACCGGTCCAAATCTTGGGTTTTGTGTTTTGGTTTTGGATCTGTATCTCCTTCATGTTTTGGATCTGTATTGGTTTTGCCAAAACTGCCCTTTCGGGTTTTGGTTTTGGATCTGTATTTAAAAAAAAAAATCATAAAAACAGCTAAATAACATAATTTGGGGTATTTTTGTTCCTGCAGTAATATTAACCTCAATAACATTCATTTCCACTTATTTCCAGACTATTCTCAACACCTCACAGCTAACAATATTTTTTATATCCAGTTTAGGCCAAAAGGTTGCACCGAGGTAGCTAGATGGAGCAGCAGCATCCCTTGGATGTATATACTGGGAGCACAGACACAGCACACCATATTTTAAAAAAATAATGTATTATAAAAAAAATATGACGCATTAGGTAAGGCTCAAGATTTCAGTTCACCAAAAGATAACTAAGGCAAAGAACAATAAAAAAGACAATATTTTAATTTATTATTGTTTATTAAATTCTTAATTTCTTCAAAAATGTATTTGATATGCAGAAGGTTCGCTATACAAGTGTGGAGAGTTAATTATATTAATTTAACTTAAACTGATTTAATGTATAATTATTATTATTTATATTAATTTGAATGAATCACAATGTGGTGATAAGAAGAATTATAAAAATAGGACAATAAGTTATAACATAAGAATATGAGCACACAGCACCTTGAAATGGACGGAGCACACCTGGATGTATACTGGGAGGGTACAGCACAAAATCTTTAAAAAAAAGTATTTTATTTGGGTGGACTGACAGAACACCTCTAGATGGACGGAGTAGCTGCAGTCTCTGGATGTATACTGGGGTGACACAGCACAAAATATTAATTTTAATAAAAATACATATATTATTTTTATATCACACACTGCAGTTACAGTGTGCACAAATGAGTCAAAAATATGTAGAAGTATTTTTTATATCACACACCGGCGGTTACAGTGTCGCAGAAATGAGTCAGAAATATATATAATAATTACACACTGCGGTTGACTTCACCGACAGCATCTTACAAATGAGTCAGAAATATGTAAAAGTATTATTTATATCACACAACAGCCGTTACAGTGTTGCACAAATGAGTCAGAAATATATATAATAATTACACACTGCAGTTGACTTCACCATCAGCATCACACAATTTGTGTATGAGTAGGAAATAATATACTGCGATCTGACCAGAAGTGTCACAGTACTTATGAAAACAAAAAAAAAAATGTATAGTACACTGGGGTATAGCACAAACAAAAATATATATTTTTTATCATTATAATTTTAGGCTTTTTACACTGGGGCAGAGCCCCTGGATGAATAAACAGATCAGCCCTTTCAGATACAGAAGACAGAGAAAGCACCTCTTTTTCAGATACAGCAGACAGAGAGAGCACTCCTTATTCAGATACAGCAGAGAGAGCACCCCTTGCAGATACAGAAGACAGAGAGATCACCCCTTTCAGATACAGCAGACAGAGCACCCGCCCCACACCACACCAGACAACACAGTACTGGAGATGGACACGTCCATCCAGTACACTCTCCACAGCCAAAGTGAAGATGCCGCCAATGCATGGGACTTATATAGAATCCAAAACCTGCGAGAATCCAACAGTGGGAAGATGATGTCTTGCCTCGCTTTGGGATCAGAGTAAGGTGGGAAGTCTCGAGCCAGACTCGGATCCCGACTCGGATTGCAATGTTCGGGTGGGTTTGTTTCCCGGGAAACCGAACCCGCTCATCCCCACAAATAAGAATCATATACAGAGTCAAGATGACTGGAGACTGTATCAGTAGAAATTGGTACAAGTGATGACATCTTTTTGAACTATGTGCTCCATCATCATGTCTGATGTTCATCTCCACTAATATTACCTGCCCTATTTCTGCTGCCAAAACAGATCCACGCTGCTGAAATAATGTTATTATTCTTATTCTCCTGAAGTCTCCTGAACACTAGCTTCTATTTTGTAATTACAATCCTGTTTCCTCTCTAGCTTATATAATTTGCTATTTACATGGGAACTGACAGACAGACCTCTACATTTACTAATATTTTTATGGATTTCCAAAATTGAAATAATAAAATTATGATTTTGTAAAACCTTATCATTATTATATTTCAGCATAGCTTACATGTTATTTACATGATATTTTCTTTGTTAAATAAATAATAAAATATAAATCAAACTTTTCTATTAAACCATCTGTCACTAATGCTTAGTTACTATTGCTGAACCTTTATTTGCTGATTCAGGTTTTCTCAGCAGTTATATCAGATCTTCTTCACAGCCACCACTCCATCAATGGTACTGTCATCCTACTTACTTAGTCATCCACTCAAACATCTCTTCACAATACAGATTCTTGTGACATTGACTCCTGTTCCTATGCAATTTACCCAATTATTTTAAACAAGTAGGGGTACATTTACTAAAGCTTCAAAAACAGAGCATTGGTGATGTTGCCCATAGCAACCAATCAGATGCTGTCTATCATTTTCTAAAAGGCAACAGAGATTGATTGCTTTGGGCAACATAACCAATCCTCTGTTTTAGAAGCTTTAGTAAATTTAGTCCTTTTACGAGGGTATGCAATGCATGTCGGATCCTCTCCGACGGAGAGAATCCAACAGTGCAGTATTCAATTAGCAGGCAATTCTGACAGGTTTTGCCCATTTCTGACAATGCTAATGTGACTTTTTTTAAAGTTGGATCAGCATTGTCGAAAACGGGCAAAAATCCTGTCAGAATTGGCTGCTAATTTGACAAAACACATAGATCTGCGGATTATCCACCGATCCACGTGTTTTACAAGACGGTTTTGTTGACAAGTCTGAAAAACGGCAGTACCATTGAATAGGTCGAATTCTGATTCAGCCAAAAAAAAGTTGGAAACTGCCGTCTTTCCAACTAGACGGCAGTTCCGACTTCAATTGAATAGACCCCACAGTCTGAAATTCTATAAAAATGATTTTTTTTGTGTGTTCTACTTAAAAGGTAAACAAGGGTAAAAAAAACACATATGTATGCTTTGAATATACTATACACTACTTTTATCAACATTTAGCTTTGCAATTGCAAAATGATGACATCAATCTTAAAGAAACAGCCTTTATGTATATCCAAGATACAAGTCTTTGCTAGGTTTGTCTTTAGTATAGAAGCATAAAAGTACTTTACACAAAAAAGCCAACAATAGAATAAAGTACCATCTGTCTTTATAGCTTTGCTGTAGATTTAAACTGCATCATTTGAATGATTAGAACAATATAGACAACATATATGCGTAAAGATGCAAAATAAAAGCCAGCATAAGTCAATGAGGATTTTCTATTTGCTTGAAAAAGTGAAAGTGTATAAACATTTTACAGCTGCAAGAAGTCATATTCTCAAATGTTGCTTTAAAATGACTGAGTATACAACATTAAACACTCAATAAACATTTGTCAATGACTTAGAATGTGCATTAAAATTACAAGATAAGACCTGAGCAAAACATAGGAAAATTCAAGTTTGTTCTATACTTTTAGACTTGGAAACTTTGTATTTTTATGTATGCAGTTTATGCTTATAGCTATTCAAATATGCTTCTAAAATAATTGCAGGGGGAATTGACTTCCATATACATATGAGTCTAAAAATAATTTCAAAAGAGCTAAATAAAAGAATTATATACTGTAAAAGGGAAACAATTGTTTTTATTGACTAAGCATAAGAAGAAATTATGGCCCTCATTCCGAGTTGATCGGTCGCAAGGCGAATTTAGCAGAGTTACACACGCTTAGTCTACGCCTACTGGGAGTGTATCTTAGCATCTTAAAAGTGCGAACGAAGTTTACGCAATATTGCGAACAAAAAAAACTTAGCAGTTTTAGAGTAGCTCCAGACTTACTCTGCCTGTGCGATCAGTTCAGTGCTTGTCGTTCCTGGTTTGACGTCACAAACACTCCCAGCGTTCGCCCAGACACTCCCCCGTTTCTCGGGCCACCCCTGCATTTTTTCCGGAAACGGTAGCGTTTTCAGCCACACGCCCATAAAATGCCGTGTTTCCGCCCAGTAACACCCATTTCCTGTCAATCACACTACGTTCGCCGGTGCGAACAAAAAGCCGTGAGTAAAAATCCTTTCTTCATAGCAGAATTACTTAGCGCAGTCGCAGTGCGAACATTGCGCATGCGCTCTAAGCTGATTTTCACTGCGATGCGAAAAAAAAGAACGAGCGAACGACTCGGAATGAGGGCCTATATGTGCAATCATTTAATTTACTATAGAAAAGTGATCTTGGCAGATGGAGCTGTTGTCTACATAGTATCCATTCAATTTATGGTTTTTACTATTATTTTATAGTCAATGATTTTACAAGTGCGCTTTTTCTTTTAAGATCCACATCAGTTCTAGTATATAAGTGGAAATGGCATTTTAAAAATAATATTACAAAAATCTAGTGTAAAGGGAAAATAAATGATATGGATAATACTAAAAATAAAGGATATAGGTCAAACGAAAACTCTATTGAAATTGTTCTTAGATACATTCTAATTGATTTTAAGTTTAATTCCATCATTTAACATTTTTTGCATCCAATAGAATACAACACAACATGGAAATTAACTAAGAATCATATGTGGAATAGCATTGCTCCAAAGTAATAGTAGTACTTAACAAACAGCAAAGAAAATACCAGAAGTTCTCTGAGAACCGAGCCCACTCATCTCTAGTCACCATATACATACATTATAGCAGCCGCAGCATGTCACCATATATACACTATAGCAGCAGCATCATGTCACCATATGCATAGATCCATAATAGCAGCAACATGTCCCCATATACATACATGGCATGCAGTTAGGATCCCGGCAGTTGGGATGTCAGTGGTCATGTGACTGACGCAGGAATCCCGGCACCAGTCAGAATACTGGCACTGGAACACTGAACACCACATCCCAAAGGTAAGTATCAGGGCCATTGTTAGGGTTAGGACCCCATGGGTGGGTTAGGTGCTAGAAGGGGGTTAGCCATAGCTGGCACCATCCTGTGTCTCACTCCTGGTGTATTAGCCCTAGCCACCACCCCTACTATCTTAGCCCTAGCTGCCACCCCAAGGTGGTTAGGGTAGGTGGCATGGGAGGGATAAAATAATTACCATGTCCCCTGATGGCATACTAGTTGCCAGGATGCCAGTGTCAGTCATGTGACCACCAGCATCCTGACTTCTGGGATCCTGTGTCACACCCACATACATTATAGGAGTAGCAAAATGGCACTATATGCATAGATACATAATAGCAGCAGCATGTCACCATATAGATAGATACATTATAACAACAGCATGTCACCATATACATAAATACAGCAGCAGCATGTCACCATATACACACATTATAGCAGCAGCATGTCACCATAACATAGATACATTATAGCAGCAGTAGGTCACCATATGCATACGTTATAACAGAAGCATGTTACAATATACATATATATTACATACCTCCTAGCTGTCCCAATTTTCACAGGAGAGTCACTTTTTTTGGGACTGTCACGCTATCACACCAGCTGTTTGCAGTGTCCCATTGTGGAAGGGGTGGCCATATGGGAGGCTCATGTAACTCACTGCTCTGCTTAGCAGAGCAGCAGTGAATAGACGCTGTATGCAGGCGCACAGTATCTATTCACGGGAGACAGAGGGAGAGAGGGCATGCCAGCAGCTCACAGAGTGCTGGGCATGCCCCCTCAGTGAGGAAAATGGGGGTTGTGGCTCACGATTGCGGCACTCCCGCAAAGCCACTGCCTCTTTCACATAGGTCACGCCCCCTTTCCAGGCGTGACCTATGCTTTGCTGCACAGTTGTCCCAGGCACCAATTCAGAAATTTTGGGAGGCATGATATTACAGCAGCAGGTCACCATATTAGTAACAGGGATGAGCGGGTTCAGTTCCTTGAGAACTGAACCCCCCAAAACATCATGCTCCAAGTCCAGATCTGAGCCCGGCTCAGGTTTTCCAGCCAGACTTGGAAACCAGAACGAGACAAAACATCATCATCCCGCTGTTGGATTCTCATGGGTTTTGGATTCCATAAAAGGAGCCACGCATCTGCCATTTTGACTCCAGTCATACAGAGTGTAGCGAGAGGACATGTCTCCTAAGTGTCTGTGCGGGAAAGTGGTGTGGTGCATGGAGTGGCGACCTACTCTTTTGTGTCATTCCAGTGCTGTCTTGTGCTGTATCAGTCCAGTGGTGGTGTCTTGTGCTGCATCAGTCCAGTCACAGTGGTGGTGTACTGTGCTGCCATAAGTCCAGTGCTGCTGTATAAGTACAGTCCAGTGCAGTGGTGCTGTCTTGTGCTGCATCATTCCAGTGGTGGTTTCCTGTGCTGCCATAAGTCCAGTGGTGCTGCTGTACAAGTCCAGTCCAGTGATGCTTTGTTGTGCTGCATCAGTACAGTGGTAGTGTCCTGTGCTGCCATAAGTCCAGTGGTGTTGCTGTATAAGTCCAGTCCAGTGGTGCTGTGTTGTGCTGCATCAGTCCAGTGGTGGTTTCCTGTGCTGTCATAAGTCTAGTGGTGCTGCCATAACAGTCCAATTCCAGTAGTGCTGCTATAAGTCCAGGGGTACTGCCGTATAAGTCCAGGGGTACTACCGTATAAGTCCAGTCTATTGGTACTGCCATATTAGTCTAGACCAGTGGTACTGCTGTATAAGTCTAGTCCAGTGGTGCTGCCGTATAAGTCCAGGGGTACTGCCATATAAGTTCAGTCCAGTGGTACTGCCGCATAAGTCCAGTCCAGTGGTACTGCCATATAAGTCCAGGGGTACTGTCGTTTAAGTCCAGGTGTACTGCCATATAAGTCCAGTCCAGTGGTACTGCCGTATAATTCTAGTGGTACTGCTGTATAAGTCCAGTGGTGCTGCCATTTAAGTGCAGGGGTACTGCCATATAAGTCCAGTCCAGTAGTGCTGCCATATAAGTCCATAAGTCCAGTGGTGCTGCCGTATAAGTACAGGTGTACTGCTATATAAGTCCAGTCTAGTGGTACTGCTGTATAATTCTAGTGGTACTGCTGTATAAGTCCAGTGGTGCTGCCATTTAAGTGCAGAGATACTACCATATAAGTCCAGTCCAGTAGTGCTGCCATATAAGTCCAGTGGTGCTGCCGTATAAGTACAGGTGTACTGCCATATAAGTCCAGTCCAGTGGTACTGCCGTATAATTCTAGTGGTACTACTGTATAAGTCCAGTGGTGCTGCCATTTAAGAGCAGGGGTACTGCCATATAAGTCCAGTCCAGTAGTGCTGCCATATAAGTCCAGGGGTACTGCCGTATAAGTCCAGGTGTACTGCCATATAAGTCCAGTCCAGTGGAAATGCCATATGATTCTAGTGGTACTGCTGTATAAGTCCAGTGGTGCTGCCATTTAAGTGCAGGGGTACTGCCGTATACGTGCAGTCCAGTAGTCCTACCATATAAGTCCAGTGTTGCTGCTGTATAAGTCCAGGGATACTGCCGTTTATGTCCAGGGGTACTGCCATATAAGTCCAGTCCAGTGGTACTGCTGTATAAGTCCAAGGGTACTGCCGTATAAATCAAGGGGTACTGCCATATAAGTCCAGTTTAGCGGTACAGCCGTATAAGTCCAGGGGTACTGCCGTATAAGTCCAGGGGTACTGCTGTATAAGTCCATTCCAGTGGCACTGCCATATATGTTCAGTGGTGCTGCAATATAAGTCATGGGGTACTGCCGTAAAAGTCCAGTCCAGGGTTACTGCTGTATAAATACAGTGGTGCTGCCATATAAGTCCAGGGGTACTGCCGTATAATTCCAGTCCAGTGGTACTGCTGTATAAGTCCAGTGGTGCTGCCATATAAGTCCAGAGGTACTGCTGTATAAGTTCAGGGGTACTGCCATATAAGTCACCAGGATGAGTATATGGGTGTTGCTGGTGCTAAGGAGGAAGTTGACAAGGAGGATTCTGATGGTGATGTGGTTTGTTTAAATCAGGCACTGGGGAGACAGTTGTTGTCTGTGGGATGAATAAGCCCATTGTCATGCCTGGGCAAAATACCAAAAAAGCCTCTTCAGTGTGGAATTATTTCTCCACAAATCCGGACAACAGGTGTCAAGCCATTTGTTGCCTTTGTCAATCTGTAATAAGTAGGGGTAAGGATGTTAACCACCTAGGAACATCCTCCCTTATACGTCACCTGTAGTGAATTCATAAGAAGTCATTGTCAAATTCAGAAACTTTGGGTAAGAGCATAAGCAGTCTACTGACACCTAAATCCCGTATTCATCTTGTACCTAACTCCTGCAAGCCACACCACTAACTACTTCAACTTCAATTTCCTCCTCAGTCAGGAACGTCAGTAGTCCTGCAGGCCATGTCACTGGCACGACTGACGAGTCCTCTCCTAAGCGGGATTCCTCCAGAGGATCCTTGAGTGGTACACCTACTGCTGCTGCCACTGCTGTTGTTGCTTCTGAGGGTCGATCTTCAGCCCAGATGGATGGAGGAGCAGCAAAGGCCATTCAAGCCTATACATCCAAACAAAGCAGCCGGAAAAAGCAATATGTAAGCACATTAAATAATAAATTAAGAAATCTCAGTAGAATATTACACAGCAAACAAACATATAAAGAGGGTGTCATACTGTAAGAAACTATTCAGCAGATACCTACATATATTAGATAAATACATTATGTAAATAATTGTTAAAATAATCTTGATATTGATTGGGAAAGTTGATGCATTGCTTTCAGCACCAAAATTTTCTTATTTCTAACCAATGATCAAAAATGAATGTGAGACATCAATATACCATGGTCAACATCTGCTTTGAGAACATTAAAAAAACTAAATAAATAGTTATTAATAATAATAATAATAATAATAATAATAATAATAATACAGTAGGCATTTGATCAGATTCAATGGCCTTTTATGTTTCAAACTCTCCATTCTGTTGGTTTAGACAGCCGGTTTCTTTAAGGTATTTCTGCCCTTTATTACAAACCCAGAGCGGCTGTGTTGGGCAATGGGGTAGCTTCCCCTCCGTTTCCAATATCGAATGGGACTGTCAGGGATGCCTCCTTTCCCCCTTATGTTTGCCCTAACTATTGAACTACTCGCAGCACGTATTCGCGCCAATCCGAATATTAAAGGTATTAAAGTTGGCTCCACCAAACACAAAGCTGCTCTATATGCAGATGATGTTCTTCTCACGATATGGGACCTGGTAAACTCTCTTTCGTACCTGTTTTGCAAAAATTGAGGAATATGGCACACTCTAGGGTTATAAAATTAATACACAAAAAAACTGAAGTTCTCGACTTTTATATCCCACAAGCAGGTAAGGATTTTTTTGAACAATCCTAGCGTTTTTGTTGGAATATATGTCATTTATCCTATTTAGGTGTATCTATTACCAAAAATGATTGGCAACTTTACCACACTAATTATCCAAAACTGTTAGCCCAGTTTCAGAGGGACCTTGAGGACTGGGGAGGTTATCATATTTCTTGAGTTGGACGTGCTAACACCATCAAAATTAATCTCTTGCCGAGGTTACTCTACCTTTTTCAAACTCTGCCGATTTGTGTAATCCCCAGTGTCTTCAAGTTCCTTCAACATAATATCATGAAATGTATTTGGTCTAAAAGAAAACCCAGAGTGAAACTTTCGGTTATCCAAAGACACACCTCTGACGGCGGTTTGGATGTTCCGAATTTTAAATCTTATTATTTGGCATCTATATTAACGTAATCTATTTTATGGAATAGACCTAATTCTGAGACAGTATGGGTGAAGATAGAATCTAATACCCTTAAGATGCACTCGGTCTCTTCTTTGCTGTGGGTCCCTAGATCAATCCATACTAAGTCGGTCTCTGGTCACCCCACTATATCTCACACTTAGACGTTTGGGATTCAGCTAACAAACAATTTAACTTAGCACCTTATCCCAGCCCTCTGGTTCCGCTGTTTGACAACCCTAACTTTTGCCTGGGATGCTCTCCTGCTGCATTTGCTTATTGGCAGAATAGTGGAATCAGACTGCTCAATGATATTGCCCAAGCCCCATCTTTCCTGACATTTGCAGAGATACAGGCTAAATTATGTTTTCAATATCTGCAAATTAGACATTTCCACACATCATTTGCAGCAAGACTTATCTATACGCCCCTTTCATCCATTTAGAATTGGGTATTTCAGAAAGCATCCATTAAAGGGCTTATCTCTACTTTATATCTGTTTCTTTTACCCCACTCCTTGGACACTAGGGACTCACACGAGAAAGCCTGGGAATCAGGTTTGGGGGAAACTTTTGATACAGAAGATTGGTCTGAAATCTATACTAATGTTGCTTCTATTTCTATTTGTGTTAGACTGAAGGAAAATTCATACTGTATAAATTATTCTATAGGTGGTATTACGTCCCAACTAGACTTAATAAGATGCCCCCTGAGATCTCTTCATTAAGTTGGAGTTGAAAATAATCAGACGGTACAGTTCTTCACGTTTGGTGGGAATGCCCAAAATTATCTTCACTATGCCACGTTGCAAATCTTGTTGGCTCAATTTTATCTCTCCATGTCCCTTTAAATGCCAAATATTTCCTCCTCTCACTGAACATACAGTATCTTAAGTGTCCCCCCATAAACATAAACTGTTTACCCATATGGGGGGTCATTCCGAGTTGTTCGCTCGTTATTTTTTTCTCGCAACGGAGCGATTAGTCGCTAATGCGCATGCGCAATGTCCGCAGTGCGACTGCGCCAAGTAAATTTGCTATGCAGTTAGGTATTTTACTCACGGCATTACAAGGTTTTTTCTTCGTTCTGGTGATCGTAATGTGATTGACAGGAAGTGGGTGTTTCTGGGCGGAAACTGCCCGTTTTATGGGAGTGTGTGAAAAAACGCTACCGTTTCTGGGAAAAACGCGGGAGTGGCTGGAGAAACGGAGGAGTGTCTGGGCGAACGCTGGGTGTGTTTGTGACGTCAAACCAGGAACGACAAGGACTGAACTGATCGCACTGGCAGAGTAAGTCTTGAGCTACTCAGAAACTGCACAGAGAAGTCTTTTCGCAATATTGCGAATCTTTCGTTCGCAATTTTGATAAGCTAAGATTCACTCCCAGTAGGCGGCGGCTTAGCGTGTGCAAAGCTGCTAAAAGCAGCTTGCGAGCGAACAACTCGGAATGAGGGCCATTGTTCTTGCGGCAAGGTGCTGCATAGCGGGTCTATGGAGGACTACTGAACCCCCAACGCTAGCTGAGATTATTGCTAAGGTATGGCATATCCATTCATATATTACAGGCATACTCTGAGGTTCTGCCCACAAATTTATTAAAGTCTGGGAACCCTGGACACCTTATTTCAATGTCGCCCCTGCATTTGCATAATTGTTCCTTGTCCTACTTCTAGCACATATAATAATTTCCTATTAACAGTTCCTATATCCCATTGGGGATGGGCCTGACCGTTTAGGTTATCTTATATCTTATCCTTTAGCTTTTATCGGCCCCCCCTTACTCTTTTTTCTATGTCCTTCTCTACTTACCCGCCTCCCTCCTATCTCATTCTTACTTCTTCTCTTTGCTCATCCTTCCTTAAATTGGTTCTCTATTCTTATTCTTATCTTTTCTTATCTTTTCCAAAAAGTTAGATTTCTATATTGTATTGATTCCTTCAATAGATATTTATATATACAGTATATATATATACACAAACAGATATAAAACCACAGAACTCGCCACCCCAGGAGCGGGGTACATGACTGCACTTACCACTCGTACATGTTTACAGTGTTGCTGTGACATTAAGTCACATATTTTGCATTTATTTATCTACATATATTCTGTCTTAGAGATTCTTTTTTTATTCTGTGTTGGCATACCCTACTGTGTAAATATAGAATGACCCAATCTGGGACCCCTGCGTTTGATGAGGGCCTTCTCTTTGCAGCAGAGAATCAATTAGTATCATTAACAGATGATGATGCAGAGAAGGTCTACTTTGACCATCATGAGTTTACCTCTTTACCAGCTGAAAAATCCATTGATTTATTTCATAGAATTACACGGTTGAAACGTAGAGAAGTTGAGCTTATGCTTCATGGCCAGTTCCTCTCCGAATACCACCGTTCCAAAAAAATACCACGTGGCTTTCGAGTGAGCAATACTCCCACCATAGGAAGAACAAATGCGGTATTCTGCACTAAATGGTGTGGAGTATTAAATAAATGCTCACTCGACCTTATTTTGTTAGTCATTGAGGAAGTTGGAATAGAGTTGGTAAAGGTTCGGGAAGAAATTGGCAAGTTTGAAAAAACTCATCAACAGTCATTGAAATCTGACAAGACAGATACATGGTGTGAGAAAATTCAGACGCAGGTTGAATCATTCAGAGATGAACTAGTGACCTTCAAAAGGAAAAAGTTACAGGCAGTTAATCATGACTATGCCACCCACCAGGTATATAGATGGCTAACAGGTGGCACAGGTAACTCTAGGCACTTTAGACAGAATAGACCATTTCGTAATAGAACTCAATTTAGCACAGACTCGTCGACATCACATTCAGCTTCAGACTCTGATTCCCTTGGGACAAGACCACCAAGTGGTTTTTTAGGGAGAGGTACACGGGTGGCAAAAGTAAAAGACCGGGTGGAAGTAGAAGACCCCACCCAAGGAGGAGTGGCTACAAAGAGAAGCGGGCGAAGGAAGAAGGACTGAATAGTATATTTAATCTTTCTAATCATGAGCTCACTTTAGGTGAGGCCTCTCTCTTGTCATTAGGTCTATCATTTGTGCCGACATCTAAACACGACGGTTTCAACCTAGCAGTTGACCATTATAAATTCGGTCGAAAGTTGAGATTAAGGGAATTCTTTAGTGGTCAGACCAGTGGCGAGGGGGTTAAAATGATTCGATCATCTGTTCTTAAAAAACCCAGTGTGTTTGATCCACCACTATGTAGCCCAAGTATACGTACCTTCCTGAGAATGACCGAGCATGATTTTGGAAATATACCTGAGAAGAAGTTTGGTAATTTGACACCTGAACAACGTTCAGCTTTAAATTCTTTGCGCAATAATGACAGGATTGTAATTAGGCCCGCCGATAAAGGCGGTGCCGTAGTTATCCAAAATTCTATGGACTATAATGCGGAGGTCAGGCGCCAACTATCAGACTCAGGTACCTATACCAAGTGTGATAGTAATCCGATCCCACTTATTAAAAAGAGGGTTGACTCCCTGATTGATAGATCGGTCAGCCAGGGTTGGTTGACTGAACAAATATCTCTTTTTTTAAAAGTAGAGCATCCTGTTTGCCCGATGCTCTACACTCTCCCAAAGGTGCATAAAACCTTAGTCGACCCCCCGGGCAGACCGATCATATCAGCTAGGGGGTCTCTCTTGCAACCCTTAGCGATGTTTGTGGATACTTTTTTACAGGAACTGACCCCATTCATTCCTAGTTATTTGAAAGATACAGGTGATTTCCTGAATAAGATTTTGGAATTGGATGCAGTCGATGAGAAAGTGCTATTGGTGACACTTGACGTGTCTTCCCTGTATACTATTATCCCTCATGATCTAGGCCTTGAGGCTGTTAGGAAATTGTTGATCACAGTGGGTAATGTGGCTGTCCCCATAGAGGGACTGTTAGAATTCCTTGAAATGATCTTGACCAATAATCACTTTATGTACCAGGGTGACTACTACATACAGTGCTCGGGGACAGCCATGGGTTCAAATGTAGCCCCCATTTACGCGGGCATCTTTATGCATCAATATGAGACGACAAATATCTTACCCATATATGGCAGTAAAATTATCTACTATAAACGTTTCATAGACGATATTTTTATGCTGTGGGGCGGCACTGAATCTGAGTTCAATGGCATGCTTGAACACTTGAATTCTTTAGAGTCTACAGTACGATTCACTGGACATGCTAGTAAAGACTCCATTAATTTTTTGGACTTGACGATTTTCCGTAAGGGTACCAAGTTGGGCACGACCCTATTTAGAAAGGAGACTGATCGCAACACGATCTTACACGCTACGAGCAATCATCCGCCCGCACTTAGGTCGAGCCTACCTATCTCACCATTCATGCGAGTCCTTAGGAATAATACAGACTCAATAACAGCAGAGGCACAGATTCTTGAGATGAAGACTCGTTTTCTGGAGAGAGGCTACAAAAAAAGTACAATCAACACTTGTTTGGAAAAAGCACGTTTAAACTGTGTGGTACCAAAAGTACAAAAGGAGGCACGGATGATATACGTTACACAATTTGATGGCAAGTCAACCGGTATTGGACCCTCTTTGAGACGACATTGGCCAATATTGAAATCGGACCCTAAACTAAAGGGCATGTTTGAGCATCCACCAATGATGGCCTACAGACGTGGCAGAAATTTAAAACAGCTCCTAATGCATCCAGCAAAGCATGCTGGTAATGGAGAAAGTGGTTGGCTAAAAACACAAAGGAAGGGCTGCGTAAAATGTCTGGGATGTGTGACATGCCGCTCCATGCTGACTGGGGACAAGTTCCCACACCCTCGGAGTGGGAAATTGATTAGCATCAGATTTCGGCTACATTGCCGTCTTGATCATGTAATTTATATGTTGATCTGCCCATGTGGCCTCCCATATGTGGGAATGACTACATGTACATTCAGAGAAAGAATGGCCAATCACCGTAGCTCGATCCACCAAGCACTGGTGACAGGACGCACCGATAAGCCAGTTGCCCAGCATTTCCTGACAGCAGGACATCAAGTGGCCTCATTGAAGTGCCGTATTATTGATTGGGTCCCAGTGCCCAAAAGGGGTGGAGACAGGTCACTCCTCCTAAAGAAATTGGAAGCAAGATGGATCCATAGATTGGAATCAGTAGTGCCAAATGGACTCAATGAATCCAATCCATTGAACTTTTTTTTACGTTAAAAACTATCAGAAAAAATACTTTTTTCTTTTTTTCTCTTTTTTCTCTTTTTTTCTCTTTTTGTGCTCTAAGCATCCAGTTGGATATACTGACCGACACACACTGATTTATGATTTGAATTTATTCATGTATGTTTAAACAGAAAGATTTCTATATAGGTTACTTCTCTCCATATTTGATTTTATCTAGATATGGAATTTGATGTATCTTATCAATACATGCTAATTTGTGATTAGATGATATCATTGACCTATTGTGGCACTTTGATGGTGGTCCTGGATGACTTTGAGTATATCTCATGTAAATAATATGACTTGAGTATATCTCATGTAAATAATATGACTTAGTAATGAAATGTCTTCTTTATATAAATAGATTAGAGTCCGGATAGCCCTCACTAATTGCCATGGTATAGGTATGAAGATATAATGGGCATTGTTTTTAACTGCACCTGACTGGCTTTATGATGTACACTAGTGAGGCACACTTACGCTGGGGGATGTCTTTAAGCCCCTATAAATATTGTAGTTATTTGTTTATATATCAAATCCTGGTCCACTAATTATTATATACATATAGCTATCAGCACGTTTGATGCTTTAATTGGGATGAGCGGTGTGTTCTTACACTCTAGATGTCGTTGCAGACATCTCTTCCCGCTTGCGTTCCAGTACACTAGATTACATTTCCGCCCTGTGACGCGTGCGCTACACGGGCAGGATGTTACAGTCGTTGCTTAGCAACGTGAGACCAGGAACTCGAGGCTCGTCCGTGCATCCACTGGCGCGAGCGGCCAGCGTACTGTATGGACAGCACTCAGCGGGTCTGTCAAGTTCGGATGACGTGACAGCCCTTGCTTTGTAAGTAAGTTTTTTCCCCGGTGTAGGTGCGCCCACTGATGTATACTTTTTGTGGTATAGGTGTATAATAAGATCTTGTAAGTCGCATAATGATTAGGTCATAAAATGGGCGGTTTTGGCGCCACTTTTCAAATGGTGATTAGGTATATATAGAGCCAGCCAGACATGGCTTATTTTACTGCTGGATACCTGGGATGATTTGCTACCTGGTGTTACTATCTGATGTATAGCTGTTACAGATAACCTCCTGAGGAAGGCCCATTTTGGGCCGAAAGCGCTTGAGGATACCATTCAAGTGGAATATGTAACGTATATCACAATAAAATAAGAACCTTTTGCATATTTTGAAGAATCTGGAGAGTGCCTCCATTATTTCTCTATATATACACAAACAGATATAAAACCACAGCACTCGCCACCCCAGGAGCGTGGTACATGACTGCACTTACCACTCGTAGGGTGGGGTTCATGTAGCCCATGACCACATACTTAAATAAATATAAACTGAAAATTCAGCACTCACCATACAGTAGCAATCTCACTTATCCTCACCACATCAATAAATAAATGATGGGGGTTTAGTTAGTGAATTGGCCAATGCACAGAAGCCTGCAAACTGATCGTAAAGGTACACCACCTTCTTGCAGGTCCTACACTATCACAGAGTCTTAAAACCTGGCAACTGTTTCACACATAATATAACTGCAAATATGCCTACTTGGTTTAATGTGCACCTGCCAAATACCTTATGGCTTTTAAAGGTACACTAGTCACCTGACACTGGCTGATAAATTACTAAGGAACAGCTGACGCAGGTTAAGTATAATTGAGTCTACATAGGGGTGCATGAAAAAGCATGTGGCCACAGTTAATAAGAGTTAACCAAAGATTAACCCTGCAATATACAAACAGCACTCACCACCCCCAGAAGCGGGGTACATGACTGCACATACCACTCATAGGGTGGGGTGCATGTTGCCCATGACCACATACTTAAATAAATACATATATATATATATATATATATATATATATATAAAATGCACATATAAAATATATATATATATATATATATATGAGTCTGGGACTCAGAATCAACAGCAAAAAGGTCGACACACCTTAGGTCGATGCCAATTGGTCGACACACCTTAGGTCGACATGGACAAAATGTCGACATGGCAAAAAGGTCGACATGGAAAAAGGTCGACATGAGTTTTTAATGTGTTTTTTTTGTGTCGTTTTCTTCGTAGAGTGACCGGGAACCCCAATTAGTGCACCGCATCCCCTCGCATGGCTCGCTTCGCTCGCCATGCTTCGGGCATGGTGCCTTCACTCCGCTACCGCTTTGCTTGGCACAGATTACAGTTCCAATCGTAGTCCACATGGATCGTTAAGTATGAAAAGGTTCCAAAAAAGAAAAAAATCGTGAAAAACTCATGTTGACCTTTTTCCATGTCGACCTTGTTCCTGTCGACCTTTTGTCCATGTCGACCTTTTGTCCATGTTGACCTAAGGTGTGTCGACCAATTGACATCTACCTAAGGTGTGTCGACCTTTTTGCTGTCGACCTGGAGTTCGGATACCCCATATATATATATATATATATATATATATATACCAGCAAATAGAAAACCACAGCACTCAGCACCCCAGAAGCGGGGTGCAGTATCCGCACTCGCCACTAATAGCGTGGGGTGCATGTAGCCTATGGCCACCTACTCAAAAATATAGAAACAAAAAGTTCAGCACTCACCAAAATGAGCTCACTTATCCTCACAACATCAATGAATAAATTAATAAATTATGGGGGTTTAGTTAGTGAATTGGGCAATGCACGGAAGCCTGCATACCGCTCGCCAAGGTACCCCACCTTCATGCAGGTCCTACACTATCACAAAATCATAAAAATTAAAACCTGGCAACTGTATCACATAATATAACTGCAAATATGCCCACTTGGTGTAAGGTGTACCTGCCATGAACTGCATGGCTTTTAAAAGGTACATTAGTCACCTGACAATGGCTGATAAATTACTAAAGGGCAGCTGACACAGGTTTAAGATAATTGGGGTGCATGAACACCCAATTGGCGAGCGGTATGCAGGCTTCCGTGCATTGGCCAATTCACTAACTAAACCCGCATCATTTATTCATTTATTCATTGATGTTGTGAGGATAAGTGAGTTCATTTTGGTGAGTGCTGAACTTTTTATTTCTATATTTTTGAGTAGGTGGCCATGGGCTACATGCACCCCACCCTATTAGTGGCGAGTGCGGATACTGCACTCCGCTTCTGGGGTGGCGAGTGCTGTGGTTTTCTATTTGCTGGTATATTTCAGGGTTAATCCTTGAAATTAACTGTGGCCACAAACTTTGTTCATGCACCCCAATTATCTTAAACCTATGTCAACTGCCCTTTAGTAATTTATCAGCCAGTGTCAGGTGACCAGTGTACCTTTTAAAAGCCATGCAGTTCATGGCAGGTACACCTTACACCAAGTGGGCATATTTGCAGTTATATTATGTGATACAGTTGCCAGGTTTTAATTTTTATGATTTTGTGATAGTGTAGGACCTGCATGAAGGTGGGTACCTTGGCAAGCGGTATGCAGGCTTCCGTGCATTGGCCAATTCACTAACTAAACCCCCATCATTTATTCATTTATTCATTGATGTTGTGAGGATAAGTGAGCTCATTTTGGTGAGTGCTGAACTTTTTGTTTATATATATATATATATATATATATATAGTGTGAAGATGTGGCGGCGGCACTCAACCAGACTTAGCAACTGCAGTTAATAAATTTATTATGGCATAATAAATTTATTAACTGCAGTTGCTAAGTCTGGTTGAGTGCCGCCGCCACATCTTCACACTACATAGTGGAAGGGAGCTTCCACCAGGAGGGCACCGCAGCAAATACATCACCTATAAGGGGAGTGCCGGGACTATTTGCAATTTATATATATATATATATATATATATATATATATATACAGATATACAGTATTTAAAATCACCATTCTAATATTGTCATATTGTCATATTGATTTCCACCATAGTGTTACTTCGGTGATTATTTTCTTGGGACCTATTCGTAGCTCGCTTTTCCTTCAGTTGATGTTTCTGTGTATCATCTCACCAATAAAATTATCTTAAAAAAAAAATAGTAAGAGGGGTACCTACAATGATGCAAATTTATTACCCCCCTAAAAAAAACATACGTTGTTGACAATATCAGCTCACAGAATCTTCATGAAATACATGAGCATACAGACCAATAGAAACTTGCTGAAAGATATGCAAAATGCAATAATTAATGGAAGGATAAAGAGGTATATACCTCATCATAAAATATATCCAACAAGGAATTGAGATCTCCAGTCAAATTGTAAAGAGTATGACAGTATAATCGAGAGAATAAAAAAGACCCTCAGTTTAACTGGGTATAGTAGTGCAGAACAATGAATATGGTTGTGAAAGTATTTGGACTCTTCAAAAAAGGCTGTCTGAGTGTGATCAACTATGACAGAATAAGCTGGGATTTTATGACAGTATATGATGAGTAACTGGGCCTCACGGTTGCCCCCTAATTTTTGTCGTCAGCCCAACAGTCCAGTGGGCATACCAGTAGAAGCCTGGGACTGTTGCTATTGTCTGATCTTTCTAGACTGAAATGATAAGTATTCCCTATTTGAGAAATGTGCAGCTCTCCTGATATATTCAAAGCAATGGTGATATCCAGATTAAGGAAATCAAGCAATGGTGATTCAGGAACTCCTATGAGCCTGGAATTATAGTGGGTGCCTGAGTAATCATTCTTGTCAACTAGGGGTGAGTAGATAAAGGTTGCGTGGCACACACCTTCTGAAGAGCCTGCATCTAGTAATTTAGATTACTGGACCTAATTTCAAGTGGGGCTGTGTGGGAGACTTTCTTAGCAAGAGCTGTCACTATTTAATTTTCATATTCTGAAGCCTTTTATCAGTTTGGGGCATAAGTACCTTATAGATACAGTAGCACCTGCCAGGTCTATTACTGATAGGAAGCAGATAGCAATGAGTTCAAGAATGGGTGGAACTGGAGGGTCTGTCTAGTATAGGGGTGGGCAACAAGCGGCCCGCGGGCCGGATGCGGCCCACGAACCGATCCTGCCTGGCCCCGCTGTCCCACACAGTGTGCAATGACAAGCGGCCCGACTGGCTGAGCCGCTCGTCATTGCGCTACGTACCTCCCAGACGCGGCGCTGCAGAGGAAATCCCGGTCACGTCACTGCTGACCAGGATTCCCACTGTGACGTCAGGCGCTGGGCGGCACGGGGGGCGGGGCCACGGCAGGAGCGGGCAGCAGCAGCGACTCTGTGCGGCACCGCGGGCAGCAGGCAGCAGGCAGCGGGGATCTGGCATCAGGCAGCGGGGATCTGGCAGCAGGCAGCGGATCTGCCACTGTGAAAAAGGTAAATGGATCTGTGCTTAACTTTAAAAGCTGCTATATAGGTTCAGGGAAGGGTGGTTAGGAGGGGGGGGACTGCTATATGGGTTTAGGGGAGAGGGGGAAGAGGGGTAGGGACTGCTATATGGGTTTAGGGGAGGGGGGGAAGAGGGGTAGGGACTGCTATATGGGTCCAGCAGGGAAGGGGGGTAGAGACTGCTATATGGGTCTAGGGGAGGTGAGGGGGCGGGGGGGGGTGTTTTCAGCACTGTTTAAAAAAAAAATATTACTGGATTACTGTGTTTTTTTAGCCATCTTGGATTTTGCCTGTAAAAAAACTATGTATGTAATGTATATTGTGGTGTATGTTTGTGTAGTTTTATATATATATATATATATATCCACACTATGTTTTTATAGTTATATACGTAACTATGGGCCTAATTCAGACCTGATCGCTAGCAGGCGATTTTTGCACTGCTGCGATCAGGTAGTCGCTGCCTACAGGGGAGGGGGAAATCGCTGTGCAGGGGTGAGATCGCATCTGCAGAGAGCTGCACAAACAGAAGTTTGTGCAGTCTCTGCGCAGCCCAGGACTTACTCTTCTAGTGCGATGATCGGGGCCAGAGCTGAGTGCTGACGTCAGAAACTCTCCCTCCAAACGCCTGGTCCCTCCTGCGTTTTTCCGGACACTCCTCTAAAACGCTCAATTGCCACTCACAAACGTCCTCTTCCTCTCAATCACCTTGCGATCGCCCGTGCAATCACTTTGTTCGTACCATCCCATCGCTGCCCGACGCTGCGGACAGGCGCACCTACACATTGCGGTGCATGCGCAGTTCAGACCCGATTTACAAGATATTTTGTGTGTGGCCCTCGACTATTCACTGGAAGTGTTAAGCGGCCCCCCAGCTGAAATAATTGCCCACCCCTGGTCCAGTATGTCCTGATTATGCCTTGGATGAGAGGAGGGGGTGGAGTTGCCTGAGGCTGTGATACTTTTGCATGTTGATTATAGTATTCAAAATAGAGTGAAACAACAGTGAGATAGCATAAGTGCAGACTCACAGAAATGAAACTATCACAATTACAATTATATTTGTAGAGCTAAAGGGGTCAATTCATAAAGCAGTGAAAACAGTGGAGAAGTGAGCCTGTGGAGAAGTCTCCCATGGTTGCTGAGTACAAGTGTATAGTATGCAAATTATAAATGTTACTTCAATGCTGATTGGTTGCCATGGGTAACTTCTCAACTGGCTCACTTCTCCACACTTTTCACTGCTTCATGAATAGACCTTAAAGAAGGAATAATGAAAAATATATGAAAACTCTCTTAGACAAAATGTAAACAAGCAATTATACGCGTCAGTGCAATAATAACCTTGCCCACAGAGGGAAAAGCAATATATGTAATAAAACAGTGATGTTCAACATCTAATCATGCACAGTAACTACAAAGGAGAAACCAAGCTCAATAAATCAGGTACACTACACACCAACATTCCAAGGGGTCTATTTACTAAGCCTTGGATGGAGATAAAGTCGCTGGAGATAAAGTACCAGCCAATCGGCTCCTAACTGACATTTTTCAAACCCAGTCTGTGACATGGCAGTTAGGAGCCGATTGGCTGGTACTTTATCTCCAGCGACTTTATCTCCATTCAAGGCTTAGTAAATAGACCTCCACATAAGTAAACAGGGATGGGGAGACATCACAATAATAAACGGACAGAGGTGTATACAGAATAGGAGCTGTTTAAATGGGGGAGTTCAGATGGCAGTACAGTCCAAATGGGTGTAGTATGGAATGCCCGCGGCCGGGCTCCCAGCGACCAGCATA
Source organism: Pseudophryne corroboree (assembly GCF_028390025.1). Classification (NCBI taxonomy): domain Eukaryota; kingdom Metazoa; phylum Chordata; class Amphibia; order Anura; family Myobatrachidae; genus Pseudophryne; species Pseudophryne corroboree. The sequence continues at coordinate 272,000,032 of NC_086450.1, read as the reverse complement.
CCGGCACTGGGAGCCCGACTGCCGGCATACCGACAGCGTGGCGATGGCAAATGAGCCCCTTGCGGGCTCGCTGCACTCGCCAAGCTGCGGGCACAATGGCGCGCTATGCCCACCACGCTATTTATTCTCCCTCCAGGGGGGTCGTGGACCCCCACGAGGGAGAAAATCTGTCGGTATGCCGGCTGTCGGGATTCTGGCGCTGGTATACTGTGCGCCGGGATCCCGACAGTCGGCAACCTGAAGACCACCCGTCCAAACTACTCAGGTAACTACAAGTGAAATGTGAAGTTTTACAGTGAAGCTAGATATCCTGATAGAGAAGGTTCAGGTTGCTAGAGTCATTGAGAACTGAAAACAAATAAAGTAATCCTGGGGGATGCAGATGGGTTATGAGGACACAACGGGGAAAAGAATACAGTTCCAGCTTTGCTACAATGGGATCAGTAGCACAAAGGGCCCGTGAGCATTTGAAACAGGTACTGTATATATTCAATACAAAAATGGGCAGTAAACCAGTATCAGTTGTCTTAGTAGTCTTTCCTAGCTCAACATTGCTCTTGGGATTTGGGAATTATGAGGATGAGAAAAATTGACCACAGCAGTGTCAGTAATAGTATAAATGGGCTCAGAGATTTGTCAAAATACGAGACTACACTCGACTGATGTGTGGCCACTGCAGGTCTGGTCAGTTCCATCCTAGAACAGCAAGTTAGCACTGTTATCAGAAACAAGGATGTATCTCCCAGCAGGCAGCCATGATCCAGTCCAGCGCCAGTGATGATCCACAGCACCAGGTACAGTCAAACGGTATACTATTTCCCCAATAACTTTGAATTGTAAGCAATGATCCCAGCACTGGGTGCAGTTTGTAGTCTTTGTGGAGCAGGAGAGGTAGGGAATTTCCCTCAGGATCTGTGTCCAAAGATGGCAGACAGCAGTCAGTTACACCTGGCATCTTTCAGGATTGATTCTGATGCAGAAGAATCTTTTTATCTCTCTGTCAGCCAAAAAGGGTTTCAGGGTGGTTTAGTAGCTACAACAGACAGCAATGGTTCAGGTGAAACAGAAATATTCAATAGTCAGAAAAAAGGGGATAGAGTATTAAAAGCAGTGGCGTAATGGGTGCAGTGTGCTGTCCACACCTCACTCCCTGCACCCATGTTGAATTACTTACCTCTCCAGAGTCCAGAGTTGACATAGCAGCTGCAGCAGAAATCACCTGAGAAATGGCGCATCTACCATTCTGCTGCTGAATGGCACATGAGCAATAGAGATTAGTCACCACAGACCTGCGCATGTGCAGTAGAATCCAGCACAATATCTCAGAGAGGTGGGGACTCACACGGAGTCCGACATGGACCCTGTGCTCTGGTAAATCTTCCCTGATTACAATGGTATATATCCAACATCTGGCATCTACTCAGGGGTACTATCATTTAAAAAAAGTGGAGTCACCTCTTTCATTTATGTGGCCCTGAAAAATTTGTTCTCTGGTGATCATGTATGATAATTATGAAACTCATGGCCACTCTTATTTGAAATAGGAGAGCTCTCCTCTTTCAAATGAAGTATCCTCTTAGTAGTTATTGTCTGGTGATGAACTGTATCAACCGGTACTACAGAAATACTATCCAAGCTGGCAGAAGGGGAGGGCAGTTGTACATGATCTCCTGACTTTCACACACTTGGAGTTACCCTCAGTTTGGCAGATTGTCTTTACTGTGGTGTGTATGTGTCATTCCTGAGGTGAAATAAGCAAGCACATGCTATTTCTTTTCTGGAAAGCCAGTCTTTTGAGAGAGAAAAAAATAAAGTGTAATCTGTGTGGATACTGCATTAATAATTACTGATATTACTGTCAAATAATCTCCACAGTGAAATGGTTAATATCTGGAGAAAAAGTTTAATTACTGAAGAAATGAAGAAAGATAAAAATACATACTCTAACTTATGATCACGCTTTGTGTTCATCCTAAGACTTTGACCTGTTTTCATTCAGAACAAAGAATTAATAATAAAAACAAAAGTTCTTTGTCAATATAAAGCTAGGATATGTTGTTTTGCTACCTCACAATGTTATCATGCCATGGGCTTGTTCCCTGCTGAAATCACATCAGGGCAGCAGATGGCAAAGTGCTAACAGCACAGAAAGATATCATGGAGCACTGTAAAGTATATCTCAAGTAGCAATAGAAAACCTCAACGGATAATGTAGATGCTACCAAATGTGGAGCCATCATCTGCACAGTCATAAACTAACCTTCACCTTTGCTAAGAGACATAAAGACAAAGTAAACAAACTGAAGCTGGGAGAGCCACATGGTGCATTGTTCCTGTTAAGCTGAACATTTAAAGGATGATGGCAACAGTACACTATTGTCCTCTATAAAATGGTATGCAGGCATAGCAGTAATATGTTTAATAAATATTACCATAGTAAAAAATATTTTTAAAATGTTGCTTCTGAATAGCTATTAAGATCAAGTACAATGTAAACAAGTAAATAGCGAAAGAAAGATTAATATTGCGCCATGTGTGATGAGAACAAACGTATCAGATGTGTTGTGGATTGTAACAATATATTGATAAACACTCCCCACTAAAAATTAAGAGGCATCAGCTGTTTCCCGCAAAAAAGAACAGAGATGGCAATTTCCCTGAAAACTGGAAATGGTAAACATGGGATTAGGGATATGTAGCGACCACTGGTCTCTGCAATATGGTAAAATACTAAAAAAAGGGAGACCTGTACTGACCTCATACCCAGATAAGGAATAACCTTTTTATATTTTAACATAGCTCAGCTGTGTTTGTATGTTTGTCCCATTTTTCCAGTATTTTGTTTAATTGTGATAAACTTTGTTAATACATTTTATATATTTTTTATCAATCTGGTATTTTAGTATTTTACCATATTGCAGACACCAGTGGTCGCTATATATCCCTCATCCCATGTTTACCAAGTAAATAGCAAAGAAGGGGACACCTGTACTGGGCCCCTAGGATCAGAGTGGCCCCAAGGATACACCACTTAGTGCCCAGCAGGGATGTGAGCCGCCCTGCCCAAATAGGGCAGCGAGATGTAGCAGTGTGAAGCCTCTCAGGAGCCTCTCACACACAGTGTCTGTGTGGCATGAGTGTGCATCCGATCTTCCAGGTCCAGCTCTGTTGCAGGAAGTTACAGGACATGGCAGCTGCTCCGCTGGCCAGGATTTCCATGCCCTGTGCCAGCCTATTCTATTGGGGTCTACTATCTGATGATCAGGTCTGGGGGGTGCAGCGCATGTGAGTCCCTACCCGGGGTAAGTGTGGATTGGTGGGGGAAGCAGGACTTTGGGATGGGGTGGGGGATCTGGGAATACAGCATGGAGTCATTGGGGAGAGACAGGGCATATGGGGAGGGAGGATATAGATATATATATATATATATGGGAAAAATAGTATAAGGGTATCGGCGACCACTGGTGTAAAAAATATATCAAACCATGTATATAATAAAATAAAATATACAAATGTATTTGGTACAGATAAAATACAATTAGTATGAAGGTAAATAAAAATGTAATATAAAAATAGATGGGGGAGGGGTTGTGTTTTTGTTAAAAACACCCCCGTAGAATTCTAAGACCAAAATTTTTTAGCCTAAAACTAGTAATGATAAAAATAATTAACTAACAATATGCTGAAATTAAAATAAGAATCAAGGAGAGTCTTAACTTTGTGTGTAGAGGGTCACAGAGGGAGAGCCCAACGCGTTTCGTCCTGATGACTTCTTCAAGGGGTACCCCTTGAAGAAGTCATCAGGACGAAACGCGTTGGGCTCTCCCTCTGTGACCCTCTACACACAAAGTTAAGACTCTCCTTGATTCTTATTTTAATTTCAGCATATTGTTAGTTAATTATTTTTATCATTACTAGTTTTAGGCTAAAAAATTTTGGTCTTAGAATTCTACGGGGGTGTTTTTAACAAAAACACAACCCCTCCCCCATCTATTTTTATATTACATTTTTATTTACCTTCATACTAATTGTATTTTATCTGTACCAAATAAATTTGTATATTTTATTTTATTATATACATGGTTTGATATATTTTTTACACCAGTGGTCGCCGATACCCTTATACTATTTTTCCCATAAACAATCACAACAGTAGCTCACCACTACTGTGTACTTAAGGGACGGCAGACGCCCAAAATTATTGGGAGTGTTTTTGAGTAGGGTGTATTTGTAACACTTGTGGCGCTTGCACATTCTCTATTTTATATATATATATATATATATACAGTATATATATATAATAGAATTGTATGGTCCACACTCACGTTTCATATCCATATGCTGAGGTGCCATCCACTGAGGGGAGTATATAGCAGTCTCCACTCTACTTTACAGGAAAAATGTGAGCACTCACCAGTCTTCAATCTGTATAAGTGTTAATCAGACCATCAGGCAAAGGTAAAGGTTCCCCGGCGGTGTCCCGCACGGATGACGTAATCGCATATAGACGCGACGCACGTCCACCACAACAGTGTAATGTCACCATGGCAACCGGACAGCAAGAGCTTCTCTGTAATAACAGTATACAGCATACATGTACATTCTATAGTTCATGCAGATAAATACAGTATAACCATCCATAAATATTGCATCGTTGTAATATATCCAAGAAGAACACACGATTTGCATCAGAATGAGAGTATTGAACATTTTAAAAACAGGAAAGGGAGAGCATATCATTAAGCCCTCTAGGATGGATTACATCAATCGGTGTATCCACTCATTTACTCGTTTAATGAGAAGTGCATCCCGATCACCCCCTCTTTTATTAAGTGGTATATGGTCAATCATGCGGTAACGCAAACAAGGCAAGCTATGCCATGCCTTGAGGAAATTCTGAGCAACCGGTTGGTCACTGTGGCTTTCTAGTGCTGTTTTTATTGCATACCGGTGAGCCGCCATTCTTTCCTTAAACGTACGTTTAGTCTTGCTGACATATGACAACCCGCAGGGACAAGTTATTAAATAAACAACGAAAGTGCTTTCACAAGTAAGATAATGCTGAATTAGATATTTCTTACCTGAAGGAGGGTGCCAGAATGTGTTACCCTGGATCAGGAATTTACAGGTAGTACAGGAGCATTTAAAGCATCCTGTCTTTTTGTTCCTTAAAAAGTTGATAGAGGAACCTTGTTCCCTATTTTTTGAAACATCTGCTTTTATAAGATGGTCACGTAAATTCTTAGATCTTGAGTAGCAGGACATTAGGTTAACATCTGAGAGCTGCAAATCTTGATCAGAGGAGACCACAGGCCAATGATTCTTGGCTATACGATTAAATTCCAATGACATGTGGTTGTACCTACAGTATTTACCCATGGGAATTTTTTCTTTTGTATTAAAGATTTATTATTAGCATTTTGCAGCAATGTAGTATGATTGCAATTTAATTCTGATGTTTTCGCATTCTGTAAAAGCTTGAGAGAGTAGCCCCTAATTAAGAATTTCTTAATTAATTCATCAATTTGAACAATGGCTGTATCCAAGCAGCTATTGATCCATAAAATACAGATCATTTGGGAGTAGGGGAGTCCTCTCTTCAAGCTTGCATGGTAGAAACTTTGATAATGCAAAATAGTATTTCTATCCGTCTCTTTGAAAAAATCTGTTGTGACAATCTCGCCCTCATGTATGTTAATTTTAACATCCAGGAAATTCACAGTTTCTTGGCTCATAGTGAATGTTAATTTTGCTGGTACTAGTGACTGATTATGATCTCTAATTAAATCAGTAAATTCCTGGCATGTACCAAGCCAGACTATCATAATATCATCAATATACCTGATAAAGAAAAATAACTTGGATGAAGTAGCCGGATCATTAAAGAATAATTTATCCTCGACGAGAACATGTAAGTATTAGCATATGTTGGTAGTACTGAAGCACCCATAGCACAACCTTGTTTTTGAAGGAAAAAGTTATCAAATATAAAAAAAAAATTGTAAGTATGAAATTCAACATCAAAAGCAAAATTTCTACATGTGCTATATCTTAATTCCCACTGGATAGAAGAAGGTATTTTTGTTAGGGTCTCCTGCCCTGTGCTGCCACGTCGTCATGGCAACCGGGAGACAAGTGCTAGCGGAGTAACCTGAGCGCAGCTGATACTCCGGTTCGGGTCTTTTGCTGTGCAGTGGTTACAGGCTCTGTGCACGGGGATCCGGTGCTGGTTTTTGTGCTCACAGTCTGTGAGGTCTGAGTGGGGCGTGGACAGCACCTGCTATATAAGGCCTCTTCTCAGGTTAAGCAGATGCTGCTGAATCTTTGTTGGTTAGTTAGTTCCTGAAAGTTAGCCAGTACTGTGTAGCTTTGTATTTGTTGTTGCTTACTGCATATAGGCCTTGGGATTTGGTACTACACTCTGCCAATCCAGACCTAGCAGTAAGACTGGAGTCAGTCGTTTAACTTGCTGGGGTTCTTTTGCTACTCTGTGAACTTAGCAAGTTTGCGGCTGTATTCTCAGACTTGCCTGCCTAAATCCTGTCTCACTGTGCAAGGTGTTCAGGTGTCAGTTTAGTGGCAGTAAACTGAACCTGTGCACTGCAAGTGAGGATTAGGATTGTGGAGACTCTCCTTGTGTCTATCATTCCATCTCTGACCAAGGAGTTTACTGCCACACCCGTTGGTAACCCTTTAGGGTTTTGCTGTTGCCCTTAGCAACAGCATTTCGGGTTCTCTACGTATTAAAACACAACATCTTGCTTTTTCCATCTGAGCATTCTTAATACTAGAGAGACACCCAGTTTCTTAGCCTCTGGGCTTCTCTGTTCACTTTGTGTTTATTTTGTTACCCTATCACCTTCTGTGTACGTAATGTCATATTCCCCAGTCTGTCTGTGAGTTCATTTGTTTTGCATCCCTATCTGTTCAGACACCAGTACATTCCTGCAGGCACTGGTGTGCATAACAGTTCAGACACCAGTACATTCCTGCAGGCACTGGTGTGCATAACAGTTCAGACACCAGTACATTCCTGCAGGCACTGGTGTGCATAACATATTCAGCAGCCTAATACTCCTGTTGAAATTTTGTGGGAATATGGAGCATACCCCTCAAAATACGTTGCAACAGGTGGTCGATCAGGTGCAGGTCCTGACTCGACAATTTAATGATTTGTCCATTAAAATGCACACCTCCCAGGCCGCTGGCGGAGCTCCCGCAGCAGCAGCACCTTCAGGGGTTAAGGAGCCGAAAGTAAATCTCCCGGATCGTTTTTCTGGAGATCGCTCGCAGTTCTTTTGGTTCAAGGAGAGCTGCAAGCTATACTTCCGGCTTAGGCCTCAGTCTTCTGGGTCGGAGATTCAGCGGGTGGGCATAGTGATTTCCTTGCTACAAGGAGACCCACAGGTCTGGGCATATGGGTTGCAGCCTGACTGTCCGTCGCTTAAAAGTGTTGATGCTTTTTTTACGGCACTGGGCATGTTGTATGATGACCCTGACAAGACGGCCTCAGCCGAGGCTCAGATTTCGATCCTTAAGCAAGGGTGAAGGCCAGTTGAGGTTTACTGTACGGAGTTTCGGAGGTTGGCCCATGATACCCAGTGGAATGACCCAGCCCTGAGACACCAGTACCGAAGAGGTCTTTCTAACCAGATAAAAGACCAACTGGTACAATATCCCTTGCCTGATAGCTTGGATCAGCTCATGTAGTTATCCATCCGGGTGGATAGACGGCTGAGAGAGCGTAGGCTTGAAAGGGAGACCGAGGTTTCCTTCTTTCCCAAGGGAACCTCAGACTCTGAGGAATTTTCCGAGGAGCCTATGCAGATTGGGGCTACCCGCCTCTCCTCGCGTGAGAAGACGCGGAGGAGACAGCAGGGGTTGTGTTTGTACTGTGGGAATAAAGGTCATGTGGTAGTATCATGCCCAGAAAAGCCGGAAAACTTCAGGGCCTGAGGGTGATGGGAAATATCCTGTCAGGCCAGAAGTCAGAATTTCCCAAGAAGACTTTTATCATTCCGGTGACCTTGAAGATCCTCGGTCAAACTGTCAAGACTGAGGCCTTTGTGGACAGTGGGGCCGACGGGGTTTTTATGGACCGCCAATTCGCCCTGAAACACTCTGTTCCCTTAGTACCCTTGGCATTGGAAATTGAGATTTGTGGGTTAAACGGGGAACCATTATCCCAAGGTAAAATTACCTCTTGCACTAGCCAGATTTCTTTGTTTATTGGAGCCACACACTCTGAAAAATTGTCCTTTTATGTGACTGTCTGTACTTTTGCCCCATTGGTGTTGGGGTTACCCTGGTTAAGGGCCCACAATCCTCAATTTGACTGGGTCTCTGGGGAGATTCTTAGTTGGGGTACTGATTGTTTCAGGAGTTGCTTGAGCCTTCCAGTCAGGCTCTCGCAGCTAAGTTTGCCAGGATTGCCAGGGTGTTATGCAGATTTTGCGGACGTGTTCTCCAAAAAAGTTGCAGAGGTACTACCTCCCCATCGCCCCTATGACTTTGCCATTGATTTGTTGCCAAATGCTAAGCTTCCCAAGAGCAGGTTGTACTCCCTGTCACGTCCTGAGACTCAGGCTATGGCAGAGTACATTCAGGAGAACTTGGCTAAGGGATTTATCAGACCTTCACAGTATCCAGTTGGGTCGGGGTTCTTCTTCGTGGGTAAAAAGGACGGTTCATTGCGACCCTGCATCGACTTCAGGGAATTGAACCGTATCACGATTAAAAACTCATACCCACTGCCTCTCATTTCGGTCTTGTTTGACCAGCTTCGTACTGCCACCATTTTTTCTAAGATTGACCTACGCGGGGTGTACAATCTAATCCGAATAAGAGAGGGGGATGAATGGAAGACTGCCTTTAATACCCACTCAGGGCGTTATGAATATTTGGTTATGCCTTTTGGGCTCTGTAATGCCCCGGCAGTCTTCCAGGATTTCATGAACGATGTGCTCAGGGAATATTTGGATAGATTCTTAGTTGTATACTTAGATGACATCCTAATCTTCTCCCATTCCCTGGAGGAACATCGGAAGCATGTACGCTTAGTCCTCCAGAAACTCAGAGACCACCGGCTTGGGGCGAAGCTGGAGAAGTGCGAATTTGAAGTTCAGAAAATCGCATTTCTAGGATATATTATCTCCCCAGAAGGTTTCCAAATGGAGGGTTCCAAGGTACAGGCAGTCCTGGATTGGGTGCAGCCCACTAGTTTGAAGGCGCTTCAGCGTATCCTGGGCTTTGCAAATTTTTATAGACGATTTATCGCTGGATTTTCATCTATAGTGGCGCCATTGGTGGCACTCACTAAGAAAGGGGCGGATGTTGCTCACTGGTCTTGTGAGGCTAAAGCGGCTTTTGCCCGTCTCAAAAGGGCATTTGTATCGGCCAAGGTGCTGCGACACCCAGATCCAGAGCGTCCTTTTGTGGTGGAGGTGGATGCCTCTGAGATGGGTATTGGGGCAGTGCTCTCTCAGATGGGGGTGTCTGATAATCGCCTTCATCCCTGTGCTTACTTTTCCCGTAAATTTTCGCCTGCCGAGATGAATTATGACGTGGGTAACCGGAAATTGTTGGCTATTAAGGATGCACTCGAGGAGTGGAGACACTGGCTTGAGGGGGCTAAGTTTGTGGTCTCAATTCTCACCGACCATAAGATTCTGGCATATTTAGAGTCAGCGAAGCGTCTCAATGCCAGGCAGGCACGATGGGCTTTGTTTTTTGCTCGCTTTAATTTTTTGATAACATATCGCCCTGGGTCAAAAAACATCAAGGCTGATGCGCTCTCGCGGAGTTTTGCTCCAATCCAGGAGACCACAGAGGAGCCGTTGCCCATTGTGTCCCCATCATGTATTAAAGTGGGCATTACCCAGGACCTCTTATCATTAGTCCTTAGAGCACAGGAGCAGGCTCCTCCAGACCTTCCGGTAGGTCTCTTGTTTGTGCCTCCTAGGTTAAGACAGCGAGTGTTCCTGGAATTCCATGCCAAGAAGTCGGCAGGTCACCCGGGTATTGCCAGAACTCGGGAGTTGCTATCTAGGGCGGTGTGGTGGCCCTCGGTGGCTAAGGATGTGGATCAGTGGGTTCGGGCATGTGACATCTGTGCCCGAAATAAGACTCCTAGAGGGGTTCCTGTTGGCCCATTACATCCACTCTCTATCCCATCTAAGCCATGGACCCACATTTCAATGGATTTTGTGGTGGACTTGCCCAAATCCTCGGGGATGACAGCCATCTGGGTTGTCGTTGACAGGTTTTCGAAGATGGCGCACTTTGTTCCACTGGTTGGGCTGCCATCGGCCAGATGCCTGTCTGAATTATTTATGCTGCATGTTGTGCGTCTCCACGGGTTGCCACTTGATGTGGTCTCTGACCGCGGATCCCAGTTTGTGGCCAAATTCTGGAGGGCATTTTGTTCCGATCTCCAGATTTCTGTCAGCTTGTCGTCAGGCTACCATCCGCAGTCTAATGGGCAGACTGAAAGGGTGAACCAGTCCTTGGAGCAGTTCCTCAGGTGTTATGTCTCCAAGTGTCAGACTGACTGGGTTGCTCATCTGTCCATGGCGGAGTTTGCCTATAACAACGCGGCTCACTCTGCTACAGGGATCTCTCCCTTCCTTTGTGTGTATGGGCATCATCCTAAGGCCAATTCTTTTAACCCCCTGGACTCCACGCCTGGTGGTTCCTCTGTGGTTTCGGTCCTTAGAGGTATTTGGAGGAAAGTGAAGAAAGCCCTTGTGTCTGTGTCATTAGTGACCAAAAGGGTTTTTGATAAGCGGAAAAGACCCTGCAGCTTCAAATTAGGAGACTTCGTCTGGTTGTCTACCAACAATTTGAAGTTGAGACAGCCATCTCATAAGTTAGGCCCCCGGTTCATCGGCCCTTATAAGATCACCAGGGTTATCAATCCGGTGGCATTTCAGTTAGATCTGCCCCGTTCTTTGGGTATCAATAAAACATTTCATTGTTCCCTTTTAAAACGGGCGATTAGTAATCCTTCTTCCAGTGGAAGACCTTCCCCTCTTCTGATACGTGGACAGAGGGAGTTTGTTGTTGAAAGGATTCTTGACTCCAAGATGGTTCGGGGTCGGCTGTCATTTTTGGTGCACTGGAAGGGGTATGGCCCGGAGGAGCGGTCGTGGGTGCGCAGTTGTGATCTTCATGCCCCCAGACTGATACGCTCTTTCTTCTCGCAGTTCCCCGATAAACCCGGTGGTAGGGGTTCTTTGACCCCTCGTCAGAGAGGGGGTACTGTTAGGGTCTCCTGCCCTGTGCTGCCACGTCATCATGGCAACTGGGAGACAAGTGCTAGCGGAGTAACCTGAGCGCAGCTGATACTCCGGTTCGGGTCTTTTGCTGTGCAGTGGTTACAGGCTCTGTGCACGGCAGGGGATCCGGTGCTGGTTTTTGTGCTCACAGTCTGTGAGGTCTGAGTGGGGCATGGACAGCACCTGCTATATAAGGCCTCTTCTCAGGTTAAGCAGATGCTGCTGAATCTTTGTTGGTTAGTTAGTTCCTGAAAGTTAGCCAGTACTGTGTAGCTTTGTATTTGTTGTTGCTTACTGCATATAGGCCTTGGGATTTGGTACTACACTCTGCCAATCCAGACCTAGCAGTAAGACTGGAGTCAGTCGTTTAACTTGCTGGGGTTCTTTTGCTACTCTGTGAACTTAGCAAGTTTGCGGCTGTATTCTCAGACTTGCCTGCCTAAATCCTGTCTCACTGTGCAAGGTGTTCAGGTGTCAGTTTAGTGGCAGCAAGCTGAACCTGTGCACTGCAAGTGAGGATTAGGATTGTGGAGACTCTCCTTGTGTCTATCATTCCATCTCTGACCAAGGAGTTTACTGCCACACCCGTTGGTAACCCTTTAGGGTTTTGCTGTTGCCCTTAGCAACAGCATTTCGGGTTCTCTACGTATTAAAACACAACATCTTGCTTTTTCCATCTGAGCATTCTTAATACTAGGGAGACACCCAGTTTCTTAGCCTCTGGGCTTCTCTGTTCACTTTGTGTTTATTTTGTTACCCTATCACCTTCTGTGTACGTAATGTCATATTCCCCAGTCTGTCTGTGAGTTCATTTGTTTTGCATCCCTATCTGTTCAGACACCAGTACATTCCTGCAGGCACTGGTGTGCATAACAGTTCAGACACCAGTACATTCCTGCAGGCACTGGTGTGCATAACAGTTCAGACACCAGTACATTCCTGCAGGCACTGGTGTGCATAACAATTTTACTGCTGCTAAACCTTCTGTATGAGGAATAATGGTGTATAGACTAGCTACATCAAATGAAATTAGCCAAGCATTTTCAGGGGGCTTATTGAGAGAGTTCAACTTATTCAATAGAACTGTTGTGTCGAAGAGAACGTTATGGTGTTTTTGTACCAACAGTTGCAGCACCGAATCCAAAAAGATAGATAAAGGCTGCAGGAGAGATCCCCTGGCAGAGATTATTGTGTGACCTGGTGGAAGGCTAATGCCCTTGTGTATCTTTGGAAGCGTATACAAGATGGTTACAATGGGGTTGTCAGGCAAGAGGATTGGCATCCAAGATTCGTCGATCAGTTTGGCATACACACCCATGGTCAACAGATTCTTAAGTTCCTTTGCATAAAGGTTAGATGGATTTCTCTCTAATTTGGTATAAACTGTATTATCTTCAAGTTGGCGTTCAATTTCCACAATATAGTCCAAATGATCTTGTTGGACAATTCCGCCGCCCTTGTCTGCAGGCCGATAATCAGCTCTTCTTTATTAGAGAGTGTTTTTAGTGCCTGTCTTTCCAACACACTCAAATTGAGATGTAGTTTTTGAGCTGCTTTATACGATAGATAGGTGTCTTGTTCAAGAAGACGCATAAAGGTTTTAATGGAGGCGTTGGTTGAAGGAGGATCGAAAGTCGACTGTTTCTTTAATGCTAGTAGTTTAGGTTGAGCACTATTTGTGTGTTTAGATAATGTGCAAGATTCTGATTTCGCAAAGAAATCTTTTAATTTTAGCTGCCTCTGTAACTGGAATTTTTCTACTTGCCATTGTAGATCATTCAGCGGTATATATGGTACAAATCTTCTCACTTTTACTCAGGTCATAAGATGATAGGCTTCATGTTTGCCCCCACGATTTGCTCCTTTTGTTTTGGCCCCCGCATCAAGTGGGGTGTCAATTTTGTTTTTGAATTTTGTGTGCGTAGTCATACCTAAAGAGACCATCGTATTACTGGAGTTACTGGCGCCGCAATTATCAGAATCTGTGCTAGTACCACCTTAAGGTGATTCTGTATCCAATTTATTTTTAGGAAAATGCTGTCTCCGGAAGATTGGTCTTCTCCTTGTTTCCTGATTTTTACCAGTAAGACAGCTGTAGACTTGATGCTGTTAATAGTGTTACGTTCGCAGTGCTCAGTACTCGGGGTGGACAAGCCCCAAGCACTGGAACGCAAGCTGCAGTATAAATGGAGCTCGGCAGCACCCCCAAGGAACCCTAACTCTGTTGTCTCACCCTTGTTGTCAGCCTACGCCTGTGTGACTATGGTTTCTTGGGCCCACGGCAGCCATGTTTGAAGGGCGGATTATGTCTGCCCAACTCCGATGCCCCCCAGTCTTAGTTGGAGACAAGGCGTAGACTGAGATGGGGCGATGACAAGGGGAACCTCTAACTAAGAAGGAAGTACCCAGTTAGGGGTGCTACAGAACTTAAATAAAGTATGTGCGGCGCAGCAGCCAAGACAAAAACTACAACTCAGGCAGTGCTGTCCACACGCCGACACAACACCCTTGTGAACCGGCGAGGACAGCATATGCAGAACCCTCTGCAGATAAATTCAAAGTAAAATAACAAGTAGCTACGGCCTAAGCTGACGGACGCGGCAAAGCCGCTACTCACGAATCCGGTACAAATACTGGCAAATGGACAGGAACCCCCAAAGTAGCTGACACAGGCTCTCAGGAACGGAGGACAGGCAGAGTTCCAATGACAGACCAGTGGACAACAAGGCACAGGATACGGGATCAGGATCAGGAACAGACAAAGCCACTGGACTTCTGGACAGGAACGCTTCAAGGCAGGAAGCAGCTAGACAGAAGCTATCACCGGCAACTGTGTCAGGCACTGAGGGAGAATATAACAGGGAATTCCTCTAATAACAGCAGAGACCCAATTAATTGATAATGTCGTGCAGCTGCTCTGCTGCACAACCCGGAGCTGACAGGTGATTGATAAATTACATGGCAACGGGGAACGTGGTCCGCCTGTGGCGTCCCCGTTGCTATGGACCCAGCGGCTTCAGCGCGCACGGTGTCCTGGCGTTGCCAGGGACCCGGCGGCTAAGCGTGCATGGCGTCCTGGCGTTGCTAGGAGCCGTGCGGGGAACAGGGATTTGACCAAATCTCTCTTGTACATAGCTACTTGCTCTTCAAGTTTGCCAATCCAATCAATTTCTTCATCCGCTTTCAAGTTGACTAGATGTAAATTCTCAAATTTGGTGATTTTTTTATTGTATATTTATCAATTCTTTTTTGGATTGCTCAATCACTAATAATAATAAATCAAACGAACATTTATTTCAAAATGGCTATCCAACATTTACAAAAAGCAGGTTCAAATCTGCCAATAGTCGGGCAGTTGCGTATTCGGAAGCCTTGTGGGATCTATTTTGCTCTGAAATAATCACTGAGAGATACAACGTGCAGGTGAAAGTCAATCTCTTTTTTCTTCAAATTGAGCAAGTCACAATTAGTAATATCACTAGTAATATTCTCAGCTTGATCCAACATTTGTTCATTGTGCAGTATAAGTTCAGCGTCAGATTCCGAGTAGCTGAATGTGTCACTCATAGCGAAAATTGTTTGCTGTATCCTGATGACAATCTTCTAAGAGATTGAAACGTTGCTAAAACACCTGACGTGCTTTGTTTTATTTACAATCCTGAGCGCCGCACCTTTGCGCTGTATATTCCTTACCTGTGAGGGCACCGGGGACAGTCAACTACTACATAGAGTGCCGGACCACTAGCTATATATATATATATATATATATATATATGTAATAACCCACACATACCTAATTTTTTTTCATCAAAAGGTCCCTCTTTTGTCAAATTATCTTCACAAAGGCAGAGGTACTACAGAGCCCAGGCAGCCATGTTAGGGAGATTTTGGTGCCACTTATTTAGGAACTTCTTCTCCTCTGGCTAGCAACAGCCAAGCCCGGAAATATTGCCCCTTACTGATTCGGCCCCCCAGGTTGTAGGGCAGAAAGTACCTGGGGCGGTCTGTTGCCAGACAACCAGTGAAGTCCCAGGACAGGGGAGTTCCTTGGGTAGTGAGTCCCATATAACCATCTCACCAGCACAGGAAGGGGAGTCCGGAGGGAGGATTGCGAAAGGTCTGTCTGGGGATATTTACCCTGGACTGAGAGGAAGGATCACCCGTGGAGCCCGAGGACCCAGTGTTGCCATATCGGAGGCTGAGAACGGGAGCTGGTGACCGGAGCAAGGAGGAGCGTCGGTATCCCAGAAGAAAGACCCTTGATTTGAGCAGAGCTTTCCATGTCACTGCCCGCAACAATGTCTGCTGGCAATGAGAAGACTCGGGAAGGACTGGACCAGAGGAGGGATTTCAGGATCAGGACCTCGTTGCTGACCATCATCCCGTGGAGGAAGGAGCGGAACACTGACTGGAGTGGAAAACCAGGCACGCAGGCACCACTGAAGATGACCTGGGAACAGAGGACCTTCACCGAGGACCCCACGGCAGCTCGGAAGAGGTTGGTGCAGTCGGAAGAGAGGGATAAGCCCGGGAGAAGAGTGCGCATGGAGAAGGAAGAGGACTCCTGCACCAGTATCGGTTTAAGGGTGCTTTGCATCCCGGGTTGTGCCCAAGACCCAGGACCTGGTCGGAGGTGGCAGAAGAGCCACAACAAGTGTGAGAACACCTCTATGGCCTTCCTTTGCAGTGCTCTGCCCCTGTAATGCCCTTCCACTGTAGTACTCTGCGCTTGCTCAGCATTAAGTAATAGAGGTAGTAGGCTCCCCTAAAAACAACGGTGCCCCAAATCAGGTCTCTTAAAAGGGGGTTGGCTCCCCTATATCCCCTGTGTGTTGCTCAAATTACTACAGAGCCCAGAGTAGACTATGGACTGTACTTTTAAAAGGGGGTTGGCTCCCCTATATCCCCTGTGTGTTGCCCAAATTAGTTAATAAACTGGGTAGGCTCCCCTTCATCAGTGCCCTGCAGTACTAATTAATTAAGGGGTTGACTCTCCTTCCCCTCCAGTGCCCCTAGTTTTGAGGTAATAAAGGGGGGGAGGTAGTCTGCCCTTTTCTCCCAGAGTCCCTGTACATTTATAAAATAGGATGTAAGCTCCCCAGGTAAAATGCCATTAGGGAGCAAAGGGAAATTTAGTCATTGATCCTTTTTCTCAGGGATCGATGCAGTACCAGCTGTGTAATGTAAATGCGTTGTGTTCAATGGTTAATGTGTCTCTGTGAATGGAGGCAATGAAGTGTTAATGGTGTTATACTATGAAGTTAGTGCTGACAGTTCACTTATGTGGTTGTGTCCCTAAGCGAGAATTGTGTTAATGCAAGTACATTGCAGTTATGCAGTGGCTATTGATGTTAACTGTAGTTATATCTGTTGTGAATACTGCAGACAAAGCATTTTATAAGGTTGTTAGCCTGCTTTGATGCACTTGTCTGATAGCCTACTAATGCTGGTACATCATTGACTGTTTATGCAAGCTCCATCCAGCAGTGTTTCAGTTAAAGCTTATGCACCTGTCTGTTATTATACTAATGGTGGTGTCTCATTGACTGTTTATGCAAGCTCCACCTAGCAGTGTTTATGTCACGATCCGGGTATCTGGACGCCATTTCTTACCCATCAGATGCCTCCTAAGGCTGGCTCAGCGCTCCAGGACCGGATCCCATCTGTTATCCTGATGTGCATATTCCCGCATCCTCTCCTGTCTCTCTGGACGCTGTCACAGTAACGCCTTATACATCTGGCATGGCGTCTCCCGCGGCCTCCGCCGCCGTTCCTGAGCTTCTGCATTCAGAGTGGCGATTACGTCAGCCGCGACCTCCGCTGTGTCCGCGTGGTTGGATGTGCACCTGTCAGCCTGGCGTCTCCTGTCTCCGGTGGCCGGCGCCGCCATTACTGTTTTCCAGACCACATGGATTACAAACCAAACTTCCCTCCAAGTGTCTGCATGGGCGCAGCCATCTTGGATTCTGTCATCAGATCATATTCACCAATCTGCTGTCTGTATTATTAATTTGCATAATTGCCTAGCCAATGCCTTCCTTGCTGCAGGTATAAATAGGTTGTGCCTGAGCAAGGAAGGCGTCAGTGCTTTGGTTGTCAAACCTAGTTCCAGTTTGTCTCTCTCCTGTGAATGTCTTCCAGGTTCCAGCTCCTGTCTCCAGACTTCTGCTATAGAGACCCGCACCAGCATTCCATCTGCGGTGTAGCCTGACTCTCCGATCCATTCTGGACTCACCTGTTTCCAGCTACAACATCACCTGCTTCCAGCTCAGCTTCCAGCAGTGTACAGCTTCTCTTAAAGGGCCGGTGTCCTTTCTGCAGTTTACCACTCTCCACCGGTATTATTATTTCTCCGCTCTCAAATTCTACATTTCATCTATATTGCATCGCTCTCAAGCTTTATTTATTATTTAACTGGTTCCAGCCAGTATCCACTCCGTGCCAACACCTGTCTGGTTCGAACCAGTACCCACAGCAGCATTTTATCTACAGCAGTCCAGCTTTCCCTGGAACACCAGCTGGTACGAACCTGGGCTTTCCTCATTGCTACAGTTGAGCCTGGTAAGGACTTTCCAACTTGTAGATAATAAGAACTGTCTCATACCACCTGAGCTCTGTGGCCCCTGCCACCCTGTAGTACCCAGGAACTGTATTATTATTTCTCTGCTGATTTTTATGTTTCTTTTTACTGCTACTGTGATGCATGGAGTTTGTCATAAATAAATATCATTGACTTTTACTCAAGTTGTCGTGGTCACGCCTTCGGGCGGTTTCTCTTCATGTTACTTACATGTCCAGGGGTCTGATACAACCTCCCAGGTTCCGGTACATCTCAGCCCCTACAACTGAGGCTGCCTTCCGCCAGCTCAGGCCCTCAGTTGTGACAGTAAGCACTGACCAAATGAATCCAGCCGGAGACCAGGATCAAGCGACCAGGCCGATGCAAGAACTGGCAGCCCGACTTGAACATCAGGAGGCTGCACAGGGCCACATCATCCGCTGTCTCCAGGATCTCTCTACTCGGCTGGATGGGATTCAGACAACTCTCCGTGGATCAGACGCGTCCGGTGCGTCAACCACAGTGACTCCAGCTATAACCCCACCCACCTTACCCGTTTCTGCTCCACATCTTCATCTTCCAACGCCAGCAAAATTTGACGGTTCTCCAAGATTCTGCAGGGGATTTCTCAACCAGTGTGAGATTCAGTTTGAGCTACAACCTGGCAATTTTCCCAGTGACCGTACAAAAATTGCCTACATCATCTCTCTTCTCAGTGGCTCAGCCCTTGATTGGGCATCACCGTTATGGGAGAGGTCCGACACCCTGCTATCTTCTTACACTGCATTCGTGTCAACATTCAGGCGCATCTTCGACGAGCCAGGCCGGGTAACTTCAGCTTCGTCTGAGATTCTCCGTTTACGCCAGGGATCACGTACTGTAGGACAATATCTTATACAGTTCCAGATCCTGGCATCCGAACTGGCATGGAATGACGAGGCCCTGTATGCTGCATTCTGGCATGGTTTATCTGAGTGTATTAAAGACGAGTTAGCTACCAGAGACTTACCCTCCAAGTTAGATGAGCTAATCTCACTTTGTACAAAAGTTGACTTACGTTTCAGAGAGAGAGCAACTGAGCGTGGAAGATCATCTGCTCCAAAATCTTCTGCTCCTCCTCCTCGCCAACTGTCACCAACTAAAGATGAGCCCATGCAAATTGGCCATCCCCTCAAGATTGTAATCTCCCAGTCTCGCTTCAAGTTGCTCAACGTTATCAGAACGTCATTGCCCTCCTTGATTCCGGAGCAGCTGGGAACTTTATTACCGAAGCCTATGTTAAACGGTGGTCCCTACCCACCGAGAGACTTCCTTCCTCCTTTTCCTTAACTGCCGTGGATGGCAGTAAAATTTTTGATACAGTTATTGCTCTAAGGACTCTACCAGTTCGTCTGAGAGTGGGAGTTCTTCATTCCGAACTTATTTCACTTTTAGTGATTCCAAGAGCCACACATCCTGTGGTCCTGGGCCTTCCATGGCTCCGTCTTCACAATCCTACAATTGATTGGACGACTACGCAAATCCTGGCATGGGGTCCCTCCTGTGCTGAGACATGTTTGTTTAAAGTGTTGCCTGTCTGTTCTTCCTCCCCCAGGTCGTCTGATGTTCCACCTCCTCCATATCAAGATTTCACGGATGTGTTCAGTAAGGCTTCTGCTGATATCCTTCCTCCTCATAGAGAATGGGACTGCCCGATTGATCTCGTTCCAGGGAAGGTTCCACCTCGAGGCCGAACTTATCCGTTGTCTCTGCCCGAGACGCATTCTATGGAGGAATACATTAAAGAGAACCTAGCAAAGGGGTTCATTCGACCTTCTTCTTCTCCAGCCGGCGCAGGCTTCTTTTTTGTAAAAAAGAAAGATGGTGGTCTGCGGCCGTGCATCGACTACAGAGGTTTGAACGACATTACCATCAAGAACCGCTATCCTTTACCCCTGATTACTGAGCTCTTTGACAGAGTTAGCGGAGCTACCATCTTTACAAAGCTGGACTTGAGGGGTGCATACAATCTCATCCGGATCCGTGAGGGTGACGAGTGGAAGACCGCATTTAACACCCGTGACGGACATTATGAGTACCTCGTCATGCCCTTCGGATTGAGCAATGCTCCAGCTGTCTTCCAGCATTTTGTCAATGAGATCTTCAGAGACATTCTATACCGTCATGTCGTGGTCTATCTAGATG
This sequence comes from Pseudophryne corroboree, assembly GCF_028390025.1. Taxonomy (NCBI): domain Eukaryota; kingdom Metazoa; phylum Chordata; class Amphibia; order Anura; family Myobatrachidae; genus Pseudophryne; species Pseudophryne corroboree. The sequence continues at coordinate 271,980,013 of NC_086450.1, read as the reverse complement.
ACATCCTCATTTTTGCCAACAATTTAGAGGAACATCGTTTTTGGGTAAAGGAGGTTCTGTCCCGTCTCCGTGTCAATCATCTCTATTGCAAATTAGAGAAATGCGTCTTTGAAGTCAAGTCCATTCCGTTTCTAGGGTACATTGTGTCCGGTTCCGGACTAGAGATGGATCCTGAGAAACTACAAGCAATCCAGAATTGGCCGGTACCCTTAACCCTCAAAGGGGTCCAGAGGTTCTTAGGGTTCGCCAATTATTACCGAAAGTTTATACGAGACTTTTCCACCATTGTGGCGCCTATTACTGCTTTCACCAAGAAGGGTGCTAACCCGTACAAGTGGTCTGAAGAAGCCATGCAAGCTTTTCATCTGTTAAAACAGAGGTTCATCTCTGCGCCTGTCCTGAAACAGCCTGACATCGACTCTCCTTTCATCTTAGAGGTGGATGCCTCCTCCGTTGGAGTAGGAGCGGTGTTATCTCAGAGGGCTAAAGATGGCCATTTACATCCTTGCAGTTTCTTCTCACGGAAGTTCTCCCCAGCGGAACGCAACTATGCCATTGGCGACCAGGAGTTGCTAGCCATCAAGCTCGCTCTAGAGGAGTGGAGATATCTGTTGGAGGGAGCTTCTCATTCAATCACCATCCTTACAGACCACAAGAACCTTCTATATCTGAAAGGCGCACAATGTCTCAACCCTCGTCAGGCCAGATGGGCACTTTTCTTTTCCAGGTTCGACTTTAAACTCCAGTTCTGTCCGGGCTCTCAGAATCGCAAGGCCGATGCCCTTTCCCGCTCATGGGAGCAAGAAAATGAGTCAGAGTCTTCAGACAAGCATCCTATTATAAATCCGTTGGCATTCTCCACGGTAGGGATGGACTCTACGCCCCCATCAGGGAAAAGTTTTGTGAAGCCGACACTAAGGAAGAAGCTCATGCATTGGGCCCATGCTTCCCGCTTTGCCGGACATACAGGTATCCAAAAAACCCTGGAGTTTATCTCTAGGTCCTATTGGTGGCCAACTCTGAAAAAGGACGTTTTGGAGTTTATTGCATCTTGCCCAAAGTGTGCTCAACATAAAGTATCCCGCCAGTCGCCTGCGGGGCAACTGGTTCCATTATCTGTTCCCCGTCGACCATGGAACCATTTGTCGATGGATTTTATTACAGATTTGCCCATGTGCAACAAGTTCAATACCATCTGGGTGGTAGTTGACCGGTTCACCAAGATGGCACACTTCATTCCTCTCACCGGTCTTCCGTCAGCTTCCAAGTTGGCTCAAGTATTCATACAAGAGATCTTCCGACTCCACGGTCTTCCAGAAGAAATTATCTCAGATCGAGGAGTTCAATTCACAGCCAAATTCTGGCGAAGTTTATGTCAAGTCCTCCAAGTCAAGCTAAAGTTTTCCACGGCTTACCATCCTCAGACCAATGGTCAAACTGAGAGGGTGAATCAGGACTTGGAGTCCTTCCTCCGCATCTATGTGTCCTCCTCTCAAGATGACTGGGTTCAATTACTTCCCTGGGCCGAGTTCTGTCATAACAACCAGTATCATTCTTCATCTTCTTCAACACCATTCTTCACCAACTTTGGATTCCACCCTAAAGTCCCTGAGTTCCAACCGCTTCCAGCAACTTCTGTTCCCGCAGTGGATATCACCTTGCATCAGTTTGCCAATATCTGGAAGAGCGTACGATCAGCTCTGCTCAAGGCATCGTTCAGGTACAAGAAGTTTGCGGATAAGAAGCGTCGAGCAGTTCCTGCTCTCAAGGTGGGTGATCGGGTATGGTTATCCACGAAGAATTTGAGGTTGAGAGTTCCCAGTATGAAGTTTGCACCTCGCTTCATCGGTCCTTTTAAAATTGATCAAGTCATCAATCCTGTTGCTTACAGACTCCAGTTACCTCCTTTCTTAAAAATACCCAGGACATTCCATGTTTCCCTGTTGAAACCGTTAATCTTGAATCGGTTTCATTCCTCACTTCCTCCAACTCCGAAAGTCCAAACTCAACGAGGCGTTGAGTATGAAGTGGCCAAGATCCTGGACTCACGTCACCGTTACGGTCAACTTCAGTATCTTATTGACTGGAAGGGTTATGGCCCTGAGGAACGTTCATGGACCAATGCTTCTGATGTCCATGCTCCTGCCTTGGTCCGGAGATTCCATTCCAAGTTTCCTCAAAAGCCAAAGAAGTGTCCTGGGGCCACTCCTAAAGGGGGGGGTGCTGTCACGATCCGGGTATCTGGACGCCATTTCTTACCCATCAGATGCCTCCTAAGGCTGGCTCAGCGCTCCAGGACCGGATCCCATCTGTTATCCTGATGTGCATATTCCCGCATCCTCTCCTGTCTCTCTGGACGCTGTCACAGTAACGCCTTATACATCTGGCATGGCGTCTCCCGCGGCCTCCGCCGCCGTTCCTGAGCTTCTGCATTCAGAGTGGCGATTACGTCAACCGCGACCTCCGCTGTGTCCGCGTGGTTGGATGTGCACCTGTCAGCCTGGCGTCTCCTGTCTCCGGTGGCCGGCGCCGCCATTACTGTTTTCCAGACCACATGGATTACAAACCAAACTTCCCTCCAAGTGTCTGCATGGGCGCAGCCATCTTGGATTCTGTCATCTGATCATATTCACCAATCTGCTGTCTGTATTATTAATTTGCATAATTGCCTAGCCAATGCCTTCCTTGCTGCAGGTATAAATAGGTTGTGCCTGAGCAAGGAAGGCGTCAGTGCTTTGGTTGTCAAACCTAGTTCCAGTTTGTCTCTCTCCTGTGAATGTCTTCCAGGTTCCAGCTCCTGTCTCCAGACTTCTGCTATAGAGACCCGCACCAGCATTCCATCTGCGGTGTAGCCTGACTCTCCGATCCATTCTGGACTCACCTGTTTCCAGCTACAACATCACCTGCTTCCAGCTCAGCTTCCAGCAGTGTACAGCTTCTCTTAAAGGGCCGGTGTCCTTTCTGCAGTTTACCACTCTCCACCGGTATTATTATTTCTCCGCTCTCAAATTCTACATTTCATCTATATTGCATCGCTCTCAAGCTTTATTTATTATTTAACTGGTTCCAGCCAGTATCCACTCCATGCCAACACCTGTCTGGTTCTAACCAGTACCCACAGCAGCATTTTATCTACAGCAGTCCAGCTTTCCCTGGAACACCAGCTGGTACAAACCTGGGCTTTCCTCATTGCTACAGTTGAGCCTGGTAAGGACTTTCCAACTTGCAGATAATAAGAACTGTCTCATACCACCTGAGCTCTGTGGCCCCTGCCACCCTGTAGTACCCAGGAACTGTATTATTATTTCTCTGCTGATTTTTATGTTTCTTTTTACTGCTACTGTGATGCATGGAGTTTGTCATAAATAAATATCATTGACTTTTACTCAAGTTGTCGTGGTCACGCCTTCGGGCGGTTTCTCTTCATGTTACTTACATGTCCAGGGGTCTGATACAACCTCCCAGGTTCCGGTACATCTCAGCCCCTACAACTGAGGCTGCCTTCCGCCAGCTCAGGCCCTCAGTTGTGACAGTTTAAGTTAGAGCTTATGCACCTGTCTGCTATTATATTAATGCTGGTACATCATTGACTGTTTATGCAAGCTTCGCCCAGCAGTGTTTCAGTTAAAGCTTATGCACCTGTCTGCAATTCTACATATACTGGCCCATCATTGACTGTTTATTCAAGCTCTGCCTAGCAGTGTTTCAGTTAAAGCTTATGCACCTGTCTGCTCTTCTACTAAAGCTGCCACATCATTGACTGTTTATACAAGCTCCGCCCAGCAGTGTGTCAGTTAAAGCTTATGCAACTGTCTGCTGTCCTACCAATTCTAGTACATCATTGACTGTTTATGCACGCTCTGCTCAGCAGTTTTTCAGTTAAAGTTTATGTACCTGTCTGCTATTCTACTAATGCTGGCATATTATTGACTATTCATGCAAGCTCTGCCCAGCAGTGTTCAGTTAAAGCCTATGTACCTGTCTGCTCTTCTATTCATGCTGGCACATCATTGACTGTCTATGCAAGCTCTGCTCAGCAGTGTTTCAGTTAAAGCTTATGTACCTATCTGCTATCCTACTAATGCTGGCACATCATTGACTGTTTATGCAAGCTCCACCCAGCAGTGTTTCAGTTAAAGCCTATGCACCTGTCTGCTATTATACTAATGCTGGTGTCTTATTGACTGTTTATGCAAGCTCTGCCCAGCAGTGTTTAAGTTAGAGCTTATGCACCTGTCTGCTATTATATTAATGCTGGCACATCATTGACTGTTTATGCAAGCTCCACCCAGCAGTGTTTCAGTTAAAGCTTATGCACCTGTCTGCTCTTCAACTAAAGCTGGCACATCATTGATTGTTTATGCAAGCTTCACCTAGCAGTTTTGTCAGTTAAAGTTTATGTACCTGTCTGCTATTCTACTAATGCTGGCATATCATTGACTGTTTATGCAAGCTCTGACATCAGTGTTTCAGTTAAAGCTTATGCACCTGTCTGCTATCCTACTAACGCTGGCACATCATTGACTGTTTAAGCAAGCTCCTCCCAGCAGTGGTTCAGTTAAAGCTTATGCACCTGTCTGCTATCCTACTAATGCTGGCACATCATTGACTGTTTATGCAAGCTCCACCCAGCAGTGTTTCAGTTAAAGCTTATGCACCTGTCTGCTATTCTACTAATGCTGGCACATCATTGACTGTTTATGCAAGCTCCACCCAGCAGTGTTTCAGTTAAAGCTTATGCACCTGCTATCCTACCAATGCTAGTACATCATTGACTGGTTATGCAAACTCCACTCGGCAGGGTTTCAGTTAAAGTTTAGGTACCTGTCTGCTATACTACTAATGCTGGCATATCATTGACTGTTTATGCAAGCTCTGCCCAGCAGTGTTTCAGTTAAAGCTTATGCACCTGTTCTGCTATCCTACTAATGCTGGCACATCATTGACTGTTTATGCAAGCTCTGCCCAGCGGGTGGTATTCATGTGACCGCCGGTCAGCTGACCAACAGTCACATGACCTCCTCCATGAGCCCGACGGCTCGCTATCCCGATGGTCGGCATGCCGACCAACAGGGACTATTTCCACTCGTGGGTGTCCACGACACCCATAGAGTGGGAATAGAACCCGTGGCGACCGCAGGTCGCCACCGAGCCCGCAGCGTGGCGAGCGCAGCGAGCCCGCAAGGGGCTTTCTGCACTCTCCCCTCCCCGCCGGGATCCCGGCGTCGGTATGCTGCCGGGATCCCGGTGTCGGTAAGGTGACCGCCGGTCACCAGTACTACACCCCTGCCCAGCAGTGGTTCCATTAAAGCTTATGCAACTGTCTGATATCCTACTAATGCTAGCACATCATTGACTGTTTATGCAAGCTCCACCCAGCAGTGTTTCAGAAAAGCTTATGCACCTGTGTGCTATCCTACTAATGCTGGCACATCATTGACTATTTATGGAAGCTCCACCCAGCAGTGTTCAGTTACAGCTTATGCACCTGTCTGCTATCCTACTAATACTGGCACATCATTGACTGTTTATGCAAACTCTGCTCAGCAGTGTTTCAGTTAAAGTTTATGTACCTGTCTGCTATTCTACTAATGCTGGCACATCATTGACTGTTTATGCAAGCTCCTCCCAGCAGTGTTTCAGTTAAAGCTTATGCACCTGTCTGATATTCTACCATTGCTGGTACATAATTGACTGTATATTCAAGCTCCACCCCGCAGTGTTTCAGTTAAAGCTTATGCACCTGTCTGCTATTGTACTAAAACTGGTGTTTCATTGACTGGTTGTACAAGACTATGTTACATAAAACCAAAACCTGCTTGTTTACATGTTCCTGTATCTCACCCGCTCAATTGGAATTGCTGGTTATCTGAGACTGCGTTACATATAGTGATGTGCACCGGAAATTTTTCGGGTTTTGTGTTTTGGTTTTAGGTTCGGATCCGCGGCCGTGTTTTGGATTCGGATGCGTTTTGGCAAAACCTCACCGACAATTTTTTGTCGGATTCGGGTGTGTTTTGGATTCGGGTGTTTTTTTTCAAAAAACCCTAAAAAACAGCTTAAATCATAGAATTTGGGGGTCATTTTGATCCCATAGTATTATTAACCTCAATAACCATAATTTCCACTCATTTTCAGTCTATTCTGAACACCTCACACCTCACAATATTATTTTTAGTCCTAAAATTTGCACCGAGGTCGCTGGATGGCTAAGCTAAGCGACACAAGTGGCCGACACAAACACCTGGCCCATCTAGGAGTGGCACTGCAGTGTCAGGCAGGATGGCACTTCAAAAAAATAGTCCCCAAACAGCACATGATGCAAAGAAAAAAAGAGGCGCACCAAGGTCGCTGTGTGACTAAGCTAAGCGACACAAGTGGCCGACACAAACACCTGGCCCATCTAGGAGTGGCACTGCAGTGTCAGACAGGATGGCCCTTCAAAATAATACTCCCAAACAGCACATGATGCAAAGAAAAAAAGAGGCGCAATGAGGTAGCTGTGTGACTAAGCTAAGCGACCCAAGTGGCCGACACAAACACCTGGCCCATCTAGGAGTGGCACTGCAGTGTCAGACAGGATGGCCCTTCAAAATAATACTCCCAAACAGCACATGATGCAAAGAAAAAAAGAGGCGCACCAAGGTCGCTGTGTGACTAAGCTAAGCGATACAAGTGGCCGACACAAACACCTGGCCCATCTAGGAGTGGCACTGCAGTGTCAGGCAGGATGGCCCTTCAAAAAAATACTCCCGAAACAGAACATGATGCAAAGAAAAATGAAAGAAAAAAGAGGTGCAAGATGGAATTGTCCTTGGGCCCTCCCACCCACCCTTATGTTGTATAAACAGGACATGCACACTTTAACGAACCCATCATTTCAGTGACAGGGTCTGCCACATGACTGTGACTGAAATGACTGGTTGGTTTGGGCCCCCACCAAAAAAGAAGCAATCAATCTCTCCTTGCACAAACTGGCTCTACAGAGGCAAGATGTCCACCTCATCATCATCCTCCGATTCCTCACCCCTTTCACTGTGTACATCCCCCTCCTCACAGATTATTAATTTGTCCCCACTGGAATCCACCATCTCAGGTCCCCGTGTACTTTCTGGAGGCAATTGCTGCTGGTGAATGTCTCCACGGAGGAATTGATTATAATTCATTTTAATGACATCATCTTCTCCACATTTTCTGGAAGTAACCTCGTACGCCGATTGCTGACAAGGTGAGCGGCTGCACTAAACACTCTTTCGGAGTACACACTGGAGGGAGGGCAACTTAGGTAGAATAAAGCCAGTTTCTGCAAGGGCCTCCAAATTGCCTCTTTTTCCTGCCAGTATACGTACGGACTGTCTGACGTGCCTACTTGGATGCGGTCACTCATATAATCCTCCACCATTCTTTCAATGGTGAGAGAATCATATGCAGTGACAGTAGACGACATGTCAGTAATCGTTGGCAGGTCCTTCAGTCCGGACCAGATGTCAGCACTCGCTCCAGACTGCCCTGCATCACCGCCAGCGGGTGGGCTCAGAATTCTTAGCCTTTTTCTCCAGTTGCGGGAGAATGTGAAGGAGGAGATGGTGACGGGTCACGTTCCGCTTGACTTGACAATTTTCTCACCAGCAGGTCTTTGAACCTCTGCAGACTTGTGTCTGCCGGAAAGAGAGATACAACGTAGGTTTTAAATCTAGGATCGAGCACGGTGGCCAAAATGTAGTGCTCTGATTTCAACAGATTGACCACCCGTGAATCCTGGTTAAGCGAATTAAGGGCTCCATCCACAAGTCCCACATGCTTAGCGGAATCGATCTGTTTTAGCTCCTCCTTCAATGTCTCCAGCTTCTTCTGCAAAAGCCTGATGAGGGGAATGACCTGACTCAGGCTGGCACTGTCTGAACTGACTTCATGTGTGGCAAGTTCAAAGGGTTGCAGAACCTTGCACAACGTTGAAATCATTCTCCACTGCGCTTGAGTCAGGTGCATTCCCCCTCCTTTGCCTATATCGTGGGCAGATGTATAGGCTTGAATGGCCTTTTGCTGCTCCTCCATCCTCTGAAGCATATAGAGGGTTGAATTCCACCTCGTTACCACCTCTTGCTTCAGATGATGGCAGGGCAGGTTCAGGAATGTTTGGTGGTGCTCCAGTCTTCTGTACGCGGTGCATGAATGCCGAAAGTGGGTCGCAATTCTTCGGGCCACCGACAGCATCTCTTGCATGCCCCTGTCGATTTTTAAATAATTCTGCACAACCAAATTCAAGGTATGTGCAAAACATGGGACGTGCTGGAATTTGCCCAGATGTAATGCACGCACAATATTGCTGGCGTTGTCCGATGTCACAAATCCCCAGGAGAGTCCAATTGGGGTAAGCCATTCTGCGATGATCTTCCTCAGTTGCCGTAAGAGGTTTTCAGCTGTGTGCCTATTCTGGAAAGCGGTGATACAAAGCGTAGCCTGCCTAGGAACGAGTTGGCGTTTGCGAGATGCTGCTACTGGTGATGCCGCTGCTGTTCTTGCAGCGGGAGGCAATACATCTACCCAGTGGGCTGTCATAGTCATATAGTCCTCAGTCTCCCCTGCTCCACTTGTCCACATGTCCGTGGATAAGTGAACATTGGGTACAACTGCATTTTTTAGGACACTGGTGAGTCTTTTTCTGAGGTCTGTGTACATTTTCGGTATCGCCTGCCTAGAGAAATGGAACCTAGATGGTATTTGGTACCGGGGACACAGTACCTCAATCAAGTCTATAGTTGGCTCTGAATTAACGATGGATACCGGAACCACGTTTCTCACCGCCCATGCTGCCAAGGCCTCAGTTATCCGCTTTGCAGCAGGATGACTGCTGTGATATTTCATCTTCCTCGCAAAGGACTGTTGTACAGTCAATTGCTTACTGGAAGTAGTACAAGTGGTCTTCCGACTTCCCCTCTGGGATGCCGATCGACTCCCAGCAGCAACAACAGCAGCGCCAGCAGCAGTAGGCGTTACACTCAAGGATGCATTGGAGGAATCCCAGGCAGGAGAGGACTCGTCAGACTTGCCAGTGACATGGCCTGCAGGATTATTGGCTTTCCTGGGTAAGGAGGAAATTGACACTGAGGGAGTTGGTGGTGTGGTTTGCAGGAGCTTGGTTACAAGAGGAAGGGATTTAGTGGTCAGTGGACTGCTTCCGCTGTCACCCAAAGTTTTTGAACTTGTCACTGACTGCGCTGCAGGTGACGTATAAGGGAGGATGTTCCGAGGTGGTTAACGTCCTTACCCCTACTTATCACAGCTTGACAAAGGCAACACACGGCTTGACACCTGTTGTCCGCATTTGTGTTGAAATAATTCCACACCGAAGAGCTGATTTTTTTTATATTTTGACCAGGCATGTCAATGGCCATATTCGTCCCACAGACAACAGGTGTCTCCCCGGGTGCCTGACTTAAACAAACCACCTCACCATCAGAATCCTCCTTGTCAATTTCCTCCCCAGCGCCAGCAACACCCATATCCTCATCCTGGTGTACTTCAACACTGACATCTTAAATTTGACTATCAGGAACTGGACTGCGGGTGCTCCTTCTAGCACTTGCAGGGGGCGTGCAAATGGTGGAAGGCGCAAGCTCTTCCCGTCCAGTTTTGGGAAGGTCAGGCATCGCAACCGACACAATTGGACTCTCCTTGGGGATTTGTGATTTCGAAGAACGCACAGTTCTTTGCTGTGCTTTTGCCAGCTTAAGTCTTTTCTTTTTTCTAGCGAGAGGATGAGTGCTTCCATCCTCATTTGAAGCTGAACCACTAGCCATGAACATAGGCCAGGGCCTCAGCCATTCCTTGCCACTCCGTGTCGTAAATGGCATATTGGCAAGTTTATGCTTCTCCTCAGCCGCTTTTAATTTTAATTTTTGGGTCATTTTACTGAACTTTTGTGTTTTGGATTTTACATGCTCTCTACTATGACATTGGGCATCGGCCTTGGCAGACGACGTTGATGGCATTTCATCGTCTCGGCCATGACTAGTGGCAGCAGCTTTAGCACGAGGTGGAAGTGGATCTTGATCTTTCCCTATTTTTTTAACCTCCACATTTTTGTTCTCCATATTTTAATGTGTGGAATTATATGCCAGTATCAATAGCAATGGCCTACTACTATATATACTGCGCACAACTAAAATGCACCACAGGTATACAATGTAGATGGATAGTATACTTAATGGATGACGAGTGACGACACAGAGGTAGGTACAGCAGTGGCCTACCGTACTGCTATATATAGTATACTGGTGGACACTGTCAGCAAACTGCTAAACTAGTCTAAAATGCACCACAGGTATACAATGTAGATGGATAGTATACTTAATGGATGACAAGTGACGACACAGAGGTAGGTACAGCAGTGGCCTACCATACTGCTATATATAGTATACTGGTGGACACTGTCAGCAAACTGCTAAACTAGTCTAAAATGCACCACAGGTATACAATGTAGATGGATAGTATACTTAATGGATGACAAGTGACGACACAGAGGTAGGTACAGCAGTGGCCTACCATACTGCTATATATAGTATACTGGTGGACACTGTCAGCAAACTGCTAAACTAGTCTAAAATGCACCACAGGTATACAATGTAGATGGATAGTATACTTAATGGATGACGAGTGACGACATAGAGGTAGGTACAGCAGTGGCCTACCGTACTGCTATATATAGTATACTGGTGGACACTGTCAGCAAACTGCTAAACTAGTCTAAAATGCACCACAGGTATACAATGTAGATGGATAGTATAGTTAATGGATGACGAGTGACGACACAGAGGTAGGTACAGCAGTGGCCTACCGTACTCTACTCCTCCTATATAATATTAATTATACTGGTGGTCCCCAGTCCCCACGATAAAGCAGCACACTGTGAGCACAGATATGGAGTGTTTTTCAGGCAGACAACGTATACTGGTGGTCACTGTCAGCAAAACTCTGCACTGTACTCCTGCTATAGCTGCTCCCTAGTCCCCACAATTAAGCAGTGTGAACACTCAGCACAGATATATCATGCAGCACACTGAGCACAGATATGGTATGGAGCGTTTTTTTCAGGCAGAGAATGGATAAAAAAACTGGTGGTCACTTATCAGCAAAACTCTGCACTGTACTCCTAACAGCTGCTCCCCAATCCTCCCCACAATTAAGCAATAAAAAACAACCAATCAAGTCAACTGTGTTCTACAATAAACGGAGAGGACGCCAGCCACGTCCTGTCCCTATCATCTCCAATGCACGAGTGAAAATGGCAGCGACGCGCGGCTGCTTATATAGAATCCGAATCTCGCGAGAATCCGACAGCGGGATGATGACGTTCGGGCGCGCTCGGGTTAACCGAGCCATATGGGAGAATCCGAGTATGGCTCGGACCCGTGTAAAAAGGGTAAAGTTCGGGGGGGTTCGGTTTCTCGGAAACCGAACCCGCTCATCACTAGTTACATAAAGCCAAAACCAGCTTGCTTACCTGTTCCAGCATTTCACCTGCTTAATTGTAATTGCTGGTTATATGAGAATGTGTTACATAAAACCAAAACCAGCTAACCTGTTACCTGTGTTACAATCAAACAAAAGTTTAATTCTCACTGTTACCGTTACGACTGTGACTTTCCTGTAAGTATATTACGATAAAATTGTGTTGTATCCACCCTTAGGAAGGATTATATCCGAAACGCGTTGGCCTTTTGCAGGAGGACCCCGGGCTTAACCACACCACTGATGTTGGTACCTATCTTATGGGTATTGTTCACTCTAATCGCATATTGGCTGGTAACATTCCCCATTCCATCTAAAAGGGTGCTAGTGGAAGTGGCCTCGCTTGTTTACATCAGGGTGCCTCCTGTTTATGTGCTTTTTGATGTTTTTACTTATTTATGGCTTTTTATGTTTCACAGTGTCTGGGAAAATACATTTTATCTTATCTAAGATGGAATAATATATATATATTTTTTTATACACATCTACTGTTCTATCGAATATGTTGGAGCCATCGATTGGGGGTACAGGAGGCCCACATACAAACAAGGACCCAAAGATACCTTTCAGTGCACATAGGGCTTATTATAAAGGTAAGCCGTGTTCAGAGGGGCCATATGCTATAAATTTGATGTCACACTATTCAGATATATGGAGTTTTAAAAAAACCGTTATGGGCACGCATCTTTTTTAATGCAGGTAAGATTCCGGTGGCAAAATTCAGGTCTATACCCCATATAAATATTTAATAATTCATATTACTATTGAAATAGATTAATAAATGCATAAATGAAAAAATAATGTATATAGATGCGTCCTCATGATTTACATCCAGCCTCAATATGACATGCAGGATGAGAAGCCTGACATGAGTGAGTAGTCAGGTCCCATGCATCTCCGCTAACATCGGGTATCTTTTTTTTCCAAAAATGCACCGTAGCATTGGGCATCTTTTTTTGCCAAAAATGCGTCTGTGTCACAATGCAATTTGTATAGGACACACAATGAGATTGTGCTGATTACTTTGATACAGGGGTGTATCTTCCTATTGGCCAGGATGGCACTTGCCAGGGGCGCCGGGCAAGAGGGGGGCGTCGTCCGGCAGTGCCACCCGAGCCAGGGGGTAGAATGACATAGTAGTTCTCACTGAGTACATCCCTTAGCGGTGCTCATCCACTGCCGGGCTCTCAGAAGCGTATTGCACTCTGACACCCTCTGTGACTACAGTCACAATGATGGTGAATATAGCCAGGGAGCGAGGCACCTCCAGGTATGGGGAGGGGCGAGGCACCTCCTCTTCCTCATCCGCTCCCCTTCTCATTGGTCCCACGCGGTCTGTCACTAAACACCAGCCACTACAATCAGCACCAGTCAGCAGTGCAGCATGAGCATACCTGTACATTTTCTGCGGTACCATAGCTGCATTGCATGGTCTGGATAACAGGTTACAAAGAGCTCTGTATGGACAGGTATCTAGACCAGTGAATGCCTGTCCAGCTGTGTTGAGACTACAAGTCCCAGCACACCTTGTCAACTGGATTTGCTGGGACATGTAGTGCCACCACACCTAGAAAGGGTTTTTTAACTGTATGTATGTGTGCATATATCCAACGGTGTCCCTGCCTGCACCACTCCCTGTAATTCTTCCTCAGTGTTCCTAACCTTAGCCTCCCTGTGACTCCCCCCTCAGTGTCCCTGCCTGCACACTCCTGTAATTCCCTCTTAGTGTCCCTTCCCGCACCCTCCCTGTAATTGCCCCTCAGTGTCCTTGACCTCAGCCTCCCTGTAGCCCCTCCCTCTAATTTTCACTACACGAACCCTCCCTGTAATTCCCCTCAGTGTCCCTGACCTCAGCCTCCCTGTGACTCCCCCATCAGTGTCCCTGCCCACACCCTCCTGTAATTCCACCTCAGTGTCCCTGCCCGTCCCCTCCCCGTAATTCCGCCTCAGTGTCCCTGCCCACACACTCCTGTAATTCAACCTCAGTGTCCCTGCCCATACCCTCCCCGTAATTCCCCCTCAGTGTCCCTGCCCGCACACTCCTGTAATTCCCCCTCAGTGTCCCTGCACACGCCCTCCCTGTAATTGCCCCTCAGTGTCCCTGACCTCAGCCTCCCTGTAAGCCCTCCACCTCATTGTCCCTACCACATAGGCAAACGCAGGGGGGTTTCCGGTTGCCCGGAAACCCCACTCCTCTTGGCAAGTGGCTCAAATTATGAAAACAATAGCAATGGTATATAATACGATAGGTAACTAGAGCTACCACCACATAATGCAGTTTAAGGGACAGAGCAGAGCTGCTGCACATGCCCAGTGATAGCATCTTCTTCGACCAAGTTTGCTGTGTGAATCCTCAATCCGTCACTGGACAAGAGAGTAGCTACCAGGAAGAAAAGACAGGAGCCTTACCAATGGTGGGAGAATGTGTGCTTAAAAAGTGCAGGACTGGTTCTATTATGTTTGTGTATTTATTTATTATGGTATGTTTAATCTTTTTCCTGACCACTTATTTATATTATTTAAATGTGTGATACAGCCTATACTATAGCCCATCTATAGTGTTAAATATTAATACTGTATTCCATACAGAATACATTAATGTCCAGGGTCTTTACTAGGTTCTTCTACCGCTCCCCCAGACTCCCACAATTGCTCCAACGTTCCGCAGAGTGGGAGATTGTATACTGCATTTGGAAACCCCCCTCTAGAAATCCTGTGTTTGCTACTGTACCTGCACCCTCCCTGTAATTCTCCCTCAGTGTCCCTGACCTCAGCCTACCTGTAACTCCCCCCACTGTGTCTCTGAGTGAAGGAGGTGGGGGGCGCCAGTTCCTTACTTTGCCAGGGGCGCTCAGACCCCTAGATACACCCCTGCTTTGATATATGACACTTGTGTGTGAGTCTGTATATGGGTCCTAATTCTGAGTTGATCGCAGCAGCAAATTTGTTAGCAGTTGGGCAAAACCATGTGCACTGCAGGGGGGAGGGGGGGGCAGATATAACATGTGCAGAGAGAGTTAGATTTGGGTGGGGTGTGTTCAGACTGAAATCTAAACTGCAGTGTAAAAATAAAGCAGCCAGTATTTACCCTGCACAGAAACAAAATAGCCCACCCAAACCTAACTCTCTCTCTGCAAATTTTATATCTTCCAAACCTGCAGTGTGAGTGTACATAGGTGGTCAGTGGTCATTCCGTGTTGTTCGCTAGCTGTTTTCGGTCGCTGCGCAGCGATCAGGCAAAAAATGGCATTTCTGTATATGCGGCGCAATGCGCACGCGCAACGTACTTTCACAATGGCCATTGCAGTTTCACACAAGGTCTAGCGACGCTTTTCAATCGCACTGCTGGCTGCAGAGTGATTGATAGGAAGTGGGTGTTTCTGGGAGGTAACTGACCATTTTCGGGGAGTGTGTGTAAAAACGCAGGCATGTCAGATAAAAACGCAGAAGTGGCTGATGAAACATAGGCGTGGCTGGGCGAACGCAGGGCGTGTTCGTGATGTCAAAACAGGAACTAAATAGTCTACAGTGATTGCAAGCTAGAAGTAGGTCTGGAGCTACTCTGAAGCTGCACAAAATTATTTTGTAGCCGCTGTGCAATCCTTTCGTTCACACTTCTGCTAAGCTAAGATACACTCCCAGAGGGCGGCGGTTTAGCGTTTGCACGGCTGCTAAAAGCAGCTAGCGAGCTAACAACTCGGAATGAGGGCCATGGTTTTGCCCATCTGCTAACAAATTTGCTGCTGCGATCAACTCTGAATTACCCCCATGGAGCAGAACAGAACTTGCATTGGGGTAAAAGCTACTACATTGTAGCACTTCATGTACAGATTCAGAGACTCAGTTGCACACAGATATACAAGTGTGTGTCAAAGCAATGAACACATCTCCTCGTGCATAATATTTTAATTGCATTGTGACTAAGATGCATTTTTTGGCAAAAAAACACCCAATGCTAGAAGATTCTCTTGTGACCTGGCATGCCAAGAGAGGCTGTTTGGTGTGACTGCAACAAAAATGTATGCAGACATATCTGTAAGATGCCTAAGTCAGAGATGGGCCAAGCCATAGGCAGCACAGTCAAACACCTAAAACTCTGGCCACAGGGATCCCTGCCACTCAGAGCCAAATTAAGGGAGATATGTGTCCTATCAGAGGACCCCATGCTGCACCAATCAGATCACCGGAATGACCTCCTGTGAGATTTATCAGCACTTACTATGTCAATGTCTGTCTAGTGTTCAGTAAAAGTATAAACAGGATGCAGAAAAGAAGGAGGAGTGTTGGTCTGGTCAAAACATGGAGTCTGAAGTAGAACAGACACTCAGACTGAAAGTGAGTAATTAAAATAGTGAACACAAAGCAGTGAATTTTGTATAACTGCACATGAGTCAAGGTAGTGAAACCAAAAAATTGCACTTCAGAAAAGGAGAAAACAACCTTTATACACCTAAATGGTTAGTCCACAGGTAAACAAAGTGGAATGCAGACTGCTTGTAGGGTAGGTGTAGTCCTCTTAGTATGTAAAACCATACACGAAAATTAGTGACTTCATATTTAAAACGGTCCAAATTTCTTTTTGTTTTTTTGTTTTGAGTGGTGAAGCTGTGCAATGTACTGTATATAGGCCCTCATTCCGAGTTGTTCGCAGCAGTTCATCGCATCGCAATCAGCGAAAATTTGCAAACTACGCATGCACGAATGCTGCATTGCACGTGCGCAAAGGCAGCGTTACGACGCTTGTGCAAAAATACTAACTGATTTTCAGTTCGTACTACTCTACCGAAAACAGGGTGTGACGGAGGCGGTGCGGAGGCTTGGCTTCGCAATCTAACGAAATGGGCGTGAAAGTGGGCGGCTAATGTGGGAGTATGCAAACGGCAGTAGGCGTGTTTTGTGCAGAAATGCGTAGCAGATGGTTATAAGTACACAACAAATGTTCGCTAGCTGAACGCAGCCGAGGAGTAAGTCTGCAGCTACTCAGCCCTTGCGAACTACTGCTACAAGTGTGTCTGCCCTATTTAGCAATTCATTGGCAAATTAAGTCACCTGTTGAGCAATTACTTGGCAAACACTGCAGTTACAAATGACTCTTATCAGCAAATGTTTTTACACATAACAATTTATCATTTACCATGTCTAAATCTGACACACTCACAAATAATGTACTGTTTTGTTTTTTGTTTTTTGTAAATACTTTGATGTTAACAGCATGTTTTTTTTGTTGTTAACATTTTTTCCCTTCATCAAGTGTTAATAAACCAACTTATAAACGACATCAGCTAAATGCAAACATGCCATGTTTTCTACAATGCCATCTTCCTTTGTACATACCAAACAACATGAGCCACATAATGCAGCCTACACTTAATGTTACTTACTAACACACTTATTATAGTTTTGGAACATGTGACCATTTCTAATACTATGGCATGTTGCCCTAGTAACCCAAGTTGATTTCAAAGTTTTTTTTTATTTCTCGGCACAGTTAAGTGTTGTGAAAGGCATACATTTAATAAATTAGAATATTCAATGTTTGTAAGAATATTCTGTTTGTTCCCATGTACCACAAACGTAAATATGCAATGTCAACGTTTACAGTTCACATTTTTCAAGAGTGCATAACCTTAAAACAAACACACAAGCATTTTTTGTAATTTTTGTTTTACTTAAGAAAATAAAGAAATTCAAAAAGCCAACATGGCTAGAAATGAGTATGAAAATAAAAATTGGTCATAACAACAAACAGCTGCCAATGGTGATTTTTACATAACAGAACCCAGTACTGTGGTAGCCCTATCTACTGGCAAAATACAATTTTTAATAATAACAAAAAATATGTTGTGAACCCTGTGAAGGAGCATCGATATTCGCGTCTGCTCATCGCCACTGATAATGTGCGCATGCGCAAGATTGCTTGCACACATTAAGAAATACACTGGGAATAAATCAGCTGTATATAGAACAAAAGAAATATACTGTATTGATCGTAACATGAGCTACAGTAATACAAAGAACAGGAAATGACACCTAGCCAGCCATGGACAACTTCAGACAAAAGGTACACACTTTAGGATACTTTTTGTAAAACTGAGGTAGATTCTGGCCACAATACACAAACCCAAACATACACAGCAAGCTAGGAAGAGAAGATGGCTCAAGGGTACAGGAAAATAACTCACAGGCTACAAAACAAAAAAGAATACAACAACCCCCTTTCAACATGAGGGAGTTGTCCATTCTGGCCACACAAGCCCCCCAAAAATACATAAAGGCAGCACGGAAAACATGGGTGCTGGGCATCTGGAGAGACATTACTTTCTCTTCTTTTGCCCCACCTGATGTATTTGGTCATGGCTCGGTCTGCAAAGTGACCTTTGAGGGCCCTGCCCAGTGGGATCTTCTTCCTGGGCAGGGGGAGGGGAGGCAGCAGATGTGGCTGGCTCCCTGCTACTGTGGGCAAGGCGGCCAGCGATATCCTGGAGCCCTTGCACAACAGAGATGGCGTGTTGTTGGAACGAGGAGGCGAGTTGTGCTTGGCCCTGCCTGTTCTCTGCCAGACCTTGGCAGAGTTGAGCTACACCTTGCCCAACACAGGTTGTGTGCTCAGTGAGCCGGACAGGTATCTGGCTTACCTCCCGGATCATCCTGTCCTGAAATTGTGTCAGTTTCTCACCATAACTGGCAATTTCAGACAGAACAGCTGGGATAGCAGAGGGTTGGGTGGGGGGGCCAGTTGGAATTTGGACCTGTGGAATCTGGCGACCCAAACTGGCGGACTCACTAGGTCCCACCACCTCAGCCTCAGCCAGATAACCCTCCTCTGACTCTACCTGCTCACCCTCCTGTGCTGTGTTATGTTAAAAGCAAATAGAAGAATGAGATAAAAAAGTCAGAAATAAAAAAAAGTCACAACTTTGAAAACAGTAAATAAAATTAAAAAAATATGTGTAAACTTACCTGGCAAGTCATGTAGATTAACAATTTCAGGCAGGTCCGTGTCCATATGAGACACCCCACCCGTCTCCTTGTAGCTCACACAGTCCATCGCCAGCTCCTCAAGATCTGTGTACTCCACAGTGGCAGCGGGACCTCCCCCTGTTAACCTCAAGGCATTCCACTCCGCAGACCTCTTGCCCTTCAGGTGGGACTTGAAGTCGGCCCAACTACATATGTGATTAGAATTATGGGTAAGGGACATAAAAGTTAAGAATACCTGTTTTGTTTGCTTGTACACATGTTATGTATTTGGTTGCTATAGGCAACATCACATCTAGGTAAATTTTTAATAAGAAATTGGACATGAAATTGTGTGTCAATATACACTTACCGTCTTCTAACTTCCTGTGGGGTGCGGACAATTGATCTGAATTCATTTACAGAATCTGTAATGTCCCTCCAGATGCGATCTTTGGTTGCAGCACCCATGTTTTTGCTGACTCTATGTATTTTGTCCATGGCTTGTGTGACCAGAACTCACAGCTCCCTCTTTGAAAAGGCGGGCTGTCTTTTTTTTTGTTTTTTGGATGTAGCTTGGGAGGTATCGTCCTGTACCTCATCACCATCTTCCTCTTTGCTTGCTGGTTGTGTTGTTTGGGTTTGGGATCTTAGTCCTGAATCTACCTCAGTTTCCCCAGTATCTGTGTCTGGCAGGGGACTCACAGATGGGGTAGCCCAGTACTGGGTCCTGCTCTTTCAACATCACCACTGGCATCTTGTAGCATCTGATTCCGCAGCGCTATTCTCCGAGATGTTAATGCGGTCATCTGCTGCAGCACCATGTCCAACTCTGCAGCTATTTGCTCAGGTATAGCCATGTTGCTAGTGGCATGTGTGTTGGCACAGCTGTCTGGCGATTTATAGCTGCGTGTGATTTCCAGTGCGGGAATTCGCACAGGTGCTAATTAGGCAAATGTATCCAGTAATTGCAGTACTGGCTGTTTAAATGCCTTGCATGCAGCCTGTGTTTGTGGGTGTATGGTATGAAAAACAATAGAAACAAGGCGGTCGTGTTGGCAAGAATATTTTTCTTTGGCATTTGAAGTTTAGTTCCCCCTTTCTGAGCAGGTAAGTGGCCTGTCCCTGGGTGGGATGGTGTTGGAGGGGTGACAGTGTGTTTGTTCCTATTATCGTAGTCATATTTATTTTGTTTTTTTCTTAATATCAAAATTTGGTGTGCCAAAGTATGCAGTTTGTTGTGTTCTTGCGGGAATATTTGTTTAGTTTGTAAGTTACATGTCGTTGCCATTGTTTACTGATATTTTTTGGTTATTTTTGTTAAAGTAATTTATGGGTTTGTTGGTTGTCTTTAATTATTTTTTTGGGGTTTGATGGGAAACAATGTTGTAGCTACGTAGGTAAATGTGGTTTAATGGCATTTTTTATTGTGTTTGTTTCAGATTTTCCTCATGAAGATATGGAGTACGCTCCTGCAGTAAGTGTTTGAACTGCCATATGCATAATTGTTTTTTTCACAATGTGTGTTGTTAATTGATTGTGTGTTTTAATGTTTCCTATCTTCATTTGAAGTTGGTGATGTCCGTATATGTGGGTGCTGAAGCACTCCCACCCCAACCGGCAGAAGCACTCCCACCCCAACTGGCGGAAGCCCTCCCACCCCAACCAGCTCCTCATCCTCCAAGGCAACGGAGGCGAGCAAGGCCACCCGTGTTACCCTTTTTGGGATGCCTGATGATGTTGTATTGCGCAGATACTGCCACCTCATCTAATCCTAGACACTCTCTCCATAATAGAGAGTGCTCTAAAACAATCCATTAGATATCCTACAGCAATACCAGCATTGACACAATTCCTTGCTGTGTTACATTTTGTTGGCCACTGGATCATACAAGCATGTAGTTGGTGACCTGGTTGGCATGTCACAGGGCCAGTTCAGTAAGGTCCTGCGGCGTGTCAGCCAAGCATTCATAAGCAGAGTGAAGCAATTTATATCAATGCCTTTGGATGCTGGTGCCCTGGCTGTGGTGAAGCGGTAATTTAAGGAAGGGGGTAGTCGCTTCCCACATGTTATTGGGGTTGTGGATGGGACACATGTTGCCATTGTTGCACCAAAACATAATGAAGAAATCTATAGAAACAGGAAACTGTCTCATTCTCTGAATGTCATGGTTGTTTGTGGCGCATCCCTCCAGATCCTGTCCCTGAATGCTAAGTTCCCCAGAAACTCCCATGATGCACATGTCATTCGACAATCAGGGATATGGTAAAGATTAAGAACGATGGAATGTTTTTGAACAGGGATATTGTTATAATTACATATTTTAATGTTGCTTTTTTCTTTTTTCTCTTCTCATATTCTAAAACAGATCGTGGATATCCTTGCACCCCCTGGCTCATGACTCCTTACAGCAAACCCAGGCAAGGACCACAGTCGGCATTTAACTACACGCTTACTGCCAGTAGACAGCTGGTGGAGCGCATGATTGGTGTTCTTAAAAGGCGTTTTCGTGTGCTGCACCGCACTGGTGGCAACATCGTGTATTCGCCGGAGATGGTTAGTAAAATTGTGGTCCTGTGCGCTATGCTCCATAATATTGCTGTAAGGAGTCGCGTAGAGCTTCCCCACTTGGAGGAATTGCCGGTTGAGGAGCCAGGGGTTGGACGGGCCTTCCATGGGGGAGTGTGAACCAGCGGGGTCATGCCGTAAGGGCTCAAATTGTACAGGATTATTTCAGGTATGTTTATGTTATTATAGTAATATTCTTTTTTTGTTTTTTTTGGCAATCTGTCTGTACGTGTAGGATTGTTTTGACTGATGGCATTCAGCTATCTTTGTAAAGTTCTGAGTGTGTTGCTAGTGTATTCTGAGTATTTGATTGTGTCTGAGTACAGTATTTTTCTGTACTGTTCTCCTTATGTGTATTTCTTTTTCATCCACTGTACTGGAGTACTCTTGGGATATGGACGGATTCCACAGGAACAAGGCACTGAATAAATTAATTTTGATTTTTTTTTTCTGTGCTCGACGTAGAAACAAGGCTTGTGGAGCTTATCCACATTCATTGGAATTTTTTCTAATTTTTTCTTTTTCAACAATTTCCACATCCCTTCCCCCCTTCCGATAGGCGTGGGTCCGGGATAGTGGAAGCTGCTACTAGCAGCTGTAGGTGTCGGGCCTCTCCAAAAAGAGCTCCCTCACGACCACGTGCAGGACTGCCTGCAGGAAAGGCTGGACGGAGTTTAAAAGAAGAAGCCCCGTCATCGCCCTCACCACAAGGAGTCCAGGTATGTTGGGTTGGGGCGGTCAGCCCACTGTGTGGGGATACTGTGATGCAGGGGTGTTAGTAGAGCCGGCCGCCACCGCTTCCAGCGCCACCGCCAGTTACAGTCCCCACCGCCGTTACCTAGTTACCGCTTCCTGAGCCGCGCAGCCACCTTCGGAGGTTTTACATGCATAGGCCGCTTCACGGCTCTATGCAGTGCGCTACCCGGCTCCCGCTACCACCTCCCAGCCTCTTCTCAGCCCGCATGTAACCCCGGCTCTGTGTACAGAGAGCGATACATGGAGCACGGGGGGGAAATAGCAGGGAAGACAGTAGTATGCCATTAGCAGCAGCAGTGCTGCAGGGTTTTTTTTAGTAGGCTATTAAGCCTTGTTTATATCAGGACATATATGTGCAGTTTAGGGGGATAATCTGCATTTTGTGTTATACTGGAAACTTGGCATATTTAACCATGCTTCCTGTTTTGTTTTGTTTTCCTTGTCTGTTTCCAGAGTTCCTGTACTACATCTCTACTTCACTAAAGGGGGTGTTAGGGGGGAATTTGGGATCAGGTTTTCATATTGCTGGCATGCACTGCACTTAGCCAAATATATATATATATATATATATGAACCTTAGTGCTATTTACTGAGTCGTGCAAATTGTCAATGTTTGTATTTTGTATTGTCTGTCTGCATAATGAGTAAGGCACCAGCAAAAACTAAATAGCAGTTTCCCTGCCATGTCTGTAAAAGTGTAGAGAAATATATATAAAAGAGTGCGCTATCAACGGCAGCCTGTATTGGGAAGGTCAGATCCCTGGGTAATTACAGAAAATAAAGAGGTGTGTATACTGGCGCCGGCTATAGGTCAAATAATGATAGACATAATACAAATAAAAATATATAAAATATATAACCACTGTTTTATTTGAACAATCTTAACAGATGTGAATTATTAAAATATTGTAGCAATTGCTAAGAATAGTAGATATCTACTATTCTTAGCAATTGCTACAATATTTTAATAATTCACATCTGTTAAGATTGTTCAAATAAAATAGTGGTTATATATTTTATATATTTTTATTTGTATTATGTCTATCATTATTTGACTAACAGCCGGCGCCAGTATACACACCTCTTTTTTTTCTGTAAAAGTGTGTTGCCTGATGGATCTACATGTACAGTATGTATTGTGAATTCAGCTACAAATAGAATTTCCACTCCGGTTTTAAAACCAGTTTCATCTCCGGACCCTCCATGGGCTATGTTTGCAGATGTCCTGGTTGGATTGCAGTCAGAATTGGCTGCCACTCAACAAGAGCGGGAAGCGGCAAGATCTGAGTTTAAGGTGAGACCGCTAGAACTACCGGAGGGGTCTCAATCTTACCAAAAGTCTAAGTCCACTTTGGGTGGAAGGGATAAGTTTAATTTGTCTTATGATTTGCCAGTTTCTGCTAGGTTGCTTTCTGATAATTCTATGCTAAACCTCACTGCGCAGGATGAGGGTGAGGAGGGCGAAGTAGACCAGCAGTCAGATAGTGACGATTTTGACAGCCCAGGCATTGATAATCTCATCAGAGTGGTGCGTCAGTCTCTGAAGTTTACAGAAACTGAGGAGCCTCTGACAAATGATGAAGTCGCCTTTACTAAACGACAGAGATCTCCGATGTGTTTTCCTGTTTCGGAATCTCTTAATAAGATGTTACTAGAAACACGGAAGAATCAGGATAAACTGTTTTCTATACCTCGCAGATTTAAGTCAAGTTACCCGTTTCCAGAGTCCATGACAGTTACATGGGAGAATCTGCCATTGGTGGATTCGTCCGTGTCTAAACTTACAAAGAAATTAACCATACCAGTACCAACTGCTACTACGCTTAAGGACCCTTCGGACCGTAAAATAGAAGCTATGCTAAAGTCCATGTATATAGCAGCAGGAGTGCTGCTGAGACCTGGGTTGGTTGGCATTTGGGTAACTAAGGTGCTAATGGTATGGATAAAAGAACTCAAGTCTGCCCTACTGGACAATCATCTTATACTTCTCGCTGATCAAATCTGGGAAGCTGCTGACTATCTATGTACAGCTTCTACTGACGTCTGTCAGCTCACTTCTCGCCTTTCATCATCGCTAGTTACAGCACAATGAGCACTCTGGCTGCGTTCTTGGCAAGCGGAGGCGGAGGTCAAAAAAGGTATAGAGGCGTTACCTTACGGTGGCGAGAAGCTGTTCGGTCCTGAGTTGGACAAATGAATTTCTGAGGCCATGGGAGGAAAGTCTGTTTTCTTACCATTGCCTCCAACGGTACCTAGACGGAAATACTCTGGTCCGGCGTTCAAATCCTTTAGACCTCAGTCCTTTTGTGGGCGCGGCAGAGGACAACTGTTTAGTTGTCAGTAATGTTGGGTCAACTTTATTGTTGTCCGTTATGTTATATGTAATTCTCCATTGTCAACCTCTCTATAGCTCCTGTTTGGCTCAGTAAAAAACACTGAGGTACTCTGGGATATGGAGGGGAGGAGTAGTTTCAAAATTAATTTATTCAGTGCCTTGTTCCTGTGGAAGCCGTCCATATCCCAAAAGGATTTACCTGGTAAGTACCAAAATCCTATTTTTTTAATAATGTTTTATAGAATGGTATTACTGTTCCATTCTGATTGATTATATGCAGTTGTGGGCGGGTGAATTTGTTTTTTTTATGTGTAATTGTGTTCTAAAACAAAAATAACAGCACCCTTTTTTTTTGGTTTGTGCCTCTGTTTACCAAACAAATGCCACAACATCTGCCAAAATAAAAACCAACTTTGTGACTTTATGTAGCTGATTGGTCCTGCAAAATGTGGTGAGTAAACTGATTTTTGAACTAATTTGTGTATTTACTGATCCCCTAAAGATCTATCTAGATATGTGTGTTTATATCTGTCTTTCATTCTCTCTCTTTATACATATATATATATATATATATATATATATATATATATATATATATTTATATATGTATGTCTATTTTTATATATATGTATGTCTATTTTTATATATATATGATAGAGAGATATCTCTCTCTCTCTCTCTCTCTATATATATATATATATATATATATATATATTACGATATAGAGATAAATTGATACATACAGAGCTATATATATATTGAAATATATAAATATATATATATGTGTGTTATATCTGTAGATGTATATTTTTTATAATTAAAAACTTGATACATCTATATATCTATCTATATATCTAGCTAGTTATATTGTTAACAGATTTAGTTTTTTCTAAAAAAATGTTTCAACATATAAATATATATGGAGCCCTTGAGGAAGGTGGTTATACACCGAAGCAGCTGTCTGGCTTATTACTACAGGATGATGCATCCACTATCTGACCAGATAAGTCCCTTGGTTTGAAGCTTTCATGTATCTATTGGAAATATTTCATTAGTTGCTGCTATATGGAATTCAACTTTTAACAACACTAAAAGAACTTTTTTGGCATTTAACATGGTGTGCTGGTCTTTATGTGAACAGGCTGCTTGAATGGTGTGCCTTACACAGGAGGACTTTGAATTGAAATATGAGATTGCAGCACCCAACCTTTTTGACTTGGAAATGAGTGCGTTTTTTTGCACTGATGCTTGTGCATATATATATATAGCTATATTTTTTTTTTCTTAAAAGATATGTATTTGTATATGTGTGTATCTATCTAGAGATATATATTTACATATATATATATATGGACAAAAAATAAGGTAGTAAAGAGCGACCAATGGTGCCGAATAATGTTAAAAAGCAGAGTAATAGTATAAAAAATGTGTACAAATTTATTGCAAATGGAACGCACTAGTACAAAACTGGTTGTAAAAACATACAAGCTCATATAAAAACATATATGACTCATAAAAAATCAAGAAGAAAGGAGCATAAAAACATATATATTCCCTAAAAACTTTGGAGTATCATTTTAGCACAGAGGATAAAAAATACTTTAAAAATTCAAAAACACAAAAAGAAGAAAATAACGTTCATAAGGATAAAAAGGAAGAGGAATCAAGTAGCTTAACTTTGTGGTGAGGTTAGATCAAAGAGTAGCACCCAACGCGTTTCGTCCTATCTGGACTTCATCAAGGGGTGATTTGAGACTAGAGACAGACCATGTTTATATACCAAAAATAAGAGGAAGTGATGTACGCATCACTTCCTGTGATCAATTAGCATAAGTGTTTAGCTGTTACCAGAATATATGTTAGACAGCATGTACCTATAGTTATATCAGTGAGCACCTTGTAGAGATAAGAAACGAGTAGAAACTACTACAGATAATGTCCAAAAACATGAAAGACGCGAAGAGCCGCGGACTTCCTGTCCGGGCTCTGCGTGACGTTATATCCGCCCCACATCCGGTATCCGGCGGATATGACGTCACGCAGAGCCCAGACAGGAAGTCCGTGGCTCTGCGCGTCTTTCATGTTTTTGGACATTATCTGTAGTAGTTTCTACTCGTTTCTTATCTCTACAAGGTGCTCACTGATATAACTATAGGTACATGCTGTCTAACATATATTCTGGTAACAGCTAAACACTTATGCTAATTGATCACAGGAAGTGATGCGTACATCACTTCCTCTTATTTTTGGTATATAAACATGGTCTGTCTCTAGTCTCAAATCACCCTTGATGAAGTCCAGATAGGACGAAACGCGTTGGGTGCTACTCTTTGATCTAACCTCACCCCAAAGTTAAGCTACTTGATTCCTCTTCCTTTTTATCCTTATGAACGTTATTTTCTTCTTTTTGTGTTTTTGAATTTTTAAAGTATTTTTTATCCTCTGTGCTAAAATGATACTCCAAAGTTTTTAGGGAATATATATGTTTTTATGCTCCTTTCTTATTGATTTTTTATGAGTCATATATGTTTTTATATGAGCTTGTATGTTTTTACAACCAGTTTTGTACTAGTGCGTTCCATTTGCAATAAATTTGTACACATTTTTTATACTATTACTCTGCTTTTTGACATTATTCGGCACCATTGGTCGCTCTTTACTACCTAATTTTTTGTCCACATAACCACTTTCATAGGTAACTGTACCAATACCTATATTTATTTGAGGTAACGAGCTGACACCCGGGTAGACTGTAGGGATGCCAACCTATCAGGCAGTTTTTTATTATACATTTTTGCAGTGTTCCCATCCTAGTGTTAATATATAAGATACTGCATCCGTGGCGCTGATATCTTTCTAGTATACATATATATATATATATATATATATATATATAAACATTTTCAAGTTAAGAACATTTTGCTTTTAACAAACAAACCTACAATGCTAATTTAGAAGCAGGATTTGAATTTTTAAATATGTGGTTAATAATTATTTGTGTGTGTGTGTGTGTGTGTGTGTGTGTGTGTGTGTGTGTGTGTGTGTGTGTGTGTGTGTGAGTGCGAAAATCCGCTGATGCGAACTAAAGGAATCCCAACTCACCTGTACAATATTGTACACATATCAATAAAGTTAAATAAAGATGACACCATGATATTACAACCAATGAAATGCGAACACACACTATAAATATCTGCCCATGTATGGAAAATGCCATTGGCACCATGCGTGCTGCTGCATTTACACACCGGGAGCTGCGTGTGCTCACAGCGGTGATGGACCGGCGCGCAGGACCCTATATCCCAAATTGGGTTAAGTGCAAAGCCTACGCGGAGGTCCGCCGCATACTGCGGACTCGGACAAGGCGCTCCATAATACAGCTGGAGCGGCGGTAGGGTGACCTCCGCAGCGACAGCCACAGTTGTTGGCGCAGCTGCGCCAGCAAATCCGCGAACGCCGCAGACGCAGTAAGTTAAACGCATTAAAATGAGTACACATGTGTATTAAGCTGAGATTAGTAGCAGTAACATAAATAAATTTAAACACTGCAAACTTTTGCTAATTTGTGGTAAAGTGAGATTATTAGCAGACTGTATAATTAAACTATAGTACCAAAAGCATACCACACTTAACCAGTTTACAGAGTGTGTGTGGTTAGGGCTTGCAGTACTGACTGGGTAGCAAAGTGCTTATGAAAAAATGTTTATTGTTGTACTGAGTCGCTACACAGGCTGTAGGCTGAACACATAACTAACTTGGTGTGTGTATTTTAAATTGGACAGAACAATGTAATTTTGAAATGAAGAGGGATATTTTTATGGAAATATTTTTTAATTTTAAAATATGTGATTCTAGGGCAAGCAGAACGGCAAGATCGGGAAGGATCCCTGCCAGCCTCATCACCACCACAAACTCCTTCACCCCCTCAAGTCCCTGAACCCCAACAACCAATCTCCCCTTCCTCATCCACAACCTCCCCCTCTCCAACCCCCTCACCCTCTCTTTTCCAAACACCCTCTCCGCCCCCCTCCCCCTCTGTGGCCCAAAGCCCCTCTTAGCCCCTCTCCCCCCTCTCTCTGACACAAACCCCCTCTCCACCCCACTCCCCCTCTCTGACACAAACCCGCTCTTCGCCCCCTCCCCTTCTGTGGCCCAAACCCCCTCTCCACCCCACTCCTCCTATCTGACACTAACCCCCTCTCCGCCCCCCTCCCCCTCTGTGGCCCCACCCTCCTCTCAGCCCCCTCTCCCTCTGTGCCCCAACCCACCTCTCAGCCCCCTTCCCTTCTTAATCAGACCCACCCTCTGTAACCAGCTCCCCAATCCAGCCTCCTTCCCAAATCCAGCCTCCTTCCCCAATCCAGCCTCCTTCCCCCATCCAGCCTCCTTCCCCACCCAGTGAATGGGCAGCAGAGGCCCCGGAGGATCTTCAGGGAGGTGCGCATGTGCCAGATGAGAGTAAGTTATCACACATTTACATTTAATTTGTTACCTACTTTAACTTCACATTCAAATACATGCAGTGTTGTACTGGGGCCAATCTTGGACCAAGGTAAAATGTTTGTCTTCTTCATCATGGTATGGATGTTGCATTTACATTTGTGTGAGGATCATTAGATGTACAGTGCCTACGTCTGCAATGTTTAGGCTGCCCACTCTAGGTTAACACTCATTAGGTCGACAGGGTTGCCTGGACAACAGGGTTTATATGTGCAAGCTTATCAGCAAAACAGTTAGACCTGAGTGGATTTTGGTATGTTGTTGGACTTTTTAACTTGTGCCTGGGTATTCCAATATTTGCACAGTCAACTCGCATGCTTCACTTAGTTAGCCAGGCTTAGGACACAGTGAGTTGCTACACTACCACTTACATCGTAAGCATTTCCCATTGCAATTGGAGTACATGTGCCGCATGAAGTGAAACTAAACTTACACATTTGTCATGTATCCATATATAACATGTTGATCTTGTGACATTTGGAATTAGCACATGTCGACCTACAGAGGCTGACATCCAGCCAAAGCTAAATACAAAATGACTGCCTAACAATAGTGTGTTGAAAAACAAACATAAAATATACAGTGTCACATGTAAGGGATGTGGATCGACAATGTTTAGGCCCAGCAAAATGCAACAGGCAAGAACTCAGTCTAGAACTGGATCCTTAGGCTGCTCAAGCATAAAATTTGGTCCACTGGTGCTTTCCCCTGGATACCTGTGTGACAGTTCAAGTCTGGGGACATGTGTTGTTAAAGTGACACTTAAAAAATGTTGTTTAAAAAAAAAGACCTGTTTGACCTTATGTAGTAAGGCAGGCTTTCAGGGAGTGTGGGCATGCTAGGATATGTTGTCCTTCTGAAGATGTTAATATGCAGTGTGATGATGCAGGGCCAACCCCAAAAAAGACAAGTCTGGTTCACTCCAGATGTGAAGGAATCCCAGCATGGTGTGGTACACTTTTAACATTTTATTTTACAAAGAAAACCATTGCTGAGCATGCTTGTGTGTTGGTATGCTACTGTTTTATCATTCAAACATCCATGATGTAGTCACTTTGCCATTAAAGTGTGCTTTGTGCCTTGCTTGTATAATAGGTGATGTGAGTAAGTTAGTTATGGGTTTTTTTGCCTCTTCATTTCAGATGTTGCAGTTGGAGATCCCACAATTTTGCCAGGAATTGTGGCCAGCCTCAAAGCCAATTTGAGGGCCGTGCTGGCAGATCTGGATAAATTGGAGGCGTTTTTATAAAAAAAAATAAAAAAATTGTTTGTTAAAAAAGTTTTTTAAGCCAAAAATAAAAATGCATTAAACATTAGGCCAGGCACAGTTACCACATCTATTTCACTTATTTAAAAAAAATGTTGATGGCCAATTATGCTTACAAAGTGTTCTGCAGATATTCTTTGAAGACATAATTGGTCATGACCATTATCATTCATTACACTAATTGGAATCGTAATTGAGGAAGGCTTGTTCAGTTTGAACTGAAAGGTGTTATTTAACTTAAAAAACCCCATTGCTGTGCGTTTTTTAGCAAAAGCGTGTGCAATTTTAAGAAGATTGTGTAAATCTATGAGAAGTTTAGTTTTTTACGATGGGGTTTGTGGTAATGCGATGGGATCAAATTAGTGCAATGTCATTTGGCATATGCCTACTTTGTGTAATACTGCATACGAAATAGCAAAAATATGTTGGGGGCGTATATTCGCTATTGTGCAACGTGTTCACAATTTTGCGTATACCTTGTGCGTACAAAAAAAATAGCGAACAGCTCGGAATGACCACCATAAGCAAAAAGTATTGAAATAAAACTTTTCTTAAGGAAGAGTATGATACTTTCTTGCCAGGCTCAGATACATAAAACGACAAAAAATATGCAGTCATTTTTAAATACTACCATACAAGGGGTGTGCAATAGGTTTCTGGATGTACAAAAAGTGTTATATTTCCAAACACAGTGAACATTACATTTTGTTAAATTATTCACCAGAGGAGTCTGTGCAAAGTTACATGCACTCTAGACACTTGGTGAAGCAGCTGGACTAGTCTGAAGCATGTATGTCTTCTACATGCTGGATGAAAGTCTTCACTGCAGCTGTTACGTTCCTGGTGCTCAGAATAAGAGAAATGTTGCATAGTGAGTCCAGAGCACCAGATTGTGATGCTAAAATAAGGTGTGGTATGGAAATAGCCCCTAGCAGCCTACCTCCATTGTTTCACCTGTAGGGTCAGTTCACGCCTGCATGACTATGGTTTCTTGGGCCCATGGCAGCCGCGTTTGAAGGGCGGATTAGGTCTGCCAAACTCCAATGCCCCCAGGTTTTAGAGTGAGACAAGGCGTGAACCGAGACAGGATAATAACAAGGGGACCTCTAACTAAAGCAAACAGAAGGCTAGGGGCTACTAACAACCCTAAAACTAAATATATGTACGGCATGTCGCCAAAGGAAAAGAACAACAAAAGATACCACTGTCCACACCCCACACGGCACCGTCGTGTACCGGGGAGGATAGTGAATAGCGGAAACCTCCGCAAAAACACTAGTACAAAACAAACGCAAGGACTAAGCGGCCTAGGCCACAACACGCGGCAGAAGCCGCTACTCAAGAAACCAGGAGAGAACCCCAATAAGCGAGAACCCCCAGATGACTGCAACAGGTTCACTCGGACTGGAAGGATTCCCAGGACCGGCTTCAGAACTCCAGGACTCAGGAGCACAGGGAGCAGGATCGACCAGATTCAGCAGACTAGGAACAAACTTTGCAAGGCAGGAACAGCATACAGGAAGCTATCACCGGCGAGGCTGCAGTGTGCTGGCTCCCATAAAAAGGCCCTGCTGGCCAATGACAGGAGGGCCAGCAAGACCAGCCCCCAGACCCTAATTAATAGTTGTCGTGCAGCTGCCCTAATGCACGAACAACTAATCCAGTTTTATCTGGCAACGGGGAACGCGGTCCGCCAATGGTGTCCCCGTTGCCATGGACCCAGCGGCTGTGGACGCCCAGCATCCTAGCGATGCCAGGGACCCGGCGGCTACAGTACGCACGACGTCCTGGCATTGCTAAGCGCCGGGCAGGCAGCGAGGGAGGTGCGGTGGCCGTGAGCGTCGCTCGGAAGCAGACCGAGTGGCGCCGCGGACCGCAGCACCTAACAGCAGCTTCTGGTCACTAAAAACAAATCCAACTCATCTTGTGCTTCATTTGTGTAACACAAAGTCACAAGGGGCCAGGTCTGGACTGTATCAAACTTCTGGATGCATTCATGTGCCTAATAATCCACC
Organism: Pseudophryne corroboree; assembly: GCF_028390025.1. Lineage (NCBI taxonomy): Eukaryota > Metazoa > Chordata > Amphibia > Anura > Myobatrachidae > Pseudophryne > Pseudophryne corroboree. Next base: position 271,948,103 of record NC_086450.1, on the reverse strand, counting down.
ACTTTCCTGGACTTTTGGGAAGGTGCATTGTCGGGATGGAGAATGGCATCACGAGTGTGAGTTCTTGGACGGTGCCTGGAAATGGCTTACAGCACTTGCATTAGGAATTGGTTGGCATACCAGTCTCAAGTGATGATGCACTGCTGAATTAGTGGTACAGTAGCTGCATGACCAATCTTGGCCATAAAAACAGTCACCATCTGCTTGTCCATGCTGCACTCATGTCGGAACTTCAGTTGTGATGCACCACTAACTTGGGTCCACTGGGCCGCCTGTTATTTGGTCTCGTGGATGAAACTGTATATCAAGGAGTCATCACCACTGATGATCTCCCAGGCAGAGTTTGAGTGACTGCCATCAAACCTGACCAGCATATTGTGGCAACAAGTCATCTGAGCCTCCTTCTGCTCTCAAGTCAGTTGATGAGGCACCCAGCATGCAGAAACCTTGCTCAAGCCAAGCTTTACAAGGAGTATCAAGTGGATGGTTCCTGATAAGATGATCTCCTTCTCAAATTGTTCCAGTCAGCCTAGAATCCACCTCAACTATGGCCCACATGGCAGTAATGTTGTCCTTTGTGATGGCGGACACAGGCCATCTGCAGCACTCCTTGTCTTCCAGGTACCATCTTCAATTCAATTCTGCGAACCACTCAAACACAATGGTTTGGGATGGTGCTTCCTCCCCAAAAGCAGGTTTTAGTCAGTCAAAACTCTCCTGCTGTTGCATACCACTCTTGTAGTTGTAAAAGTTCATGGCTCCAGTGGCCTCATTTGAGCTCCATAACTAGTTAGTGAAGAAAGTGAACATGCTGACATCTTTGGTGTGCAGTGCTGCTTATATATGGTTCTTTGCCTAGACATTTCACAAGAACTTTAGTCAGAGATTACAGTTCACAACCAGTCAAATTGTGTAACATAGTACCAGAGTTTCTGAGGTTGAAAAAAGACAATTTGTCCGTCGAGTTCAACCTATTTGTGGTCTCCTAGACTGTATTATTTTTAGGACTAATTTTATCTGTTGTGAATGTCGGCCGTTCTGTTTATTACTCTTTTTTTTTTTTTACTAGAGTTCGTGATCTACCCACCATAACCCTGTATATCCTTATCCATTAGGAAATTATGTAGCCCATTCTTAATGGTAAAGACTGAGTCCACCATTACTACTCTCTCAGGCAGGAAATTCCAAATACGTATTGTCTTTAAGGTAAAGTAACCTTTTCGTCTCTGTGTGCAAAATCTCCTCTCCTCTAACCTAAGCGGATGTCCATGTGTCCTTTGTGTTGATCTTACCAAAAACAAATCCTCTGCAAGCTCTGTGTATTGTCCCCTTATATATTTGTAAATGTTAATCATGTCCCCTCTTAATCTACTCTTTTCCCAGTGTGCACATACCTAGCCTATCAAGCCTTTCCTCGTATTCTAGCATCTCCATTCCCCTAATCAATTTGGTTGCCCGTCTCTGAACCTTTTCTAGTTCCAGGATATACTTTTTGAAGTATGGTGCCCAAAATTGAGCACAGTATTCAAGATGTGGCCTCACTAGCGATTTATATAATCGGAGTATAACACAATCATCCCTTGCATCAATTCCCCACTTTATGCATGCTAATACCTTGTTTGTGTTCTTTGCTGCAGTTCTAAAGATGGGTCCTCTGTTATCTTGGCTGCTTCTGCACCTAGATGGAGGTTTAGTCATGCCTAGGCAATAGTTAAGGTTGCCGAGTTTAATCACGGACAGGCGCGTTGAGGCATGAGCATGCAATACACATCTCCACCACTGGGTGGCTATTGCTTCACTTATCCAGTACTTTAGTTTGAATAGTAATAGTGATTGATCTACAGTACAAGCTCTGGCAAATGGTCAGTGACAACTTTAATGTTAATATACAGTACTGTACTGCATAGTGTACAGACAGATGGTGACCAATGGTCAGACAGAAAGAGTAAAAAAAATAATTTTATTTAGATGCAAATGAACGTGTTAAAACACTTGTGTATGCAGACACAACTAATGTGTGAAATGAATAATGTAGCTCATTGACTTTAAAGTATGTACAGTGCACTAAATACCGTGTTTTGAAATATGAGCATCCGAGTCCCCTAACAGCATAAGCAAATAGCAATGGGAAGGAATCGCTGCTTGCATTACTTTTACACATGAACTTGTGTAACTTCCATGCAGCAACGTGGGTGAGCAACCAGATAAGTCTCCCGCCTCCCACACTTAGAGTCCCGGGTTCGATTCCCAAAGTTCCAATCTATTTTTTTTTCCCTGACATTCACTTTATTAAAAAAAATTATTTGTAATACATTTAATGGAAGGGTGCACACAGGTTTCACATAAATCAGAGTAAATCTGAGAGTGACTCATTCTACTATATAAAATACACAGCGGTAATGAGCACTCATAGACATACAGTACCAGTAAATATAAATTAGTGTATTCTGATGCAAATAACTGTTCAAGCAACACAGTACTGTAGATCGTCGGCATTAGAGAATCTGTGTTGTACTTTATACAAATCAGTAATTTACTAAGATTTTGTATTCTCAATCACTGTCGACAATAGCCAAACACTGCCGGAAAAGCATAGAATTCGTTAAAAAAAGGAGCTTTCAAATACACCTGCTTTTTGCTGGCATGTTTATATAGTCATGCACAGATCAGTGAGATCCATGCATGCTTCTCTTTGGAAAAGGGTCAGAAATAGTTAAAAATGTAAAAACATTTTTTTGCATGGGGTCCCCCCTCCTAAGCTTAATATCTCTGGTTCTGTGTGTCCAATCAGCTCAGAATCAGGTTGTTATGGAAGGGGAGACAATTAGCTACTGGAGAATACCAACCCCAAGTTTCTGTGAACCCCACAAGGCTCAGAGCAAGCATTGGAACCAATGGTGGCTCTGAATTAATGAGCCCATTATAGTCCAGGGGAAAATAGGTCCGCTTTGCATACTGATATCTCTGGTTCTGGGTGTCCCAGAGACTCAGGACTGGTACCATACAAAATAGGAGACTCTTGGCTTTCAGTAGTTTGTGACACTGCAAAGGGAAACTACAAGCAACCGTGTGTCAGGTCCCCTCCAGTTGTCCGCTCAGCTTGCACGGGATGTGGGGTTTTTGGCTAGATAGAAAATACTGTACAGAAATGCTAAGCACAGTTATTTGGCATCCAGGAACTTATGGAGGAACTTTTATCTCTCTCCATTATACATAGAAAGATTACACTTGCCGCTGTACGTTACAAGCTGTTTATGCTATTTAGTACTCTAATAGAACATACTGTACAGAGATACTAAGGATGGTGATTTTGCATCCAGGAACCTAGGGAGGAGCTTTTATCTCTCTCCATTATACTTAGAAATATTAGAAGAAAAGATTTGGAAACAACCTTGCGCTCTAGTAAAAGTAAAAAGACTAAAAGACACTGTTACGTGCATGCGTGACAGAATGTTCATGTAAGTGTGTATTTTATGAGGCCCCCTGCATTCGTAAACCTGTTAAGAACGTGTTTTCCAGTTACAAAGAAACCTTTTATGTGCACTTGAGAAGGGAATACCATGTAAGTGTTATTCCTTTGGAGAGAAAGATCAGTGAAACAGCGTGGGGAAGGATCATATACCTATACATGTTTGGAGTCTGACAAAATTTCCCCTGTAAAAAAAACAAGTGGTTTTATTTAAGTGCTGGTTTTTGTATTTTTTTACCTAGCAGTATTACACTTGCCACTCTATGTTACAAGCTGTTCGTGCTATTTCGTACTCTAATAGAACATACTGTACAGAGATACTAAGGATGGTGATTTGGCAGTAACCGCAAAGTTAATTGGGGTCACCTACAAGAGTGACCACAATTAACCCCGCAGTTAGCCGCAGACCGCAAAGTTCCCATCATAGCCTAGAATGGAGCAGCGCTAAGTTCCATTCTAGCCGCTGCGCTACTCCTGATTGACAGGCTAGTAGCGCACAGCCAAGCAGGAGAGCGCCATGACGTGCGCTCCCTGATTGGCTGCTGGGGACGGGAGTCACAGGGGGTCCCAGCATTCGGGAAGAGGGGTTCCATGTGTAAACATGGAACCCCTTTAGTGGCTTGGATCAGACTTTTGTTTTTTTATTTTAAACAAGGCCGGGGATTACTTCAGGAATGAAGAGGACCAATAAACACTGGATAATAGGTGAAAATATTGGCATTTTGGATTTACAGGTAAACATTTGGATTTTACATGGAGAAGGGGACGTGATTGGGCAGCATGGGATGTAGGTAAGTATGTATGAGTGTGTGTGTTTTAATACAATTGTACTGTCACATTGTGTGTCTTGTTTTCATTTGGGTATTTCTTTTGTTGTAGAACTACAGGTACCAGCGGGCTTGTTATTTCCCCACATGCTGGTACTTGTGGTTCTCCAAGTACCAGCAAGCGTGGGAGGCTTTCTGGGACTTGTAGTTCTAAAACAAAAGACAATATTCTCTTTTACACACAAATAAAGGCTATTAGCCCCCATCCACCGTCCAGGGATGGAGAGGGGCAGCTTCAGGCTTCACCCCTGGCCCTTGTGTGCCTTGAGGGGGGATCCCTTGATTTAAGGGGTCCCCACTCCCACAGGGTACCCCGACCAGGGGTTACTAGTTGGGAGGTTAATGCCATGGCCACAGGGACCTAAATAAATGTGTCCTCCAGCTGTGGCATTATCTTCTCGGCTAGTGGAGCCCGGTCCTGGTTTTAAAAATGCGGGAGAGCCCTACATCTTTTGTCCCCCATATTTTTGGAACCAGGGCCAGCCCAAGAGCCTGGTGCTGGTTGTCTAAATAAAGGGATCCCCAGTCAATTTTTCCCCGGTATTTAAACTACCAGGTACGGCTCAAAGAGCCCGAGACTGGTTATGCTTAGGAGGGGGGACCCATGCAAAAAAAAAAAATTGACATTTTTAACTATTTCTGACTTTTTTCCACAGAGAAGCATGCACGGATCTCACTGATCCGTGCATGACTATCTGAACACGCCAGCAAAAAGCAGTTCTATTTGAAAGCTCATTTTTTATTCACATTCTATGCTTTCCCCCTCAGTGTTTGGCTATTTCCGGCAGTGATTGAGAATACAAATTCTTAGTAAATTACTGAGTTGTATAAAGTACAACATAGATTCTCTAATGCCGACGATCTACAGTACTGTGTTGCTCGAACAGTTATGTGCATCAGAATACACTAATTTATAGAGTATTAACTGGTATGTCTACAGGTGCTCATTACCGCTGTGTATTTTATATAGCGGAATGAGTCGCTCCTGCAGATTTACCCTGATTTATGTGAAACCTGTGTGCACCCTTTCATTGAATGTTTTACAATGGATTACACAGAAAAAATAAATAAAGTGAATGTCAGGGGGGAAAAAAATATATAGATTGGCACTTTGGGAATCAAAACCGGGACCCTCAGTGTGGGAGGCGGGAGCCTTTACCGCAAGCCCACATCGCTGCATGGAAGATACACAAGTTCATGTGTAAAAGTAATGCAAGCAGCGATTACTTCCCATTGGTGTTGTTTATGCTGTTACGGGACTCGGACACTCATTTAGTGCACTGTACATACTTTAAAGTCTGCATACACAAGTGATTTAACATGTTCATTTGCATCTGTATAAACTATTCACAGTGATTTGGCATCCAGGAACTTAGGGAGGAACTTTTATCTCTCTCCATTATACTTAATACTATGGGATTTGAACGCTCACATATCCCTAACATCAATAGACCATACTGTACCTGTAACATGTTTGCATCTGTATATGCTGTACTATTTGCATCTGTACTGTATATATTGTTATATACTGTATGACATACTGTAGCATAATGTAGCATAATGAGAAGCACCAGTAAAGTAGTTCTTACGCTGTAGTTCAGTATTGTATTTTAATGGAGACCATACACATGCACATTGGTGCTTTTAAAAAGCGACATCTGGTGGAAGATCTTAAGTATTACACTCAAAGGTAACGCCAAATGCTCTGAGCGCCTCCTTTCGACCAGGCGCGCCTCATTGTGCCCAGGCATGTGGAATATGCATGATCATGACTAACACCTCAGCCAGCCAAGATAACGGAGGACCCATCTGTACATTGGGTACTAATGCTAAGTTTGTTATTTATGTGAACACCTAAGTCTTTTTCCAGTACAGAATACCCTTGTTTTACCCCATTTAGTATGTAGGTGGTATTTTTGTTCTTGCTACCAAAGTGTATTACCTTACACTTGTCCGTATTGAACCTCATTCCCCATTTGGCTGCCCATGCTTCCAGTTTAAATAAGTCGTTCTGGAGAGACTCAGCATGCCCCTCTGAATTTATAACGTTACTCAATTTGGTATTGTCTGCAAAAATGTACAAAAATGTACACCATGCTCTCAAGACCTACTGCTAGATCATTTATGAAAATGTTGAACAATAGTGGTCCAAGTACAGACCCTTGTGGCACACCACTTAGTATTTTAGTCCAATTCAAAAAAGTTCATTTACCACAACTCGCTGCTCCCTATTATCCAGCCAATTTCTAACCCAAGTGCATGTTCTGCTTCCTAGCCCAAATCATTATAGCTTATAGACAAGTCTCATGTGCGATACTGTGTCAAAAGCTTTTGCAAAGTCTATAAAGATTACATCCACTTCCTTGACATGATCTAGGTTCCCGCTAACTGTTTCATAAAAGCCTAATACTGTACATTTGTTCGGCATGATCTATCATTCACAAATCCATTTTGGTTCCTATTAAGGACCTTATTGGTTTCAAGGAACTTCTGTATACAATCCCTTAAAATACCTTCCAGTACTTTCCCTGCTATAGATGTAAGAGATTACTGGACTATAATTACCCGGTTTTACTTCCCTTTTTGAATATTGTCATAACTTCCGCTATTTGACAGTCTTTGGGAACCATGCTTGATGAAAGAGAGTGAATGAAAATCAAAAACAGCGGTCTTGCTAGTTCGAAGTGTAGCTCCATGAGAACCCTTTGGTGAATTCCGTCGGGACTAGGTGACTTATTAATCTTAATTTTTTTTAATTAGTCACAGACTACTTCCTCACTTAAATAAGAATTTAGCAGTGAGACATTATCGTGTGCTAATCCCGGCATCTGGTCCTCTCTTGTGACTAATGATGAGAAAAACTCATTTAGTTTTTCAGCTATGTCATTATCGGCTTTGATTAAGATGCCCAGCTTGACCTTTACAGGGCCAATACTCTCCATCTTTAATATGTTGCTGTTGATGTATTAAAAAAAGTTTTTGGGGTTTGATTTACTTTCCTTTGCTACTAGCATTTCATTTTCTACTTTAGCCGCTCATTGTTTTGCATATTTTGTTACAATCTGGAATGACTCTGCTTTCCCGTATGATTTATATTTTTCCAAATTTTTTGCCCACTAGTTCCTTAATCTTTTTGTTAAGCCACATAGATTTGGAATTATTACTACTTTGATTGCTGCCCATGGGAATAAATTTATGAGTATAATTATCGAGCAGCATTTTTAATACCCCCCATTTCTCCGTATATTTTCCTTGAAACAAAATTTCCAATTCAATGTCCCTTAAAGCTTCCCTCATAATTTCAAAGTTGGCTTTACTTTAGAGTCCATATTTAGAGTCCAAGTTGAGCCTATATAGGGCTGCTTATGAAAACTGAACTGATATTGAATGTGACCATATTGTGGTTGTTGGTTTCCATGGGCTCCCCTACTATAATATTTGAAATCAATTCCCCATTGTTTCTTAATACCAGGTCTAAGATTGGATTGTACCTAGTTGGTTCCTCGACTAGTTGAAGTAACTAGTGATCATTTAGTGTGTTTAAAAACCTATTACCCCTAGCAGTATCACATGAATCATTTGTCCAATTAATCTCTAGATAGTTAAAATCTCCAATCACTGTAACATCTCCTAATCCTACCACTGCTTCAATTTGCTTCAGTAACAATTCCTCATCAAACACATTAATACCAGACGGCTTGTAGCATAGCCCTAAAAGTATCTGTTTTGTTACCTTTCCCCCACATGCAATGGTGGTTTACAGTGGTGCTTTTGATTGTCCACATGTTTTATGATTGGCAGCCTCTAGCACTGGTTTTGCCTATCACTTTTACCATAAATAATTTGATTTAGTCCTGGATCACCCACCCAAGCCATCCCTGCAAGATCCTTGTGGCACCCCAAAGTGCCTAGGCACACAGTTTGGTTACCACTGTATTGGGATATCGCTTGTTTTTAATTGTAATTGGAGACTCTTTCATTTTCTGTTTTTGTACCCAAGAAATAGGCAGAGTGGCTCCATATGAAAATGTAAATAATTTCATTCTTATCTAAACTTGTCTTGCCATCCTTCATCTGGGTTTATTTGAATAACAACTTTAATTGACGAGTGTTAATGGATAAAACCATGGAAATAAAGACAATCTGAAAAGCAGTTAGCACTATATACAGTACATTAAGTTAATGCTAATCTGTGTAGCTGTCTTTATGTCCTTTCCTTCTATAAAACGTGAATACATAGATGAAAAAGGAAACCACAGTGGGGTAGATTTACTAAAGCTTCTAAAAATGAAAGGTAGTGATGTTGTCCATATTAACCAACCTAAATGCAAGCCAGTGTTTTCTTAATGATAAAATTGTAAAGTTCATAATAAATACAAACAAATAGCTTTCATATGTAACTGCTGTACACAGCTGAGACCCTAAAAAGCAATAAAAGAATATGAAATTATACAAAAATTTAATAATAAAAAGCTCACTACACAGGCAATATAGAAATGTGTTAATACAATAGAAAAGTATTTTGATCATGATATACCAATGTAGCTATAGATTAATAATACAGGTTGGGTATCCCATATCCAAAATGTTTGGTACCAAAAGTATTTTAAATATTGGATTTTTCCATATTTTGGAATAATTGCATACCATAATGAGATATCATGGTGAAAGATTGCCAGTGGTTTAATGCTCTGGGTTTTGTGCTCATTGCCTTGGGATTTGTGCTCATTGTCAGGGGTTTCATGCTTGTTGCCAAGGGATTCATACTTCAGAGATAGATAGATAGATAGATAGATAGATAGATAGATAGATAGATAGATAGATAGATTTATAGATAGATAGAGCAGCTGCAGTTAAAAAAACTAAACACAAAAATATTTATGAAAAAGTCACGGGTCACGTGACGAAACGCATCAGGACTCCTCCCCCCTTTCTTTCACTGAACACTTGGATCCAGGACACAGCTATTCCACCTGTAATTCACCTGCGGCAGTGACGGGCGACCACCATTTGGCATGGAATCGAGCCGTGAGCTCTGTGTGGCAGCTGCGACCGGCCTCAGTATCCTCCATCCCGCTGACCACCGGCGGACGGTGCACGTCCAGGTAGTCTGGGAGGAAGCTTCTCAGTGCAGCCGGATATCTGTGACGGTGTCCCATTCAGCAGCCTCACGCCCGCCGTCCGCACTTCTCTGCACGGCACACTCCGGGTGACCATCAGCAGGTCAATTGAGCACAACTCAGCGGCTGGTCGACACATCCAGACACGCCACATACCCTCCAGCTCCACAACCTACTGGGCAAATTCTGGACTTACCCGGGGACGCTCAGGTCTACCAGCCCATATGGAGAGGTAATTTCTTTTATATACAACCAATATATGCCGTTAATCTTCATTGAAGCTCACCTCTAAAAACGTGCAGCAACTGTATCTTACTCAGAAATCACATTCAGCAGCTGTGGCAACAGTGTTCTCAAAGGATTGTAACATATTGTTACATTTTGAACTTTCAATCATCCAGTTCAGTGAAATTCTAACGTTACAAACAACAATAGCCATAGCCCAGACAATTCATGTGTTTTTAAACTTATGTATGTGGCAAATCAGAAAGCAACGAGTAACATTACCTTGAATTGTCTTTACTAAATGGTATTTTTATTAGATTATTGTGAATAATAAATACATATACTTTTTTTATATATTTATTTGATTCTTTGGTTGTTATTGAACCTGTGAAAATATGGTTTGTGGATCTCATGAGCGCCTCTATTAATTTCTGCAACAAAAATATTTATAACTTGTACAGAATGTGTTCAGGTAGTGATACAGTGTACAATAGTGATAAAGTGTACAAGTGTGCACTTGCTTAAACGTGTGTGTGCTCAGCAAACTCTTACAATGATAGATATTCATTCGAGACATTCATTTGTTCAAATTCTACATTTTACCTCTTTTACCTCCCTCCACCCCCTCCCTTCCCTTTACCCCACCAATACTATTTCATATTTTTTTTAAGTGAGAAACAACCATAACAAAACAATTATAGGGAAATATATATTTATTTCATTGATACCCCTATATATTAGGGAGTATCTCTCCCACTGTGTGACTAGCAAACATCTAATAACAAATTCTTGACAGGTAGGGGGTAATTCTGAGTTGATCGCAGCAGCAAGTTTGTTAGCAATTGGGCAAAACCATGTGCACTGCAGGGGGGGAGATATAACATTTGCAGAGAGAGTTAGATTTGGGTGGGTTATTTTGTTTCTGTGCAGGGTAAATACTGGCTGCTTTATTTTTACACTACAATTTAGATTTCAGTTTGAATACACCCCGCCCAAATCTAACTCTCTCTGCAAATGTTATTTCTGCCCCTCCTGCAGTGCACATGGTTTTGCCCAACTGCTAACAAATTTGCTGCTGCGATCAACTCAGAATTAGGCCCGTTATAACATAGCTATGAAATAACTTTACTTTTCATACCCCTCTTGACATTTTGTAGTAATTTTAGTTTTATTTTCCTTTTACATACAGTATATGTGCATTCAAAATTATTAATTTATCTACTATTTCAATTGCAAAAAAGGGATTCTTTATATAAGCATATCACAATTTATATTATCCAACTATTGGTGAACCCCTTTCAAATGTTTCCCCATTATCTTTCCCCATTTCTCCAAGTTTTGAATGTCTCCATCTATCCCATTTATCACTAAATTTCCCCATAGCATTCTGAGATGCAAACATAAACCTGTTATTTTATTGTTTCATTTACCAGAGGCTTACGCTTACAGTAACTAATTCTGGAGGGTTGGTTAAAAAAAAACACACACTATAATTACTTTAACCAATGTAGACAGACTCATTATATAACTATAAATCACATAGGAATATGTCTCCACCACGCCAATACCTTACAGACATATTTGAGGATTTAAACTCAGTAATGATGGAACCCCATGCAATATGTGCCTCCATATAAGTTTCAAAAAAAGAGTAAATCGATGGGCATTCCCATAACAGATGCCAAAATCCTGCGTTTTCCATTTGACATCTGGGACATAATGAGTTATCTCGTATACCTGCGCGCTGAAGGGTCAATGGTGTGTAATAAACCATACCATATGTGTCACATAGAAATGCACCTGTTGGTATCTTACATATGCTGTAGCTATCTTTATTGAACTCCGAACCTGTATCCATTGTTCATCTGGAATCCAGCCTATAGCTGACTCCTACTTCACTTTTAACTGCCCCATTGATTCTTGTGACAATCTGTCATTCAGAAGAGCATACACAGTGGACATCTAGCCCCTAGATCTCAATTTGGACAATAGTATTTTAATTGGAGATGCCGATATTTCAGGTGTTTTCTGTGAAAACTGGGTCTGTACTGCATGATGCAGTTGCAGGTACTGAACAAATACAGTAAATTTTGTGATACAGTGTTTAATAACAACATTAATGGTCAGTAGGCCCAGGACCACCACCTTAATACAGTATCTGTGCAATGAGTCGCAATTGCAGCTACAAACTACCGAAAAAGTATATATATTTTTTAAACTTGTGTGTGTTCAGCAAAATTCTATCAGGCAGTGATACAGTGTTTAATAACAACACTAGTGGTCACTAGGTCCATGATACGGCCTTAAAATCTGCACAGTGAGTGGATCACCACAATCAATTAATATAACAGCAGGAACAGCAACGAAGTACTAGTGATGTAGTGGCTGCCAACCCAAGTCATGACACTACTAGTCCTTCAACATCTACTTAAGCTGATGCTCAAGGGAATAGAGGGTTTAAGTCAGCGCATCTGAATACAAAACAATATTTTACATTCCTAAAGAAAAAAACATCAGCTCTACTAAAGGGAAAGTATACTGCAGAAAACCATATAATTGGCAACATGCCATACACCACATGCAGTGACAAGTTAAGACTCAGTACTTGGCCTTTATTTCAAAGTGGTGGTTCCGCAACTGTCACTGAGGCCTCTTCTTCTGCCTGATATGATGATGCAAGACCTTCTCACTCAGAGTGTAGAAGATGTGTCAAAAAAATTAAAACCAGAAAATTAGTGCTGAACCCCCCCCCCCCCCACACACACACACACACACACACACACACACACACACACACACACACACACACTAAGGCAGAAGAGCAAACGGTGTGTTCAAACTCTTCAGGAGTCTAAGTGTGTCCACAAGTGCTATGTTTGAGCCTGACCTTTCTGATACTGTACTGAAAATGGGATGTGTAGCACAAGTAAAAATGCTGACATAGAGATTGAGGATGCTACTGTGGAAGTACAACAGGATGAGGGGGACATTTGTGTTGCTGATGCTGGTGTTAATTAGAAGGTTGATGATGAAGATGTTATTTGTATAAGTCAGGCACCAGTGGAAGTAGTTCTTGCTCGTGATAAGAGGAACATTGTCAACACCGACAAATCCACCTATTATGTGTGGAATTCGTTTTACCCAATTCCTGACAACTGTCAAGTGATCTTTAAGATTTATAAAGGCACAGTAAGTAGAGGTAGGGGCCTTAACCATTTGGAACCCCTTCCCTGTTACGTAATCTACAGCAAGTTAATGCAAACTTTTAAGCAAAATCAGTAACATGCTAAAAAATAACAACAAGCAGTCCATCATCAGCTATCTCCCTTCACTCAACTAGATCCCCACACCTGCAATCTCCATCTCAACATGTACATCATCAATATCCTCACTACTGATCAGATGTAGTCTTGCACCCAATTTGCTATGGCTAACTGACTCCTCCTGTATACAGGATTCCGCCGAAGAATATTTCAGTGCTAGGATGGATGCTGTTGCCTGAGTGATGGATCTTCATCCCAGAATGAGACCAATAAGACTATTGACTATTAGACAATCCTTTGCAAGTATGACAGCTGTCACCCAGTTGCAAAGCGGATCACTGGCACCATTACAGCTACTGTTTGTTAGTATTAGATTTGCATCAGGAATGCATCAGATGTTAGACAGTTAATTGAGTATCTGTGTTCCTGCTACCAAATTCCATCTTAATTCCATTTTACCCAAAAAGCAATTACTTGAATTTACCACTACATAAAAAACTAATTATTGGTCTACAAAATGCCAATGTACCCAATGTCCACTTAACCACAGATCTGTGGACAAGCGGTACCAGTCAAACTAAAGAATACATGACTGTGACAGCCCACTGGGCAGGTGTATCCCATTCAGCAGCAGCTGCAGTATTTAGCACAAAATACAATCTCATTCACAGGCAGGCTACTCTCTATCACCAGCTTTACTAAGAGGCATACTGGTGTCAACCTCTTCAAAAAATGAAGTGATGTCATAGCAAAATGGCTTACCCTTCTTGGACTCTCCTCAAGATTTGTCATTTCTGATATTAAATATTTTGAGAGCATTACAGCTGGGTGAATTTGAACATGTTCCATGTTATGTTGACACATTCATCTTGGTGGTACAGAATGTTTAAAAAAGACAGGTGCATGCAGGAGATGTTGTCTGTGGCCAATAAACAGTGGAACATTTTCAGCATTCAGCAGTTGCATGTAGAAGATTGCAGCACCTCCAAGAACAGTTCAATTTGCCATGCCAACAACTGTCGCCAGAGTTTTTACAAGGTTGAATTTCCCCCTTTATATGCATTAGCTAATGGAGGAACAGAAAAAAGTCATCCAAACCTAAATAATAAGCCATGACATAGGCAGAGGAGGGGAAAAGTACCTTAGTCTAGTACAGTGGAGAATTTGTTCTGTGTTATGCAAGGTGTTTGAAGTAGGTCCCTGTTATGTGAGTTCAGACACTGAGTCAGGAGATCAATTTAATTAAACTTATTTTTAGAAAATCAGCTAGAGAAACTTAAGATTAAATAAAATGATTCCGCTAAGTATGTTGGTTCAAGTCCTCTATTTACTCATGCCAGGATCCAATTGGATCACTGCATTTGGCTTGCATGCTTGAGCCTAGGTTAAGTCATATGTCATGTCTTTCTTTCCAACTGACCCAGATATTAAGTGATGCAAGAGTTCCTGGTGATCAAGTTGTCAGCTGAAGAGGCACATGACATGATGACATCTTCTCCTTCAGTTTCTCCTGCAAATGCTGTTGCCAGATGATAATTGAGCTTTTCTAACAGACCCACTGGTGATGAAGGTGAATCAAGACAACAATTGGACATCTCGTCAGTTCTATAAGAAACCCAAAAATATGACACCGCTACTGTAGCTCCATATGATATAGTCAGCATCCATAGAATGGTCACCATCCATAGAATGGTGGAGGATTATTTTAATGAAATTGTAAAAATAGGCATGTCACACAGTCCCTTTGACTACTGGGAGGAAAAAAAGGCCATTTGGAAGCTCTTTTACAAACTCACTATGCTTTACTTAAGTTGCCCGATCTCCAGTGTGTACTCGGAAAGAGTTTCCAGCACAGTCTGGAGTAGGGGTGGGCAACAAGCGGCCCGCGGGCCGGATGCGGCCCGTGAACCGATCCTGCCTAGCCCCGCTGTCCCACACAGTGTGCAATGACAAGCGGCCCGACTGGCTGAGCCGCTCGTCATTGCGCTACGTACCTCCCAGACGCGGCGCCGCAGAGGAAATCCCGGTCACGTCACTGCTTACCGGGATTTCCACTGTGACGTCAGGTGCTGGGCGGCACGGGGGGCGGGGCCACGGCAGGAGCGGGCAGCAGCAGCGACTCTGTGCGGCACCGCGGGCAGCAGGCAGCGGATCAGGCAGCAGGCAGCGGGGATCTGGCATCAGGCAGCGGGGATCAGGTAAATGGATCTGTGCTTAACTTTAAAAGCTGCTATATAGGTTCAGGGAAGGGGGGATAGGAGGGGGGGGGGACTGCTATATGGGTTTAGGGGAGAGGGGGAAGAGGGGTAGGGACTGCTATATGGGTTTAGGGGAGGGGGGGAAGAGGGGTAGGGACTGCTAAATGGGTCCAGCAGGGAAGGGGGGTAGAGACTGCTATATGGGTCTAGGGGAGGGAGGGGGAGTTTTCAGCACTGTTTTAAAAAAAAAATATTACTGGATTACTGTGTTTTTTAGACATCTTGGATTTTGCCTGTAAAAAAACTATGTATGTAATGTATATTGTGGTGTATGTTTGTGTAGTTTTATATCCATATATATATATATATATATATATATATCCACACTATGTTTTTATAGTTATATACGTAACTATGGGCCTAATTCAGACCTGATCGCTAGCAGGCGATTTTTGCACTGCTGCGATCAGGTAGTCGCTGCCTACAGGGGAGGGGGAAATCACTGTGCAGGGGTGAGATCGCATCTGCAGAGAGCTGCACAAACAAAAGTTTGTGCAGTCTCTGCACAGCCCAGGACTTACTCTTCTAGTGCGATGATCGGGGCCAGAGCTGAGTGCTGACGTCAGAAACTCTCCCTCCAAACGCCTGGTCCCTCCTGCGTTTTTCCGGACACTCCTCTAAAACGCTCAATTGCCACTCACAAACGTCCTCTTCCTCTCAATCACCTTGCGATCGCCCGTGCGATCACTTTGTTCGTACCATCCCATCGCTGCCCGACGCTGCGGACCGGCGCACCTACACATTGCGGTGCATGCGCAGTTCAGACCCGATTTACAAGATATTTTGTGTGTGGCCCTCGACTATTCACTGGAAGTGTTAAGCGGCCCCCCAGCTGAAATAATTGCCCACCCCTGGTCTGGAGCCTTGTCAGTTATTGGCATAGGAGGTTACAGCCTCAAAATGTGGAAAAGATGATGTTCATAAAAATTAACTAAAATTTTCATGAGGCAGACCTTTCACATCAATTGAATCAAAGTACAGAGACTTCTATAATTGTGGATTCCAGCAGGGGGTGAATTAATATTGTGTGAAGATGATGTAAATGCACTGATGAGGTTGAGGATGAAGATGATAATGACAATGACGTCTTGCCACTGTAAAGATCATTGACAGCACTGTTAGCTTATCTGCCTCGCTGAAGTGCTTGGCTGTGCATGTCCTTTTTAATATATAACATAAGAGTGGGAGGGGCCAAGAACTATTCTATCTTGCACTGATTTTCTTTTAATTATGGGCTTTTGGGGGGCATTGGTGATGGTCTATTTTGCGTAGAAAAACATTTATTGGTTTAGTAATTGCTCTAAAATCTGTATTATTGTTCAACACATTTTTAACCAGAATTTATGTGGTGCCTCACATGTGTTAATTTGAATAAATTCATCAATCAATCAATCAATCAATCAATCAATCATTCTTGTATTTTATAGCCTTTACTCTTCTAATTTGCTACAGAACAGGCTACAGCTCTCAATCTAGTCCTCACACATGTTAATTTCAATTAATCAATCAATTGATAATTCTTTTATTCTATAAAACAAATGTCTCTGCAGAACAGGCTATAGCTTTGGATTTAGGCCTCACACATGTTACTTTTAATGAATTAATCAATCAATCAATCAATCAATCATTCTCGAATTCTTTTATGGCCTTTTTTACTTCTAATTTGCTGCAAAATAGATGTTGATATAGTCCACACCTCAATTTTTGTTTTTTTAATAATCTATTCTATCAATCTATCATTCTTTTACTTGCCTTCAACTATATAGTCCACTTCCATTTCCCTGTACTTCTTCGGGTCTCTGAGCTAGTTTCTGATTAATGAAAACATTCTTGTTTACTTTTTATGGTGTTGTATGGGTTACTAAACTGCCATCCTCCTTCTGCCACTGCTGTTTGGCAATGTGTCATAGATGTTCTATAAACTGTCGTGTGTTTGTGCTATGTTGCTTGGTTTACCCAGCCAGTCTTTGGCCAATATTGATGAAAACAATGAGGTAGTCATAATTGACTGAAAATGACTGGTAATGGATGTTATTGAGGTTATTAATACTGTAGGAACAAAAATAGTCCCAAAATACATGATTTTAGCTCTTTTTAGCTTTAAAAAAATAATAATAATAATCAAGATCCAAAAGCAAAACACGTGCACATCTTTAGTCTAATGGCATGTATGTTTGCAAAATCTTGACATACTTTCAGCTTTGCATATACATGTAATTTCAGAATTTTTAGTAGACACCAATTGTGCTAACAGTTTGGCGTGCAATTGTGGTGAATTTGCATGAGCCAGAATGTCTTTATTGTTTTAAATAATGTAATATGTAATGTGACTCCATTAACAGTTTCTGCAAATTAATAATTAAAAATGAAGAGCAATTATTTATACATACAATAATAAGAGAGCAGACAATAAATTGTTTGCTCCCCAGGATGTAAAATACTTTTAAGCTTGAAATAATGCAATTTATTTCCATTTAGTCTATGTAAACTTCAATATTGTAGGGAGAATACAATAAACAGTAACACACTGTAGGCTGTATGTTTCCAAATTCTGCTTTCAGAAGGGTTTTTTTCCTCACATCTTTTTAATGTATTTTTTTGTGTTTCTGCAGAACAATGTTCCATGGGGACAGGTGCCAAGTGAATGTCACAGATGCTTAGGGCTTGTCAGAAATAGAAATTAAATTAAAGCATGTGCAATAATTCAGTGCAATGTCTACCTATTGCCTGTGACAGCTCTGTTTAGAAGGATACAGTTTGAAAAACATCCCTCATAACAGAACATTACAGCTGATACATTCCATTGTGCATTCTGATTAATGCTATTACAAATTTGAGCTTTGCCATTCCCAAGACAATTTACCTGCAGCTCACTGGGAAATTGACAATTTACATTTGTTAAATATTTGAATTTAAAATATAGAAATGGAAGTGTATTATTTTTATTGCTATGTGACTAAAAATAAGTTGAACTAATGTGCACAGAACAGAAACTTTTGTGTGTTGTATCCTATGCTTCATACAGGCATCACTGTTTTATTTTTATGCTAGTGTGCCTAACTGCCTGCAAAGTGCATTTCAAGGTATGAGGAGCTCATGCAGCGTTTGACACAAGTCTGTTAAATATGCAGTAAATGTGCATTTCTACTATCCACAAAGCTTGTTAACATGCACTTTCTGATGGTGAGGTCATACAGGAACAGTATTAAGCAACTCACTGCATGTGACGTTTGTAGACCCGCACATGCTCTTGGCTGTTCTGCCATTGGCTCCTTCTAGTAAGTATCATCTAGAGTGGTGGGCATGTTACAAGTAACCATCCCCGCTGATGGCAGTCCTGAATAGCCTGTCCTACACCTATACTGTATCTGCTGCCCCAGCCAGGAGTCACAGTGACACAAGTTAAGGATTGTTTTCTGTAGTCTCACAGGCAGCTTAATGTCCTGAGATCTGTAGTCGGCACACACATTGGTGCTTAGACCAACGAAGAATAGGGCGGACATACAGTGTATATATGTGTGTGTGTGTGTGTGTGTGTGTGTGTGTGTGTGTGTGTGTGTGTATATATATATATATATATATAAACAACAGACAGGTCCGGCTCTCCCAATAGTAGAAACAAAACCGCTGGGTGCCTCCACAAAAACTCAAATACAACCAACAGCGGGTGCGGCAATCCGTGCGACGAGATCAACAGGACACTTACTTCAAAAGTGGTGACAACGTTTCAATGCGGTTTATTAGTGCATTTTCATCAGGTCAGATGACCTGATGAAAATGCACTAATAAACCGCATTGAAACGTTGTCACCACTTTTGAAGTAAGTGTCCTGTTGATCTCGTCGCACGGAGTGCCGCACCCGCTGTTGGTTATATATATATATATATATATATATATACAGGCCCCATGCTTATTCAATGAATGTGCAATTAATGTGTGATGCAAAACAAAAAATGAGTGCTGTAGCTAGCTACCCTGGCTCCTGTTAAAATGCTTTCATGCTCAGTCAGATAACCCTCCATAATAAGCTTGAGGTGGGAGAAATGACAGTGGGATTATTGCTGGCTATGTAGAAATTTATAAAATACATTATTATTAAGCCAGACAAATACATTTGTGTTGTATTATAATTTAAGACTTAATGATTATTTTGTTTTCAGGTGATTCTTGGTATGGCTGTTACTCCTGGCCAGGGATGTGCAGTCAGAGGAGGCAGTGCCTCCCCTGTCATAATGATTATAATAATACAAAGAAGATATTTATAACACATATTCTGTGTTATAAATATCTTCTTAATATTATTTAATCATTTTTGCTGTGAAACTGCAGCCAAATATAAATGGGAGTCAGCGAGAGTGGGTGCCTCCTGCTGACCATAGTAAACTGGCTAAAGCGGGGTGAGGGGCCAAGTAATTGGCATGAAAGGCCTATTTTAAAAAAAATGTGGAGAAGAGGCACCTGTACTTCGGCCTCATTGACAGGGATGTGCCTCTAGCACGCCCCCTGTCAATGTGGCAGATGTGATTGGCCAGTTGGATCACACTGCCACCAGTATTCTTTCTAGAAACAATAAGTGGAAAACACTGGTGCCTAGTTCATATGATGTAACCAAAAATCCAAATGATGAGTGCAACTGGTTACCCCTCATATCGCCATTTATATAACCATTGTTTAGAATAATCTCCATATATGGTTTAGGCAAAATATAAAACACGTTTTATTATACTCAGATAACAACCACATTTAAAAAGACAAAAAAAAGTGCATGTGCATGAATATACCAAGTTACTTATTTACTGGTAGCTGGAGCAAAGTGACTTGTGCTTAATACAATAAGTATCTCATCCAACATTGACGGTGCGGTGGGCTTAGGTTATTAAAGCAGATGTTGGTCCTGGGCTAGAGAGCCTGGCACCACCGCACAGGGCTTTCCTCAGCACATGGTCACTGGCATAAAATGATCCTCGCAGCTTGTCATCCAATATCTACGCATTTCGGTCATACAATGGACCTTTTTCAAGAAGTGGATGACAAGCTGTGAGGCTAGAGGGCTTTATATACCCTTCCTAATTAAACAATCACTGCTAGATTGATTTGTGATGCCCCACTTCTGAGTTGTCGCTCACGGAAGTGGCGTCTGCGGTTCAAGTCCATCCTTTGCTGTGTTCCACAGCAGGGGTTTCCTGTTCTATTAATGAACAAACTTCCTTTCCAGTCTTCCGGGTCAGCTCTACACTGATTTACCAGAGAGATGACTTTGTTTACATTCGGTGTTAAAAAAAAATCTCCTTTCCAAGGTTCTTTTTTATTTGTTCACACAATAACTCTGTATAGAACGTCTCTTATGGAGGTAATAAATCCCAATTCCCATCACACCTATAGTAACTGCACAAAAGGAATTGCCACCAGCAGTCGGGAGGACTATTTCTAATAAGTAACCTCGCTGATGGGTAAAGTACCCGTGTATCCAAAAAGCTAGTCAAAGTAATCTTTTTTGCTGATTATACAGATAAACATCTTTGACAAGCGACATTGTGGTTGAATTTAAAGAGACGTTTATTTGGGACTTTTTCTAATTGCCGGCCGGTATTAATATACATATATTCAACGCCTCTTATTCTGATGAAGCAGCTGATATCAGGTCTAGGCAGGGAAATGCATCAACTTGTTTGAATATCTACAAGCCGGCTGTGGACTTGGTCCCTTGTTTTTAAAATCAGCAGAATTGCCACACGATATTTTGCACCGATCAGCTGACGAAGTAGCACAGCAGTGAGAGTAGTGCACCTGTGGGAGCGGCGGGAGTGTCATTGCTGTCTTGACGCGAACTGCGGACAGGAGCCAAATATCTGGAGAAATTAATTTTCATAAAAATACTTACCAGCTTACTTTTTCCTATGGATAAGACCGTGATAAAAGGACGTCTTTGACAAGCGACATTGTGGTTTAATTTAAAGAGACGTTCATTTGGGACTTTTTCTAATTGCTGGCCGGTATTAATATACATATATCGAAAGCGCTTCTTTTCTTTTTATATATTTTGAGATATTGTAAATAACTTGTATGAACTATATTTATTATTAAATTGTGTACATTGTTTAAATACCAGCGCTTTTTTTTCTCCACTTGTGGAGATTTTGTGTGTGTTTCATATTTTGCCTAAACCATATCTGGAGATTATTCTAAGTAATGGTTATATAAATGGTGATATAAGGGGTACCCGCTTGCACTCAACATTTTGGATTTTTGGTTACATTATATGAACTAGGCGCCAGTGTTTTCCACTTTTTGTTTGTATTGTTCATTTGAGGGGATTATTGTTTGTCCCCCATTTTCTGGTAAAATAAGGCTGCCAAGTACATTTCACTGTGCAAGCTGGTGTGATTCTATTTTTTTACCAGTATTCTTACCTACAGGCACCGGCACCTATCAGAGGACTGCAATTAGGAGGAGCTTTTGAATCTGCAAGAATAGGCTGCTGTGCTGTGTCAGAGCTCCTCCAGTTCACGGCACGCAGGCAGCAGGCTGAGCTACAGAACAGCAGCTCCAATTGACAGACAGCGGTGAGTGGCTGTTTCTTTGAGCTAGTCCCCTAACACAGGCTTCCCTCAGCTCTCTATCAGGTTCTCTCTTCTGCTCTGTTACCTCACACTTCCTAACTCCTCCCCTCATTCGTGGAACCCACGAACCCCCCCCCCTACCCACACAGGTTTTCTCTCCTGCTCTGTCACCTCACAGCTCCTTAACACCCCCCCTGCAGCACCCCCCTCCCACACACAGCTACTGATTTCCTGCTTTATCTTCCCTCACAGCTCCAACCCCCAAATCCGTGGCACTCCCACAGGTTCCTTCTCCTGCTCTCCCACCCAGTGGCGGAACTACCAATATATATATTGTATAGATATTGATATATTATTAAAAAAGGGATTGCTGGCCACACAAGTGTATGTGTGTGTATATATACAATGCTCAGTGGCACTCATAGATGCAAAGTACAGCATGATATAACAGGGTAGAGATAAACATACAGATGGGATCTGTTCAGGTTTAGGATGTGGATGTGGATGTGTCCTACATTTAGGATGTGGAGAGGGGGGTGATTATTTGGATGCAATGGGGGAACTGTGCTGGAGAGGATCTGGTGAGGGTGACCTGCTCAGGGCCAGGGAAATGGATACCTAGCAACAGTGCTGTAACTAGACATTAACGGCATCAGCGCCCCCCCCTTTATGTAAAACAGGGGCAGTGCGCGCCGTAGGCACTTGCAAAAAATGATAGGGGCGTGGCTTCATGGGGAAGGGTTGTGGCCACAAAATAATACCAATTCATATTACGGTGCACAGTAGTCTCGATTATTCAAATTACACCGCACAGTAGCTTCACTACATCAGGTTGAGCCCTTTTTACACATTACGACAGACAGCATCCCCTTTTTACACATTACGGCAGACAGCGTCCCCTTTTTACACATTACGGCAGACAGTCCCCCTTTTTTACACATTACTGCAGACAGTCCCCCTTTTTACACTTTTACGGCAGACAGCGTCCCCTTTTTTACACACTACAGCAGACAGCGTCCCCTTTTTACACACCATGGCAGACAGCATTCCCTTTTTACACATTATAGCAGACAGCATTCCCTTTTTACACATTACGGCAGACAGCGTACCCTTTTTACACATTACGTCAGACAGCGCCCCTTTTTACACATTATGGCAGACAGCGCCCCCTTTTTATCACACATTACGGCAGACAGCGTCCCCTTTTTACACATTACGGCAGACAGCGTCCCCTTTTTATCACATATTACAGCAGACAGCGTCCCCTTTTTAGCACACATTACGGCAGACATAATTCCCTTTTTGCACATTACGGCAGACAGTGTCCCCTTTTTACACATTACGGCACACAGCGTCCCTTTTTACACATTACGGCAAACAGCATCTCCTTTTTACATATTATGTCAGACAGCGTCCCATTTTTACACATTACAGCAGACAGCGTCCCCTTTTTATCACACATTACGGCAAACTGCGTCCCCTTTTTACACATTACAGCAGACATCATCCCCTTTTAACACATTACGGCAGACAGCGTCCCCTTTTTACACATTACGGCAGACAGCATCCCCTTTTTACACATTATGGCAGACAGTGTCTCCTTTTTACACATTACGGCAGACAGCGTCTCCTTTTTACACATTACGGCAGACAGCGTCTCCTTTTTACACATTACGGCAGACAGCATCCCCTTTTTATCACACATTACGGCAGACATCATCCCCTTTTTACACTTTACGGCAGACAGCGTCCCCTTTTTACACATTACGGCAGACAGCATCCCCTTTTTACACATTACGGCAGACAGTGTCCCCTTTTTACACATTACAGCAGACATCATCCCCCTTTTTACACATTACGGCAGACAGCATCCCCTTTTTTTACACATTACGACAAACAGCGTCTCCTTTTTCTCTGGCTGGGTCCACAGGATTATCCACAGGATAACATTGGGATATTGTCGAGCGACAGCGAAAATGGCACCAACACGGTCACAAGCTTTCTGGCCTCCCATGATGCATTGGGGCCTCCACTATATAGTCCCGCCCACTGACTCAGTCAGATCAGTTTTTTGCTTGGTGCGGCAGGAAGCCGCATGGTCACAGGGCTGCTGTGAAAGCAGCCTCAAGTTTTCATTACTTTATTTTTATAGACTTACTATAATGTTTTTTTAGAGCAACTTCTCTTAACAGCGTCTTAAAACGCATATTAGAAAGAGTCGCTCCAACAACTCCCCACCGGGTAGCAACAACGCTTACCTTCGGGTATCAGTGCTGTCTCGACGGGCGTCTGTGTCGGATGTTCTAGCAGGTCCAGCAGACGTAACCAGGCTGTTGCCGGAGCATGGGGAGACGGTGAGTCTATGGACTTCCTCTTACTAGAGGGGTCAGGACACAGCTACACTGATTTGGTGGAGACTGCAAACAGTGTGTTGATGCGCCGAACATCTTGAATGTGACAGCGCTACGCTCCGGGGATCATAGGTGCCAGGACTAGGTAGAGACCGCGATCCTGGGAGTTTAAGTCAACAGGGGGATTCAGACGCTCTCCTGGCCGTCCCTCCTCCGAGTTCATGGCCAGTTCCTGCGTGTCTCTCGTTTCATGAACTAAATGACCTCACTTCCGGCTCAGACGCTACCACGAGGGTACTCGGTCGCAGCTTAGACGCTGCGGTTGTGTACACTAGAGATAAAACCCGCCAGACCGAGTCGCAGGTCTTAGCGTCTGCATACACGTGGAAGTCGTTCAGCGTCCGTGTCCGTTGGTGAGCGTCCATGTCCGTTATCAGTTACCAAGAGCGGCAGTGTACACCAGTAGCATCTGAATCCACTCAACGTCTTACAAGCGTATTTGCTTGGATATGGAAGTGTGGTGAGTCTCCCTGTATCCCGCTCTCCGGAGGCAGGGTATACAGTACTAAAAATTCTCTCTACTTCTTAGTATGTATTGTTAATTTTTAGTACCTATTGCATATGAGTCCTGTATATTACTGTGTTTTCTGCATGTTATGTTGAAAAAAGAGCCAGTTAAAACAGAAGTACAATTTTCCTACTTATGTATAAGTTGTTATGGAGGTTGTATTCTCATATGACAATGTCTAATGCTTTAACATGTGACTGACTGCTAGTTTGTGTGCTGACTTTTCTGTGTAATGTCAGTCCTGTTCTGACCCTCAAATCAGGTGCACTGTGGTCAGATTGATCTCACCTCTATATCTCACCTCTCACCTCTATATACTGACATATAGGGTGTTTTTCAGTCACAAAATTGTGTAGTCAATAACAGATTATTACCATGTCTGTGAGCGGCAAAGTGATGAGGAGAATTTATCAAGCACTCCTATAGCCCTAACATGCTTATCTTGTAAGTCAGGGGTAATTGATATGAATCAATTAGTCACTTATGAGGGTTTGTGTGCAACCTGTTTCGCTTTTTAGCGAAGTAAAAGACAGGAGTTGGTTCAACCACCAACAGAGCCACCATGGAATATGTTCGCAAAGACTCTATCTTCTATAGCGGACAAGTTAACTACAGTAGCACCACCTCAAGGGTTAGGTTACACTATGAACCCATACATGCAGCTCCCTTTGCCTCCTACAAGCAACCAAGAGACAGTTAAAACTAAGACAGATACGTCTATATGGCAGACTACACATGATGATACATCGGACGATGAGACAATAGATTTGACTCTGTATGATGATCAGTCGCAGAGTTTTAGTTCAGATGATGTAGCTGAACTTATTAATGCTGTGAAAGCTGTTCTCTCGTTGGAAGAGCCAGCCAAGACAGTGTTAAAATCTAAAGCATCTGTATTTAAACGAACAAAATCAGTGAAAGCTGAATTCACTGCATCAGATGAGCTGACAGAAATGATGGATGAGTCTTGGGCAGCGCTTAGTAAAAAGTATAAGATTCCTAAGAGATGGGATTCTTATTATCCATTTCCAGCTGTGGATTGTTCAAAAAGAGAAGTACCTCCAAAATGTTCTGCGACTCGTGCATAAATCTGCTTTACCACTGTCATCTACCTCACTAAATGATGTCACAGACAGAAGGGTAGATAGCCTTTTGAAAAATATTTTTTCTCTAGTAGGAGCAGTGGTAAGACCTGCTATGGCTTCGGCCTGGGTAGCAAAGGCTATGGGCGAATGGATAGAGGAACTAGAGAACAGCATCCCTTCTCCTACTGGGGAGCAAGAGGATCGTTTTTGCCGTTTAAGACAATCCGCCCAGTATTTGGAAGAAGCAGCAATTGATGTAGGTACAGTTGCTTCTAAAGCTTCAGCCTTGACAGTAGTCGCTCGCAGAGCAATTTGGCTACGTACCTGGAAGGCAGATGCAGAATCCAAGAAAAAATTGGAAGCATTGCCTTTTGTCGGTAATATATTATTTGGAAAACCTTTATCGGATATCCTAGAATCAGAGGCTGAATCGAAAAAGGTCAGATTTCCGGCTACCTATAACCCTAAGTCCAAGGGTTTAAAATGTCGCTCTTTTCGTTTTCAAAGCAAAGCGAAAGCAAAAGAGGAGCCTAAACAACCCCAGTTTAAATCCAGGGGTATGAAGCAGTGGGCTAGCAAAAAGCCAGCTTCCAAACCTGAACAGAAACCCTCAGCCTGAAGAGACGGGCCTCCGCCTGGAGGATTCCAGGGTTGGGGGCCGACTCCTTCAATTTTCACACATATGGCAACAGTCAACAGCAGATGCCTGGGTGCAGAAGGTAGTATCTCAGGGGTATGGGTTCCCATTCAGGAGGTAGCCTCCTAAAAGATTTTTTTGCACCAGCTCATCTCGTATAGAGTCGAAGGCCAATGCCCTGCAAGAAGCAGTCCAAAAATTACTGCAGTCAGGTGTGATTGTCCCAGAACCTCCATCACAAAAGGGACAGGGGTATTACTCCAATCTATTTCTAATCCAGAAACCAAATGGGTCATATCGACCAATTCTAAATCTGAAAATGTTGAACAAATACATATGGATCCCGAAGTTCCACATGGAGATGTTATGCTCCATAATGTTGGCTATGGAACCGGGAGATTACATGGTATCTCTGGATGTACGGGATGCTTACCTACATGTGCCTATAGCACTGTCACATCAGTGTTGCCTAAGGTTTGCCATCCTCCAGGAACATTTCCAGTTCCAAGCTCTGCCTTTCGGGCTAGCTACAGCACCCAGGGTGTTTACCAAGATAATGGTGGTTATGGCAGCTTGTCTGCGCAAGCAGGGGATAAGAATATTCCCATACCTCGACGACCTGTTAATCTTAGCACAGTCGCAAGATTTACTGTTGAGCCATCTTCAACAGATGATAGTTTGTTTACAGAGACACGGGTGGCTCATAAATTGGGATAAGTCGACTCTGAATCCGTCTCAGCGGATGGTTCATTTGGGGGCCATATTGGATTCAGACCTACAGAAAGTTCTCTTGCCAGAGAAAAAGATAGTCAAAATGCAGGTCATGGCTCAGGAAGCATTGCAAGCCCAGACAATGTCAGTCCATGCAGCAATGCGACTGTTGGGTCTGATGGTATCAACCTTCGATATGGTGGAATATGCGCAATTCCACTCCAGACCATTGCAGCACCTGATTTTGACCAAATGGAACGGAAATCATCAAATGATAAAGAAGCAGATGATAAAGATTCCAGTAAATGTAAAAAGGTCTCCAGCGTGGTGGCTACAGACAGACCATTTAAACAAGGGGGGACCCTTTTTGATAAAAGAGTGGCAAGTCCTGACAACAGATGCCAGCCTGCAGGGCTGTGGGGTGATACTAGGAAGCCTATGGTTCCAGGGAAAATGGACCGCAAGGGAAAGTCGCCTGCCGATAAATCTGTTGGAGATAAGGGCCGTTTACTTGGCTCTAGTTCAGGCAAAGGACAATCTACAAGGAAGACCAGTCCAGATCCGTTCAGACAATGCGACGGCAGTAGCATACCTCAATCATCAAGGAGGAACTCACAGCAAGAGTCTGATGGAGGAATTAACTCCCATTCTAAAATGGGCGGAACTCCATCTCCCGGCATTGTCAGCAGTATTTGTCCCGGGTGTACTAAATTGGGAAGCGGATTTTCTCAGTCGGCACACCATTCAGGAAACCGAATGGGCACTAAACCCAGAAGTATTTCAGACACTGGTGAACAGATGGGGTCTACCAGAGATAGACCTTATGGCGTCTCGTCTAAACAACAAAGTTCCGAGGTACGGATCAAGAACAAGGGACCCAGGAGCGGTCCTGGTAGACGCACTGTCAGTAGAATGGAGGTTTCAGCTGGCATATCTGTTCCCTCCGATATCTATGTTACCCAGAGTTGTGAGAAAGATAAAACAGGCAAAAGGAGCAATTATTCTAATAGCTCCAGCTGTTACGATCCTGATGCTCAGGACAGGGGAGATCTTATGTAGTGAGTCCTGAGCACCAAGACGGAATGCTGGGATTGGGAAATGGGAAGGAAATAGCCCCTAGCACCCTACCTCCGTTGTCTTACCCGTGTTATCAATTCACGCCTGAACGACTATGGTTTCTTGGGCCCATGGCAGCCGCGTTTGAAGGGCGGATTAGGTCTGCCCAACTCCAATGCCCCCTCAGGTCTTAAAGAGAGACAAGGCGTGAACTGAGACAGGGTAATAACAAGGGAACCTCTAACTGAAACAAACACGCTAGGGGCTATAAACTACCTAAAAACTAAATGTATGTGCGGCACGCCACCAAAGGAAAAAGAACTACAAAGATACCACTGTCCACTCCCCTACACGGCACCGCCGAGTTCCGGGGAGGACAGTGAAAGCGGAAACCTCCGCAAATGCACCAATTCACAGTAAAGTAAACACTAAGCGGCATAGGCCGCAACACGCGGCAGAAGCCGCTACTCACGAAACCGGGCGAGAACCCCAGATGACAAACAGGTTCGCAAGGACTAGAAAGATTCCCAGGACCGGCTTCGGACCTCCAAAGTACCAAAGGGCAGGGAGAAAGATCCACCAAACACGGCTGACAGGAACAGAGTTCTGCAAGGCAGGAACAGCATACAAGAAGCTATCACCGGCGGGGCTGCAATGTTCTGGCTCACATAAAAAGGCCCTGCTGGCCAATAACAGGAGAGCCAGCAGGACCAGCCCCCAGACCCTAATTACTAGTTGCCGTGCAGCTGCCCTGCTGCACGAGCAACCTAATTAACTATTCTTAGCAACGGGGAACGCGGTCCACCTGTGGCATCCCCGTTGCTATGCACTCGGCGGCCCTGCACACATGGCGTCCTGCGTTGCCAGGGACCCGGCGGATATCGTGCGCACAGCGTCCTGGCGTTGCTAGGTGCCGTGCGGGGGACAGGGAAGGAGAGAGGCGCGGCGGCCGTGACCGCTTGGCCAAGAAGGCATTGGTACACAGATCTGCTGAGAATGTCCGTGGAAGCACCGATACTGCTCCCTCAACGTCCAGATCTGTTAATGCAGGGTCCTTGTTATCACAGTCATCT
Source organism: Pseudophryne corroboree (assembly GCF_028390025.1). Lineage (NCBI taxonomy): Eukaryota > Metazoa > Chordata > Amphibia > Anura > Myobatrachidae > Pseudophryne > Pseudophryne corroboree. The sequence continues at coordinate 271,918,900 of NC_086450.1, read as the reverse complement.
GGATCGCGTATCTTTGATGGCGTGGCTGTTGAAACCTCTATCTTAGAGGCTAAAGGATTTTCGAAACAAGTAATCAAACCATGCTTAGAGCAAGAAAGCCTACTTCGGCCCGTGTGTATCATAGAATATGGCAAGCCTATATTCACTGGTGTACTGGAAAAAATTTCAATCCGAGATCTTTTAAAGTAGCTAGGATTTTGGATTTCCTTCAGGCAGGATTGGATAAAGGGTTGAAAGTTGCTTCCTTGAGGGTGCAAGTTTCGGCTTTGACTGTATGGTTTCAGCAGAAGATTGCTGATTTACAGGATGTACGTACATTTTTCCAAGGAGTAGTACATATTCAACCTCCATTTGTTCCTCCTGCAGCTCCCTGGGATTTGAATTTAGTTCTTAAATTTCTCCAGGGTCCTTTGTTTGAACCACTTGAGAGAGCAGATCTTAAGTGGTTAACGGTTAAAGTTATTTTTTTACTGGCAATGGCGTCAGCCAGAAGAGTGTCAGATTTGGGAGCATTATCATGTAAGTCTCCTTTCCTAAAAATTTTTCCAGACAGAGCAGTTCTCAGAACGAGATCTAGCTATCTTCCAAAGGTGGTATCAAAGTTTCATCTGAATGAAGAAATTGTAGTCCCAGCTTTTCAGATATCGGGACTATCTGCGGGAGAAGCGTTGCTGGACGTGGTCTGGGCCTTAAGAATCTACATAGATCGTACTAGTGCCATCAGGAAAACAGATTCTCTCTTCATCCTCTACGGATTCCATAGAAGAGGATGGCCTGCTAGTAAACAGACGCTGGCGAGATGGCTCCGAATGGTAATATCAGAAGCTTATTCTCATGCAGATCTCCCTATTCCGGCTAATGTCTCTGTACACTCTACACGTAAGGTAGGTCCTTCTTGGGCAGCACAACAGGGTGCTTAAGCAGAACAGATATGTAGGGCAGCCACATGGTCTTCCATAAACACATTCATTAGACATTATGCCTTGGATACTTTTGCCTCTCATGACGCAGACTTCGGGCGAAAGGTCATCCTGTTCAATCAGGAGCGTCCCGCCCACTAAAATGGCTTTGGGAATCCCAATGTTATCCTGTGGATAATCCTGTGGACCAAGCCAGAGAAATATACGTTATGGTAAGAACTTACCGTTGATATCGTGATTTCTCTTATGTCCACAGGTATCCACAGGGATCCAACCCTGACGCATCTGATTTGAGGATCTAAAAAATAAAACTAACAAAGCATAATGAAGAAGATCAATCGACAATCACCCGTAAGAAATCAGTTTCTGTCAAATGAGATCACGGCAGAAAACAATAGGCCAGCTCAACTTTTCCGCACAGTGGAGATGCTTTGCAAGCCAGCATGCCTGCAGACTGATGAAACCCTCTCCCAGGCAAGATGCAATGAGTTTGCAAACTTATTTGCAGATAAAATATCCACCATTCGGGCTGGAATCTCCACAGTGCCATCAAAGGAGTGTCAAACTACAAAACCTGCCAATATAAGCCACCTGCCTTCATGGACCAGCTTTCACCCAGTGGATGTAAAGGACATTGCTGAAATTGCTCAGATTTTGCGTCCCACCACCTGTGATCTGGACTCTGCCTCAACCAAGCTTCTAATAGGTTGTATGGATATAATTGGTCCTGTCTTTGCAAAAATTGTTCAATGCTCTTTGCAGACAGGCATATTTCCTGGACCCCTAAAGGAAGCAATTTTCTTACAACATCTAATTTAGATCCCGACTGCATGACCAACTATAGACCGGTATCAAACCTTCCTTTTCTAGGAAAGGTTATTGAAAAAGTGGTTGCAAATCAACTGGAAACCTGCCTGATAACCCATGATATCTATGATCCATTCCAATCAGGATTCAGGAGAAGACATAGCACTGAAACAGCCCTGGTGTGTGTGTTAAATGATCTTCTGACGGCAAGAGACAGAGGCGACTGTTCAATATTAATCCTTCTGGATCTCTCTGCAGCATTTGATACCGTGGACCATGGGCTTCTGATTGAGCGTCTGATACATTTTTGTGGACTGGATGGCACAGCCCTAAATTGGTTCAAATCATTTCTCACAGGCAGGTCACAGAGAGTATCGTCTGGATTATACTCATCACCACCAGTGCCATTGCCATGTGGTGTCCCACAAGGTTCCATACTATCCCCCATGCTTTTTGCAGTATACATGCTCCCGCTGGGTGAAATAATCAGGCGCCATGGGCTAGTCTACCACTGCTATGCAGATGATACACAACTGTACTTGTCCTTTGCTCCGGGCACTGATAACCCAATAGCAACACTAAATGGCTGTCTAGCTGAACTCCAGGAGTGGATGAGTGCTAGTTGGCTGCGACTGAACCCGGATAAAACAGAGGTCCTTATGATAGGACCGCAACATCAAAGGACAAGACTGCAGCATAGCCAACCAACTGGACTTACACTCGGGGATTCGGAATTACAAACCACTTATTGTGTGCGGAATCTTGGCGTTGTCCTGGATGGTGGCTTGACACTTAAACATCAGATATCAGCCACAATCAAATCCTCATTCTTTCACCTGAGGAACATAGCCAGAATCAAGTACTTAATTCCCTCAGATGATCTGCCAAAAGTCATCAACTCATTTGTATCATCTCGATTAGACTACTGTAATGCCCTCTACCTTGGTCTCCCAGCCCCGTTCTAGCCACATAACACCCATACTCTACTCCCTTCACTGGCTGCCTGTAAGATGGCGAATCATCTTCAAGATTGGCTTACTGAGTTTCAAAGCACTACATGACCAGGGCCCAAGGTACCTGAAGCAGCTACTGACCCCATACTGCCCCACTCGATTACTACGATCTGTAGATGAAGGACTTTTGGCAGTACCTAGAATCTCCCGTAATTCATCTGGGGGTCGAGCTTTTAGTCATGCGGCTCCGACTCTATGGAACTCACTTCCCCGGACAGTGCGAGAGGCCCCAACTATAGAATCCTTCAAAAGTAAACTCAAGACTTTCCTTTTTACTCAAGCATTTCCATAATTGTCCCTTTAGTATCTCCATGCTTCTGTATTTTATGAAAATCTGTTCTGCACTTCATTATTTTCTGTACTATATTATGCTGTGTATCTGTTAAGCGCCTTGAGTCCTATTGGAGAAAGAGCGCTTTATAAATAAAATTATTATTATTGTTGTTATTATTATTATTATTATTATCTAGACAATCCCTAAACCTCTTCCTTCTTGTATGGAAGGGTGTGCATGTGTGTTCTTATCGCCTGTACAGGTCTCTACCTAATGTTCCTGCCTAAAATCGTTGTGGAAAGAACTGATCTGACTGAGTCAGTGGGCGAGACTATATAGTGGAGGCCCCAATGCATCCTGGGAGGCCAGAAAGCTTGTAACCGTGTTGGTGCCATTTTCGCTGTCGCTCGACAATATCCCAATGTTATCCTGTGGATACCTGTGGACATAAGAGAAATCACGTTATCAACGGTAAGTTCTTACCATAATGTATATTTACAAATTACGGCAGACAGCTTCCCCTTTTTATCACACATTATGGCAGACATCATCCCCTTTTTACACATTACGGCAGACAGCATACAGCATCCCCTTTTTACACATTACGGCAGACTGAGTCCCCTTTTTAAACATTGCGGCAGACAGCGTCCCCTTTTTAAACATTGCGGCAGACAGTGTCCCCTTTTTACACATTTGGCAGACAGCGTCCCCTTTTTACACATTACGTCAGACAGCGTCCCCTTTTCACACATTACGACAGACAGCATCCCTTTTTACACATTACGGCAGACAGTGTCCCCTTTTTACACATTATGGCAGAAAGCATCCCCCTTTTTACACATTACGGCAGACAGCATCCCCTTTTTACAGATTATGGCAGACTAGATAGATAGATAGACAGACAGACAGAAAATGCAGACAATACTTACTCACTCCCCGCTGGCTCAGGCAGTCAGGCTCCTCGGTGCGGGCAGATGATGATCCCAGGCAGGGGAGAAGGAGGAGGAGGGAGGGGGACTTGGGAGCCACAGCAGTGGTGTATGTATTTGGTAGAGATGCAGCTGCAACTGCCCCTCTCCTTCCACATAGGCTGGCTGCCACTGTGATGAGGGAAGCACATCCCGGCATTCACAACGGTGGCGGACAGCCTATGTGGAAGAAGAGGGGCAGCTGCACCTTCACCAATTACATAGCGCTGCTGCAGCTCCAGTCCCCCTCCCTCCTCCTCCTTCTCCCCGTGGCTGTGTCCCGGCACTCTCCTCCTCGGCAGCCCAAAGCAGCAGGCGGGATGCAATGAGTCAGTTTGACTCATTACATGCCGCTGGCTTTGGGCTCCTTCACAGTGGTGGGTCCCAGTGCAAGGCACCGCTTGCACTGGTGGTAGTTCCACCACAGCTCCCACCTATTAAATCCATCCCATCTGTGACATCCAGATCCCTCCCATCTGTGGCAACCCATCCCCCACTCAGGTACTGCTCTCCTGCTTTTTCTCCCCTCATAGCATCAAACCTCTCTCTCATACTTAGAACCACCCAACACCCCCTTCCTCTCCCTCACACAGGTTCCCTTCTCCTGCTCTCTCTTCCCTCAGAGCTCCAAATTCCCCCAATCCACTGCAGCCCCTCCCCTACACATATTCTTCTCTCCTGTTTCCTCTTCCCTCACAGCTACAAACACCCTCCCTTCTACAGCAGTGTTTAGGGTTAGACTGCAGTTAGGGTTAGCAGGGCCGAAACTAAGATTTTGGTCACCTGGGGCAAGGCAGAAATTTGGTCTGTCAGGAAACACATATTACTTTGCTACTGCATCTGACCCTGCATCCAGTCAAATCTGGCGCATGGGTCATGTGTCCACCAGTTGCAGCCCTGGGGTTAGGCTGCAGTTAGTGAGAGTTTAGGATTAGGCTGAAGTTAGGGTAGGGTTAGAATTAGACTGCGGTTAGGGTTAGGATGCATTTAGGTTAGGGTACTGTATGTCTGCATTTAGGGTTAAGCTGCAGTTAGGGTAGAGTGTCACACTCTTGACTTTTAAAAGTACTAACCAATGCAATGTCTGTCCTCGCTGGCGCAGAGGTCCGTGCGTGCTGTATCCACAAATCGCTCCCTGAGGTTTGTCAGCTGATCCAGCATGAAGTCTCCTGCAGTGGCTTCTACATCTGTGCATAGAGCTTCACAGCACTGTCTTTAATTGTTTCAGTATCTATTTCTCATAGTGTTCACTGCTTGGTGTTTTGGCCTAATCAGAGTTTCCCTCTAAATCCAGACATGGGCGGTGCCATCTTGGATTCCTTCAACTGAACCTTCATTGTCCAGTCCTAGAGCTTTTTTCATCAGCAGACTGCAAGACCCAATGAATCCACACTGCAAGGTATAAAGGCAGCTTCCTGGGATTACCAATTCATCAGTACAACAGTCTCTTTCCAGGAAATAACAGCTCTGTGATGAGCTCCTTCATTCCATTGACTCTGTATGATCCAGTCTGTTCCGACTCCACTCTGGTTACCATTGTTATATGGACTTTTTCTTTCTGCAATACTACTAGTGTTAAGAGACCAGAACAAGCCCAGTGAGCACTTCAGTCCGTTCTGGTTCCATTACGGATGCTTTTGTCATTTGAACTGTGTCTTTCTGCAATACTACCAGTGTTAAGATTCATGATCAAGCCTGGTGAGCACTCCAGTCCATTCCGGTTCCATGCTGGATGCTATTGTCATTTGAACTGTGTTTTTCTTCAATACAATCAGTATTAAGATTCCGGATCAAGCCCGGTCAGCACTTTAGTCCGTTCCTATTCCATTCCGGATGCTATTGTTATTTGAACTGTGTCTTTCTTTAATACTGCCAGTGTCAAGATTCCGGATCAAGTCTGATCAGTACTACTGTTCAATCCAGTTTCATTCTGGATATTATTGTTATTTGAACTTTGTCTTCAGTCCAATCAGGTTTCATTCCAGTCATCATTTCTGGGTCTAACTTGGTATCTTCTGTCAGCATACAGTAACTACAGTGAATCATGGATGTTGTTTTTTAATAAAAGTTTTATTCTTTATTATGTTTGCCTCCGGGATGGTCAATGCTAGAACACCAATGATTTTTTCAAATATATGCACCATACCTGGTTAAAGACTCCTCAATTCATTTATATTCACTCTGTGTCCGCTCCATCCACACACGCCTTGCCAAACCAAACACTAAGTCGTGACAGTTTGTACTGACCTAATAGATTCAGTCAAGGATCAGGCTTCATCTGCAGGACCAGTCCAGATCCTAGCCGCATGCCTAGAACATAAAGAAGCTGCGCAGGATCAGGTGATTGATTGCCTGCAAGAATTGTTCAGTCACCTGGATGTTGTTCAAGTTTTACTCAAGGGTCATGGAGCTACACTTCATTCACCTCCAAATCCTCCAGCTTTTCCTCCATCTTCAGTGTCTCGGCTCCAGCTTCCTATTCTTTACCAAATTTGATGGGAACCCCAAAAATTTCAGATTTTTTTCAAATCAATGTGAGATCCACTTTGTATTACAATCTAATAACTTTATCTCCCTTCTTGCTGGGTCAGCTCTGGACTGGGCATCTCCACTCTGGGGAAAAAACCGATGCAATATTGTCTTCATACAAAACTTTGTAACATCTTTTTGCTGGATTTTTGATGAACCTGGGAGAGTGACATCTGCTTCCACAGACATCTTACGTCTTCGCCAAGGAAATCACTCTGTTGGCCAATACCTGGTCCAATTTCAAATATTGGCTTCTGAATTAAGCTGGAATAATGAGGCACTCTCTTCCAGTGTTTTGGGATGGTCTATCAGAGAAAATCAAAGACGAACTTGTCACTCGTGACCTTCCAGACAAGTTGGAGTCCTTAGTCTCCCTATGTACTAAAGTGGACTTATGTTTCCGGGAGCAAGCCTTTGAAAGAGGAAGATTTTCTCTGCCTAAAGTTTCAATGGGGTCAACATCTTGTCAGGTCTCTCCTTCTAAGGAGGAACTGATGCAAGTAAACCACTCTCGTTTGTCCCAGATGGGACACAAAAGATGATGTGCTGGAAATCTCTGTCTCTACTGCATTGTGTCTTCAAATCAATTCCTGTCCTAAACGTTCAGGAAATACCCGCTCCTAATCAAGCAAGGAGAGGTTTGACTGGGGGTGCTCAATTATTTCCATGAAATTCCAATTGTATTTTTTCGATTTATTTGCAGGTCGCCCAATGGTTCAAGAACATTTAATCTCTTCACGACTCCAGTGCTGCTGGAACTTTCATCACTACAGCTTTAGTCCAGAAATGGACACTACCCTTTGAAAGACTGTCCAAACCAGTTTATTTAACTGCAGTAGATGGAAGTCGCATATTAAGTGGTACCATTACCCACCAGACTTCGAGTTAAATTTGGAGCCTTTAATTCTGAACTTTTAAGTTTTCTAGTTATCATCCAGGGCATCGCATTCCATTGTTCTGGGCCTTCCCTGGCTCCATCAGCATAATCCCCTAATCAATTGGAAAACCTCTCAAATCACTGCTTGGGGGCCATCCTGTTTCAAGTCCTGCCTGCAACAAGTATTACCAACATGTTCTACATGTCTGTCTCATCCGGATATTCCTCCTCATCCTTATGAATAATTTGCAGACGTATTCAGCAAGGCAAGTACAGACGTTCTTAATCCTCATCATGAATGGGATTGCCTAATAGACCTGATTCCATGAAAAACTCCCCCTAAAGGGTGTCCCTATCCACTGTCTATTCCTGAGATCCAATCCATGATGGAGTATATTCAGGAGAACCTTGAGAAGGGTTTTATAAGATCCTCTTCATCACCTGCTGGTGCTGGGGGTTTTTTGTAAAAAAAAAAAAAGATGGTGGATTGCATCCTTGTATTGCCTATAGAGGCCTGAATGATAATACTATCAAAAATTATTATCCTTTATCTCTAATCACAAAACTTTTTGACCGAGCCAGTGGTGCTACCATATTTACCAAACTTGACCTACGTGGGGCTTACAACTTAATATGTATACGAGAGGGCGATGAGTGGAAGACTGAATTTAACATGTATGATGGTCACGACGAGTACCTCATTATGCACTTCGGTCTCAGTGATGCACCTGCTGTATTCCAGCATTAAGTTAATGAGATTTTTTGTAATCTACTGTACAAGCATGTTGTAGTATACCTAGACGACATCCTTTTCTTTGCTAATAATTTGGAAGATCATCGTCGTCAAGTCAAGGAGGCACTTACTCATCTCAGTGTTACGTTCCTAGTGCACAGAACAAGAGAGATGTTGCGTAGTGAGTCCAGAGCACCTGAACAGTGGCCCTCGGAACCCGCTCTGGGGCAGTGGCCATCAGGAACCCTGCTGGGGCAGTGGCCTTCGGGAACCCCGCTGGGGCAGTGGCCTTTGGGAACCCCGCTGGGGCAGTGGCCTCGGATTATTTTACTGGGATCGGGCCGTCAGCCTCCCTCTCTGCGACCGGGCCATCAGCCTCCCTCTCTGGGACCGGGCCGTCAGCCTCCCTCTCTGGGACCGGGCCGTCAGCCTCCCTCTCTGGGACCAGGCCGTCAGCCTCCCTCTCTGGGATCGGGCCGTCAGCCTCCCTCTCTGGGACCGGGCCGTCAGCCTCCCTCTCTGAGTCGATAATTATCGAAACTTCTCCCGGGACTATGACCTCCGGGACTTTTGCGGAAGCTATAACCTTCAGAACCTCCACTAACGCTATGCCTTTTGAGTCCTTTCCTGGGGAAGCGACCTCTAGACCCTTCTCTAGGGCTGTGTCTCTCGAGACCCCACTTGGGGATATTACTTCAAAGATCCCTTCTGGGGTTTTGCTTCTCGAGTTCCCTTCTAGAACTATGGTTTTAGATACCCTTTCTGGGGTTGCGCTTTTCAAGTCCCTACCTGGGGTAACAGCTTCTGAGACCCCTTCTGGTATTGACACCTGAGCTATAATATTCGATGTCCCTCTATGACCCAGAGCATCGGGTACCGCTCCAGGACTCTGGGCATCGGGTACCGCTCCAGGACTCTGGGCATCGGGTACCGCTCCAGGACTCTGGGCATCGGGTACCGCTCCAGGACTCTGCAACTCTGCTTCAACAGGAAAATCAAGAGAGGAGAGAAACATTCTCCTTTGGCTCCTGAATCTATAATGGGGCTCCCTAGCCCAAGGACCCCAATTATAGGACAGAGTGCTTTTTAGTGTGGGTTGTGTGACAAGTACCTCTGCCACAGTAGAGACAGGAGTAGGTCTTGTATCCTGACTCAACTTGGCCAGAGGGCAGGACTTGTCGCCACACTTTGGCTTGCGCAACTCACAGGTCTGCAGATAGTGGCCTAAACCCCCACAATATAGGCATAAATTTGAGTCTCTGCGACGCAGACGCTCCTCTTCTGAGAGCCTGGGCCGCGGAAACCTTTTAAACCTTTTCGCTTTAATTAAACCTGAGGATTCACTTGTCACCATACTGTGAACAAGAGTCTCTTTAGAGGATGAACTCTCAACAACTTCTGGCAAAATAAGCAAAATTTTGGTCAGAAGGTTTTGCAGTTGCTTTAACGATTGCTGCAAAACTTCCAGCCGCTCAGGTTTCAAAGCACTGAAAGCAGAGTTCAGGGCTGAGAGAGATGCTTGCAGGGCTTGCATAGTAGGCATAGGAGGATTTCAAACTAGACAAGACAAGACTAGACACGATTCTAAGACAAGATTCTAGACAAAATTCTTAGACAAGATTCTAGACACGATTCCAGACACGACTCTAAGACAAGATTCTAGAAAAGATTCTTAGACAAGATTCTAGACAAGACAAGACTGTACTGGATTTTTAAACTAGACAAGACAAGACTGGACTGGATTTTTAAACACCGGACTGGATTCTGCACACTGAGTTCTAGACAGGACTGGATTCTAGACAAGACACTGGACCAAAAAAGAAAAAACTACTATTTAGCTTTGTTTCTTGTTTGTTGTATGGCTGGTGATAATGTTACGTTCCTGGTGCTCAGAACAAGAGAGATGTTGCGTAGTGAGTCCAGAGCACCAGAACGTGACGCTGAAATAAGGTGTGGTATGGAAATAGCCCCTAGCAGCCTACCTCTATTATTTCACCCGTGTGGTCAGTTCACGCCTGCGTGACTATGGTTTCTTGGGCCCACGGCAGCCGCGTTTGAAGGGCGGATTAGGTCTGCCCAACTACGATGCCCCCAGGTCTTAGAGTGAGACAAGGCGTGAACTGAGACAGGATAATAACAAGGGGACCTCTAACTAAAACAAACAGAAGGCTAGGGGTTACTAACAACCCTAAAACTAAGTACATGTGCGGCACACCGCCAAAGAAAAAGAACAACAAAGGAAATGCTGTCCACACGCCAACACTATACTGTTGTGTACCGGCGGTGACAGCATATGCAGAACCCTCTGCAAAACACCAGTAACAGATATAACCAAGGAATACAGCGGCCTAGGCCGACGGATGCGGCAAAGCCGCTACTCACGGAACCGGTACAAATACTGGCAAACGGACAGGAACCCCCAATGTAGCCGACACAGGCTCTCAGAACCGGAGGACAGGCAGAATCCCAAACGACAGACCGGTGGACACCAAGAAGCCAGATACTCGACCAGGCACTGACAAAGCCACAGGACTTCTGGACAGGAACGCTTCACGGCAGGACATGGGACCAGACACTGGAACCGATACTCAGGAACCGACACTCAGGAACCGACACTCAGGAACTAGCTCAGAACTCAAGAACTCTAGAACTATCACCAGCGTCTGTGTATTGCACTGAGCCAGAATATAACAGAGAGGCCTAATTAATTATGTTGTGCAACTGCCCTGTTGCATGATTCCAAACTGACAAGATGCAATTAGCAGACAGGTGAAGCCAACCACATGGAAACAGTCTGCAATTACACAGACTCACCATCGACAGCAAACAATAATCTTCTAAACCAGAGCAAAGGGAAATCCTGGCCTGCAAGAGAACTATAAACATAAAATACGGAAAACAGGAATGAACCACTACCTGTGGTTCATAACAGTACCCTCTCCTTAAGGGTGAGCTCCGAACACCCCATGACACCCACGGGGAACATAAACAGAAGTATAACATAAAATACATAACCAAAATGCAAAACAGGAATGAGCCACAGCCGTGGCTCATAACACTCAGGACCAAGCATTTCTACTGTAAACTAGAAAAATGTGTCTTTGAAGTCAAGTCTATTCCCTTCCTGGGATATATTATCTCAGGTTCAGGTCTCGGAATGGATCCTGTTAAGCTCCAAGCAAATCAGGAGTGGCCACTTCCAACAACTCTTCAGGCAATTCAACGCTTTCTTGTATTTGCCAATTATTAATGCAAGTTTATCAGATACTTTTTGACCACCATAGCACAGATTACTGCTCACTCGGAAGGGTGCCAATACATCTCGCTGGTTAGAAGAGGCCAAAATGGCGTTCTAAGTGCTTAAACAAAGATTAATCACTGCTCCTGTACTATATCAGCAGGATGTTACTCAACCATACATTCTGTAGGTATATGCCTCCTCTGTAGGCATACATGCAGTACTCTCTTGTGTTTTCAAGATAATCATCTCCATCCTTGTGCCTTCTTCTCCAGCAAATTTCTTCCATCAGAATGTAACTACGCCATAGAAGACCAAGAATTGCTCGCAATCAAGTTGGCTCTGGAGGAATGGAACTACCTACTCAAGAAGGCTATTCATCCTATTTCCATTCTGACTGATCACAAAAAGCTGTTATACTGTACCTGAAATCTTCTCACTGTTTAAATCCAAGGAAAGCTAGATGGGCTCTTTTCTTTTCACGCTTCAATTTCAAATTGACTTTTTGTACAGGGGTCTAGATTAGGAAAGCTGATGCTCTCTCTCGTTGCATGGAACAGGATAATGAAACTACTTCCACTGAGAACACCTCATCATTGATCCTGTGGCATTTTCAGCAGTTGAAATAGTTTGCATGCATTCTGCAGGGAAATCCTTTGTCAAACCTGATTTGCGCAAGAAATTCTTACATTGGGCTCATTCTTCCCGTTTTGCAAGTCATGCAGGAATTCATAATACTTCCGAATTCATTTCTAGATCCTATTGGTTCACTTCTTTAAAAAAAGAGGTACAGGACTTTTTTTCTTCATGTTCTAAGTATGCCTAACACAAGATTAATCATCAAGCTCCAGCTAGGCAGTTAATGCCTATGTCAGTACCACATCAATCATGGCCCCATTTGTCTATGGACTTTATTACAGATTTGCCACTTTCAAATAAATTTAATACCATCTGGGTGGTAGTTGACCAGTTCACCAAGATGGCTCACTTTGTTCCTCTCACTGGTCTTCCTTCAGCAGGTAAATTAGCTTAGCTCTTCATGGCCTTCCAATAGGAATCATCTCTGACCATGGAGTCCAATTTGTTGCCAAATTCTCGCATTCCTTATGTTCTGCTCTACAGATCCAGCTCAAATTCTCTTCTGAATATCATCCTCAGACCAATGATCAGACAGAAAGAATTAACCAGGATCTGGAGGCATTTCTTCCCTTGTATGTATCTTCTTCACAAGACAACTGGGCTGAATTACTTCCCTGGGCAGAACTTTTCCACAACAATCAATATCATTAATCTTCTGGAACTATGTCTTTCTTTGCCAACTATGGACTTCATCCTAGAGTACCAGATTTCCACCCTCTTTCAGCGTCTCAAGTTCTAGCGGCTGACCAAGCTGTACAGCGTTTTTCAAAAATCTGTAAGGAAGTTCGATCCTCTCTCAAGTCTTCAGTCAGGTACAAAAAATGTACTGATAAGAAGAGACAAGCAATTCCTAGTCTTAAGCCTGGCGATCAAGTATGGCTCTCTACTCAGAATTTAAGACTTAAAGTTCCATCAATGAAGATTGCACCTCGTTATATCGAACCTTTTCCTATTGAACGTGTCATCAACCCAGTTTCATACAAGCTCAAGTTACCTCCATTCTTAAAAATTTCCAACTCATTTCATATTTTGTTGCTCAAACCACTCATTATTAACAGGTTTCATTCCAATATGCCATAAGCACCCAAGATCCAAACCCAACGGGCGTTGAATATGAGCTTTCCAAGATTCTGGACTCTCGAATTCGTTATGGGAAACTTCAATATTTGCTTGATTGGAAAGGTTACCGCCTGGGCAGATGCCACTGATGTCCATGCGCCAAGATTGGTTCAAGTGTTCCACGCCAAGTATCCACGTGAGACAAAAAGGTGTCCTGGGGTCACCCATAAAGGGGGGGGGGTGCTGTCACACTCCGGACTTTTAAAAGTACTTTCTTACTGATGCGATGTCTGTCCTGGCTGGCGCAGAGGTCTGTACGTGCTGTATCCACACATTGCTCTCAGAGGTTTGTCAGCTGATCCAGCATGAAGTCTCCTGCAGTGGCTGCTACATCTGTGCATAGCACTTCACAGCGCTGTTTTTCATTGTTTCATTGTCTATTTCTCAAAGTATTCACTTCTTGGTGTTTGGGCCTAATCAGAGTTTCCCTCCAATTCCGAACATAGGTGCTGCCATCTTGGATTCCATCAGTTGATCCTCCATTGTCCAATCCTGAGCTCCTTTCATCAGCAGACTGCAAGACCCAATGAATCCACACTGCAAGGTATAAAGGCAGCTTCCTGGGATTACCAATTCATCAGTACAACAGTCTCTATCCAGGAAGTAACAGCTCTGTGATGAGCTCATTCATTCCAGTGATTCTGTATGATCCAGTCTGTTCCGACTCCACTCCGGTTACCATTATTATATGGACTTTTTCTTTCTGCAATACTGCCAGTGTTAAGATTCCAGATCAAGCTTGGTCAGCACTTCAGTCCATTCCTGTTCCATTCTGGATGCTATTGTTATTCGAACTGTGTCTTTCTTTAATATTGCCAGTTTCAAGATTCTGGATCAAGCCCGGTCAGCACTACAGTCCAATCCAGTTTCATTATGGATATTATTGTTATTTGAACTTTGTCGTCTTCAGTCCAATCCAGTTTCATTCCAGTAATCATTTCTGGGGCTATCCTGGTATCTTCTGTCAGCATACAGTAACTATAGTGAATCATGGATGTTCTTAAATAAAAGTTTTATTCTTTATTATATTTGCCTCTGGGTTTGTCACTGCTTGAACACCAATGAAGTTTTCAAGTCTATGTACCATACCTGGTTAAAGCCTCCTTAATTCATTTATATTCCCTCTGTGTCAGCTCCATCCACAAACGCCTGTCCAAACCAAACCCAACCCTCAAGTATGACATAGGGCTAGTATTAAGCTGGGAACACACTAAACGATTTGTGTACCTGGTAAGCTTACTAGCATCGGGACCCTCACACACTTGCCGACAGAGCGGCCACATGGGGAGGAGCAGGGCCATGCCGTGTTTGGCAGCATGGTATCGCTAGCGACATACCCAGATTGAGCTGCATGTACAGCCGATTAGGGATGTCACTAGCAACCCATGGGAGTACACATCACTAACAATCTACTCAGTACACACTGGGCGATAGAACTAATTTGTCGTAATGATTGGTCGTTATCAGCAAATTAGTTTGGAATGTCATCTAGTGTGTACCCAGTTTTAAGCTGCAGTTAGGGTTAGACAACAATTAAAGTTGGATTAGTATTAGATTGCGGTTTTGGGTTAGGCTGCAATTAGGGTGTTTGCTCTGCCTAAAGTTGATTTGATGCTGCCCATGTGAGGCCACTTCCAGAAATTTTCCAGGGCCACTTTTAGTCCCAAAACCGCCCCTGATTATTAGCAACAGGAATTACAGAAGAGTTTACAGACACTTCACAGAAAGGCACACCGATGAGTCAGGGGAGTCCAATAATGCAAGTTGGCCAGCAGGAGCGTATCTACCCATTGGCCTGGATGGCACTGGCCAGGGGTTCCGGCTGACTGGGGGCACCACCTGGCAGTGACAACCGCAGCCAGAGAGTAGATACAGATTGAGGGCAGGATTTACTAAAGAGAAAATGCTATAAACCCCCTGTTTTCAGGGGTTTTACTGCATTTTCATATGTACTAAGCCCCGGCCGACAGATTTTTGCTGCCAAGGGTATTGCCATCTTTTGACGGCGATACCCTATAGAAGACTATGGGCTTTTTACCACCAGTACCACATCCCGCTGCCTCTGCCACCCCGCATCGCTCACGCCTCCCCCGAGCATACCTATGTGCCAGTGACGTGCGGTGAGGTCAGGGGCTGGGGAGGCACTGCAGCTAAACACCCCCCACCCCACCCCCGGAAAAAAAAAATGCAGTCCCCCCACACCGCTAAAACCAGCACCAGGCAGAACCAGCTAGGGGGGGTAATGCCATAGAAGGGGAGACACTCAGTGTGGGGTCCCCCTGCCATGCCATTATACACCCCCCAAACCAGTCAGCCCAGGGCTGGTATTCCTTGGAAACTGGGGCCCCCAAAAAATGAAAATGGGGTCCGCCCTCCCGAGCAATAACCAGCACTGGGCTGATAGCCCAGTGCTGTGCCCCGCACCCCTGGTGGCGGTGGGTGCGGGGTTCATTGTATGCTCTGTTCTTTACAGGTGGCCTACAGGTCCCAGCAAGCCTGCCCCAGCATGCTGGCACTTGGAGAACCACAAGTGCCAGCATGCCCGGACATAAATGGCCCACTGGCACCTGTAGTCCACCTGTAAAGAATAGTAATATTGTTCTTTACAGGTGGCCTACAGGTCCCAGCAAGCCTGCCCCAGCATGCTGGCACTTGGAGAACCACAAGTGCCAGCATGCCCGAACATAAAGGGCCCGCTGGCACCTGTAGTCCACCTGTAAAGAAAATATAAAAAAAAACACTACACATACTTTAAAAAAAACCTTTCTTATACAGGGTCTTCACCTGGGGGCGGCGACCTTTAAGCTCTTTTTACGTTGCCGCCGTCTTCCCAGGGCTTCTGGCGTCTTCACCTGGGGGGGCGCCACCTCCCCAGGGCTTCTGGCGTCTTCCTCCGGCGTCTTCACCTGGGAGGCGGTGGCCTGTAAGCTCTTTTGCATGGCTGCCGCCTTCCCAGGACTTCCAGCATCTTCACCGGGTGGGCGGCGGCTGCTAAGCTCTTTTGCATAGCCGCCGCCCATCCAGGACTTCTGGCGTCTTCGGTCTTCAGGAGCTCTTCTCAGCTCCTCCTCCCCCGTCGGACTGACAGCCGCTGCCTCGCGCTGACTTATATAAGTCAGTGGAGGGGGCGGGGCGATGACGCGGCGAGCCATGATTGGCTCGCGGCGGCCATCTTGCATTTCAAAAATGACGCTGAGGCGCCATTTTTGAAATGGGTACCGCTTCCGCTGCCAAACTCTGCTGAACTGTACGTACTGCCGCGTCCCGCCGCCGCTACCGCCGCCCGCATCACCGCAGCCAGCACCTCCGCCGCCCGGCCCGCCGCATCCCGCACCTCCGCCGCCCCCACCTCCGCCTCCCACTCAGTGATTGACAGCGGATCCAGTGACGGATCCGCTGGCCAATCACTGTGGCCTTACTGACAGGGGACGTGCTTTCATAGGTTGAAAGCACGTCCCTGTAGGAAAGCGGCACCTCTAATGGTG
Source organism: Pseudophryne corroboree (assembly GCF_028390025.1). Classification (NCBI taxonomy): domain Eukaryota; kingdom Metazoa; phylum Chordata; class Amphibia; order Anura; family Myobatrachidae; genus Pseudophryne; species Pseudophryne corroboree. Next base: position 271,902,298 of record NC_086450.1, on the reverse strand, counting down.
CTGCTTTCCCATACAATTTCAATGGGCTTTTTCTGCCCATTGTTAGGCCCCGCCCATGCCCACTCCCTGCTCCCATATCTTTTATCAATCACTACGGGAGGCACCATGATCGGTGCCTCCCAAACTGATTTTACACAGTTTAATCATGAGTAAAATAATAAAGAAGATACTTATGTGTCATAAGTATCTTCTTTGTATTATTTTACTCATTAATGACAGGGGAGGCACTGCCTCCCCTGACTGCACGTCCCTGCTATGTGCAGGCAGCCCTTGTCCCGGAACCCAAACTCCTCCTCCCCCAGCAACACAGACAAAGGTTCTTCCAGCTGCAGGGAGGAGGAGGAGTAGCCTGGGACTGACTGCTGCAGTGCCTTTTTGCCTGTCTGGGAGGTGAGACCTTAGGAAGGTGATGGAGACCCCACGCACACCTTCTGACAGGTATCACAGGGGGACTCTGTCACCACATTGCGATGTTAATAGCATATATGTTAGTACATATGCGATTAGCATCTCTGCAGTGGGTATTTTAATACATCCCACCCAGAGTGTCTCAGCATATCCCTATTGTCAGCCTTCTCCATCCCAGATCCCTCTGATCCTCTGCCCTCTCTCTTTCACTCTCTTCCCTGGTCCCCTTCCTCTCCCCCTTTCCCCAGACTCCTTCTCTCTGGCTCTCCCCTCTGCCTGTATTTCCATCGCTGTCAAGGGTTCTTTGTCTCTCTCGCTGTCTGATTGAGCCTACGCTGTGCAGCGGCATCCCGCAGGAAAGGAGCTTTCAACCACCAGGACTCCATAACATTTCAGCAGTGACAGCAGAAGGGGAGAGAGCCGGGACACCGGGCAGCCAGCCAGGCAGAATGGGATAGGGCACTGAAGCAGCAGCAGATTTACTGTGATGGTTGAAGCAGCTAGCAGTGCCGGACCATGGTACACACCAGCTACACCACCAACTGGAGGCAACATTGAGAGGCCTCCAGTTGGGGCAGGGGACACCACTACCCTGGGCAGATAGAGGAACTAGTGAACAGATAAAGTAAGTGCAATAGGATGCGCTAAGTGCGGAAATGGGTGGACAGATCTAATTATCCCTTGTGTGTAATATTAAAAGTTGATACTTCCCTTAATATCACCTATATGCATACACTTCTTGAATCCGTTCCACATGTGAAAAAAATAAAAAAAATGCATATAGTGTAGTATATTTTAAACAGGACAAAATTTAATACAATCAATTGTCAGATTCATACATAAAAAATGCACAAAAAATGCAGATTAAATTCCTAAAAACACTTTTTCACCCAAATGTAGGGTAATAAAGGTGGAAGATTACCAGATGAAAGTGATCAGTGAGCGTATCAGATGTAACCTTAGGGTAACTGGCTCCGGAACCGGGTTCCCTCGTCCACGTCCCAATCGTCTGGTCAGCCTTACACCTGTTGATAATTCAATGCATACACCACTCTCCCGCTGCTACGCGTTTCGGGAATGTCCCTTCATCAGGCAGTGAGAGTGGAGTGAAAAGACTTCCTTTTTATACCTTCAACCTAGATTACTTCCGGGTCAGGAGTCATATATTACTTCCGGGTCAGGAGTCACATATCTTCTCTCCAGGACCAGATTCAAATCTGCCGCCGCTGTGTGTACACAAATCGATTCCTCCGCCGAGACGAAATAGTTCCCCGTACACCCGTCGGGTGTACGGGGAACTATTTCGTCTCGGCGGAGGAATCGATTTGTGTACACACAGCGGCGGCAGATTTGAATCTGGTCCTGGAGAGAAGATATGTGACTCCTGACCCGGAAGTAATATATGACTCCTGACCCGGAAGTAATCTAGGTTGAAGGTATAAAAAGGAAGTCTTTTCACTCCACTCTCACTGCCTGATGAAGGGACATTCCCGAAACGCGTAGCAGCGGGAGAGTGGTGTATGCATTGAATTATCAACAGGTGTAAGGCTGACCAGACGATTGGGACGTGGACGAGGGAACCCGGTTCCGGAGCCAGTTACCCTAAGGTTACATCTGATACGCTCACTGATCACTTTCATCTGGTAATCTTCCACCTTTATTACCCTACATTTGGGTGAAAAAGTGTTTTTAGAAATTTAATCTGCATTTTTTGTGCATTTTTTATGTATGAATCTGACAATTGATTGTATAAAATTTTGTCCTGTTTAAAATATACTACACTATATGCATTTTTTTATTTTTATTTTTTTCACATGTGGAACGGATTCAAGAAGTGTATGCATATAGGTGATATTAAGGGAAGTATCAACTTTTAATATTACACACAAGGGATAATTAGATCTGTCCACCCATTTCCGCACTTAGCGCATCCTATTGCACTTACTTTATCTGTTCACTATTTCATATTGGTACAAGGGATTACCACTGGTGCAAAGGGGTTGCTGCTTGTTGCTATTGGCGCCATTCGTGTTCTCTATTACTTCTTTACAAGATAGAGGAACTACACTTAGCTCCAACTACAGTAGGTGGGAACCCTCTGCCTGGCCACAAGTGCGATGTGTAGCCCATAGGCTACAATGGGCTTCTGCCATCTTCAGGTGGCGTTAGCCCCGGGGACCATTATTGTGAATGCTTCGCATTCAGATATTGGTACATTTAGCAGCTTTGCATCCCCCAGGGGATGCAGTTGTGGGCGGCAATGGAGGGATCACAGCAGGTATCTCAGATACCTGCTGCGGTCCTTCCTTCTTATATTCAGGAGATACCTTTAATTTGTGGCTAAACCTCAAAAATGTGTGTTTTTTGGGGATATAGCTACAGATATACTTTAATAAATGGGCCCCTTTGTCCATAGCCAGAGGGGATATTATCCCTGTTCTGGGAGCAGGAAGAGGAATGGTTAAATACTGCCATGTCCTGCCTAGGGGCAAGTAAGTGGTGTGCTGGGAAGGAGGGCAGACAGGACCGGTAATTTTATTAGTATATTTATACTGTTAATATGTACTATAACAGGCAGTGTAACAGTTTCACCAGAAAGTCTGTGATGTAGTGTTTTGCAGAGTTTAATTCTACTGAAAACATGGGTGAGGGTAGTGTACCAGTCCTTAACTTTGCCAGTGGTGCTCAGTTTCTTAGCTACAAACCTGTTGACTAGTCTACAATTTTCTGTTCCCAGTGTTGATCATCTGTATACCAATTAACATTGGTACTCTTCATAGCTCATGCTAGTCCCCTAGATCTCCCTAATGTGGGGTGTCGAGAAATTTGGAACACCACAGCCGCAGCTCCAGATCTATAGTCTAAGTTATTATTTCACATTGGTGATGAGGATTATTTTAGTGAGGTGATTGATCTCCACAGGTTCACTAAATTTAATAGCTCTAAGAAGCAATGATATGGTCATAAACTAGTTTTAATTGTTGCAAATACATATTACCAGGATTGAGACTTTGTATCATTCCTACAAAGCATCATATTGGCAACATTGATTACTTTTGAGCATTTTATATGCTTTGCCTCATTATTACCCCTCAGACCCATCCCACGTGTGCCTCCCCAGTAGCTGACCTCACCGCATGTCACTGCTCCTCGCTTTTGACTTCATTGTCCCTACCCGCGGACTCCAGCTGAGCATAAGTGCAATGAGAATAAAAAAAGGACTCATTTAATTTCCAGATGTGGGTAGAATCCAAAAGAGTACCAGGCTGCTAACATTCAATACAGCGCCACCAAGTGTTTTCTGTACACCAAACTGCAGTATAAGTGCAATAAGGCTCAAAAATCCATCCAATCAGTGATTGAATGCACTTTTGGTCTATTAAAATGTAGGTTCTGGTGCCTCGACAAATCTAGCAGAATATTGTTATATAGTGCCAGCAAAGAGGCCAATATTGCAGCTGCTGTTTATTGCTGCTGTTTATTGCATAATGTGGCATTACATCAGACTCTTCCCCAGACATTGAGCAGATAGGGGTCTTGTTTCAGGGGATTATCAGTCACAAATCAACAGCTTTTTCACTTATAACTATGCTTAACACCATCAGGGATGTTAATTGAAACTTATCTTGGAAATAGGTTTCTCATCGTAAGAGAATATCTATTGTTCTATAATCATACTGTATGTAAAAAATACACCCTTAAGTAGGTTGTGTTATGTGTAATTATACATAAAACTAATGGCCACAGAGCTCATGTTTTTGAAAAATAGGTTTGTAAATTAAAAATCAGACCACCCTTAAAAGTGTTTTTCAATTGAAATTTCAAAATTAATGACAAACTACTTTTCTGAGGAGTGAGCCATAATGTACTGTTGCCCTTCATATATGTAGTACTTACCTCCCCTTTAGTATACTTTGTGAAATTGATATCAACATTTGACATGCTATACATGCTGAACTATTTAGCTTATTGGCAAATATTTTAATTTTAAAATATATTAAAACATTAAAATCTAAAATAAACATGACTTAACCATCACTGTAGAATGTACTTTCTGTAACATGGAAGGAACAAGCATGAGACCAAGCAAATAGAAATAAGATCAACAATTACAATATGTTTTTAGTATTACCTCAAATATATGTATAATAAGTATTTCATTCCTTTTTTATGTTTGTTTTTTAGGAGACTGAGTAGAAAATGTTCTGTGTGGGAATATATGGGCATATTTATGTCTTGTGTGGAGTCCACACCTGGGTGGTATTGTTGGGGTTAAAATAGTGTGCCGAGTGCTGGAAGTACTGTGTTATGTTTCAGGTATATAGGCTAAGATGTGACTAACAAAACAGAACACATTACTGTTGAATTACTAAAAGATTATTGTAACATAATATTTCAGTCATGCATTTCTATTGTGCAGTAGATTACCATTATGCAACAGAAAGTACAATATTCCTACTCAATTGTGTATATATTAGGCAACACTTTTGTAATTGTGGACACATCAGTTATAATTGTCTGTCCTGAGATGTTGCCACAGTATGTACTGTAGAATTACAGGGACAGGGTGTGCCACAGGTGTGGCCTTGGCTAATTGTTGGTGAGTGGTTTGCCATGTTTGGCTTTGTGCATTATGGTCCAAAATAACAAGTGAAGAGAAATCAGGTCTTCATCCTCTCCATGACAGGGCCCTCTGCAGGAATTTCTGTTGCTCCTTCTGTGATAGAAAGCACTGTTTATGATGTAAGCTAATAGGCAAATATAAAAAAAAAACAATACACAGAATACTGCTTTATCAGCGCTGTACTCCACGTTAGCATAATTCACAATACTTTTTCTCTGTTTCATTTGCTGATCCTCCCTTTCTATTTGACCAGAAAGAAACCAAGAGCAGTGTCTCAGTGGTTACCGGAAAAGGACGTGATGCAGAAATATAGTGTGATACTGTATAAAAACATATGCGTTCAATACTCGCGACGGGCATTACGAATATCTGGTGATGCCCTTTGGCTTATGCAATGATCCAGCAGTCTTCCAGAATTATGTCAACAAATTATTCCGAGATCTCCTCTGTAAGTGCCTGGTTGTGTATCTGGACAACATTCTAATATTTTCCAAAGATCTGAAAGTCCAACGGGAACAGGTCAGAAAAGTCTTGAGACGTCTAAGGAAAAATCGACTCTTTTGTAAACTGGAGTAGTGCACGTTTGAGGTTCCCTCCATTCCTTTCTTAGGTTACATCATTTCCGGGAGGGAATTACAGATGGATCCTGCCAAAGTCCAAGCAATCAGAGATTGGACACTTCCTACCACTCTGAAGGGAATCCAGCGTTTTTTAGGCTTCACCAATTTCTATAGGTAGTTTATTAAAGATTATTCCTCCATCATTGCCCCGATTACAGCACTAACAAGAAAAGGGTCTAAATCTGCAGCTTGGCCACCTGAGGCACTTAAAGCCTTTTAATTTCTAAAAGAAGCCTTCATGTCTGCTCCTATCCTTTGGCAACCTGATCTCAGTTGTCCTTTTCAGGTGGAGGTGGATGCTTCTTCAGTAGGAGTGGGGGCCGTCTTATCCCAGTACTTCGAGGATCAGAAAGCTCATCCTTATGCTTATTTTTCCTGAAGAATCTCTCCGGCAGAACAAAACTACGCCATTGGAGAACAAGAATTGTTTGCCATAAAACTTGCTTTTGAAAAGTGGAGGTACTTGCTGGAAGGAGCTCAGCACCCAATCTCGGTAACCACGGATCGCAAAAATATTTTATATCTTCAGACCACCTGATGTTTAAACCCACGGCAAGCCAGGTGGGCACTGTTCTTCTCCCGTTTTTCTTTCAAGCTCAGTTATCGTCCAGGGTCTCTTACTCAGAAAGCAGATGCGCTCTCTCGTTCATTGAGTTCAGATGAGTCCACAGATCTTCCGGACAGACAATTCATCCTAGATCCTGCCTCCTTTGCTGCAACTCATACAACTTTGCTTCCTCCACCGGGAAAAACCTTCATTGCACCAGAACTCCAAAAAAGACTGCTACCGTGGGCTCATACCTCACCATGTATGGGACACGCAGGTAGCCTCAAGACTCTTAAGTTCATCCAATGCTCCTATTGGTGGCCTCATCTGAAGAAGGATGTTTTAGAATTCATAGCTGCCTGCCCAAAGTGCGCTCAATATAAAAGTCCAAGAGGATCACCATTGGGTCTTCTTCATCTCCTATCGGTTCCACAAAAACCCTGGACACACATCTCCATGAATTTTATAACTGACCTACCTTTCTCAGGGGACGAAACACCATTTTGGGTCATTGTGGACCGATTTTCAAAAATGGCGCACTTTGTCCCACTCACAGGTCTTCCAACTGCCGTCAAATTCTATGTTTCTATGTTTCTATGTAACTGCTCCACAACTATCAAAGTTGTTCATATCAGACATCTTCCGGTTACATGGACTTCCACAAGAGATAGTTTCCGATCGAGGGCCTCAATTTGTGGCTAAATTCTGGAGAGCACTGAGTTCAGCTCTTGGAATGGAATTAAGTTTTTCTTCTGCATACCATCCCCAAACGATGGCCAGACTGAGATAGTGAACCAAGACTTAGAGACTTTCCTATGACTCTTCATGTCTTCTCAGGACGATTGGCTGGACTATCTTCCATTTGCTGAATTTGCTCACAATAATCTCTATTATTCCGCTACTCATGCCACATCCTTTTTTGTGAATTATGGACTTCATCCACGTGTTCCTGCTTTCCAATCTCTTCCAGCCCTGAAGTACCTGCCGCAGAGTTAGCCCTTCAGTAATTCACTAAGATGTGGAAACAAGTTTTTTGCAAATCGGAAATGGAAAGCTGTCCCTAGTCTCAAAGTGGGTGATCAAGTATGGATTTCTACTCGAAACTTAAGACTCAAGGTCCCTTCCAAGAAATTTGCCCCCAGATTCATAGGACCATATCCTATTGAAAAAGTATTGAATCCAGTAGCATACAAAGTGACGTTGCCTCCATACAGTGCATTTCACATCTCCTTATTGAAGCCTCTCATACTTAACCATTTTCGGGCTGCACTCCCTAGACCTCCCAAGGTGCAAGCTGCTCAAGGAGAAGAATTTGAAGTTCATAGTATCCTTGATTGTCGTCAAAGATATGGTCGTCTCCAGTATCTTATTGATTGGAAGGGATATGGACCAGAGGAAAGGTCCTGGGTTTCTGAAGAGGACATCCACGCTCCAAGATTAGTCTGGGCCTTTCATACCAAGAATCCAATGAAAGCACAAGAGTGTTCAGTGCCCACCCTAAAAAGGGGGGGTACTGTCAGGCTCTGGAGCCTTACCTCAGGCGGGTGCTCCCGCGGTCTACCGTCCCACTGGTTGGCACAGCTGCGGTGGCAGGGAGCTGCTGGCGGCGGGTCCTCCTGGACGGATGTGCGCCTGCCAAGGGCCGGGGGCCGAGGGTCTGGAGAGCCGGGCACTGTGGTGGGGATCGCTGCGGTAAGGTCCTCTAGTGGCGACACAATATAGTGTGTCAGAGACAGAAGCTGGCTAAAGCTGTGTGCTAACAGCTAAGTATGTCTCCTGTGCTGGGGCAGCCATGTTAGAGACCAGAGTATTACCAATGAAGTTCCCAATCTATGTCCAGCCAATCCTGTGTGTTCTCCCCTTACAAAAGGGGCTGGCTAAGAGGGAGAGTGCCAGTGCTTCAAGTTACCTCCTTGTGAAAGGTTCTACAGCTCTGTGCTCCCAGGTTACTTCTGGTTCCCTGGTCCTGGTTGCTCTCATCCCTTGGTTACCTAAACACTGCTGCAGTCCTGCTGTCTAAGTCCGTTGCCACTTGTGGAAGCGCTCACGGGGTCCCAGGTCGTAGAGGAGCTCCATGTGCTAATGGCGGTTCCTACAGATGTCTTCATTTCTTCAAAGTCCAAGTTCTTCAGCCTCGTCTTTCAATCACAAACCACAGTCTTCATTTCTTCAAAGTCCAAGTTCTTCAGCCTCGTCTTTTAATTATAAAATACAGTCTTCAGTTCTTCTTTACCGGAGTTTTTCAGTTCACTCTTCAAGTCATTTAACCATAGACTATAATTCTTCCAGTTTCTTTTATTTCTCCAATATTCGTGTACAGCCTGATTATTCATTAAAACTACAGTTATCTTCCTACGAAAGTCCTTCTTTTCTTTACGCCCTCTGGTCAACGTTAACACTTAGTTTGGCTTCCACCCCATGAGGAGGAATTACATTCAGCCACCTCGTTTACTCTCCTCACAGGTAGCTGTCCCTTCATCCAAAACTCGGTTGTCAGAACCCCAACTTATGCCGAGCGTGACACAATACAGATGGTGACAAATCTGGGGAAGATAGGTACATTTGAGTATTATCTGCATACTAATGATACTGAAATTCAGAAAAGCTGATTTTTAAAATAATCATACAGGTTGAGTATCCCATATCCAAAATGCTTCGGATCACAAGTATTTTGGATATCGGATTTTTCCGTATTTTGGAATAATTGCATACCATAATGAGATATCAAGGCGATGGGACCAGACAATATTTTCAATAACTTTGTGCATTAAACAAAGTGTGTGTACATTCACACAATTCACTTGTGTTATACACACAGCCTGAAGGTCATTTAAAATAATATCTTTAATAACTTTGGGTATTAAACAAAGTTTGTGTACATTGAGCCATCAGAAAACAAAGGTTTCACTATTTGACTCTCACTCAAAAAATTCCGTATTTCATAATAGTCCGTATTTCTGAATATTTGGATATGGGATACTTAACCTGAATATACTTTGTAATGTTCTTTTTTTGTAACTGTAAGTTCTAAAGTTATTCTTGAAATTAAAACCTAATTTTATAGTTCTGATGTTCTGTGTTCTTAGACCTATGGCCTTGAGAGGCACATGCTGCTGATTTTTAAAGCATATATACAGTTAGCAAACTGAAGGGGATGCTGTGGGAAGCATTATTTCCCAAAATCCCTTTGGTGGTGGCAGACTGATATGTTTAATTTTTAAGATAAGTTGCAAAAACCCTAATGTCATGACCTCCCAACTAGGAAGGATTTCTGATTGCGGGCATGTGTGTGGATCCTATCTGCATACATTTACAATAAGAAGAATCACTTTATCTATTTCTTTGGACACTGAGATGTTTTCTGCATTATTTAGGGTAATGCACTATTGTTTTTATTTGTATATGATTTAACAATGATCATCATTTAGAAACATTCATAGCGCAGAAACAAGTAAATATTCACTCTAGGGGGGATATCCAATTAGCCCCGGTAATTTACCGGGGCTAATTGTTCCATCAAGGGCTATCTAATTTGCCCCCATAAGCCGGCACGTGCCGCAGCTTATCAGGGATTTTGTTTCACCTGCCTCTGGCAGGCGAAGCAGAATCCCTGGAAACAGACCCGTTTTTGTCCGAAAACTAGGCTGTTTCACACGAAAACACACAGGTTTCACTTTTCGGGAGAAAGGTTTTTGTTTTTTTTTACAGGCAATCAATCTGGATAGCCTGTAAAAAAAAATTGGTGAAACATCGGAAATAAGTCAGAATAACGTCCAAAAACGGCCGTTTTTCGGACCTGATGTTTTACCAGGAATAATTGGATATCCCTTTAAGGGTCTAATTCAAGGTTGATTGCAAAACAACAATTTCCCCTAATGCAGAGGTTCCCAAATGCGGTCCTCAAGGCATCCCAACAGTCCAGGTTTTAGGTATATCCATGGCTCAGCACAGATGGTTAAATCAAATTGACTAAGGTGCTAATTAAGTCACCTGTGGCCAAGCATAAATACATTTAAAACCAGGACCGTTGGGGTGCCTTGATGACCGTTTTTGGGAACCACTGCTCTAATGGCCAAATCCATTCGCAGTGCAGGTGGGGACGTATAAAATGTGCAGAGAGAGTAAAATTTGGGTTGGTTGTATTGTTTCTGTGCAGGGTAAATACTGGCTACTTTATTTTTACACTGCAATTTAGATTTCAGTTTGAACACACCCCACCCAACTCTAATTCTCTGTTCACATTACATCTGCACCAACTGCAGTGCACATGGTTTTGCCCATTAGAGGAAAATGTTTTGCTATCAACCTTGATACCTTAATGCTATCAACCCTATGGGTGGTATCTTATTACTGTAGCTGTGGTAAATTACCACCATCCAGTTAGCCACAATGCTGGTACTTCTCAGGGATTTTGCAGACAGGTGAAACTAAATCTCTATAAGAAGCCTATTTTTCCATGATCAAGGCCATGAAAACACATAGATCCGTGACTTTTCACCTGGAAAAAATGGAGAATAATTGGATAGCCTCCCAAAAATGATTAACAAAAATATTTTTTTTAGAAAATCCCCCGTTCATCGCAGCAAAAATAATTGTTGGTGCTGACTGGATACCCATCATATCACATTGTATCTTTGGGTAATTGCTGCCCAGTCTCCTTTTTTTATCTGCAGTGAGGGAGGTGAGCTGATATTATAATTTTTATATGCTGCAGCAGTGGTTCCCAAACTCTGTGCTTAGGCACCATGGGGTACCTCAGGACACATGCAGGGGGGCCTTGGATTGGTTGTTCAGGACCAATTCAAATTGTTCATGGTCAATGTAATAGTCAAAACTACTGCTGGTGTCTGTCAATCATAAAATATGTGGACAAACATAAGCAAATCTTATCCCTCACCACACAATTGAACCTAAGGGTGAAATCTAAACATAATTTACTTAATTTAATATTTATTTATACATTTCTCAATAAGAAACTTTTGTCCATGATTCAAAAAAGTTTGGGAACCACTCTTCTACAGTATACTTTTAAATTAGCATCAGGCCCTTTAAATTTACTGCTGTGTACTTGATATTAACATGGTTTGACAGATCCAGAACCTATAAAGCCCAAACCATTAACTTATATTATTCACATTAATAAGTTTATTCAAATGAGACAATCTGTTTTCATGATCACAAAAGCTCCTATATTTAACACTACATAATTTCCCTTCTGATATCACAATCTCATTTGAAAATTTAAATTACTGTACTTCAATTATAAATGAAAACCCAACTCTAGATGACGAGTTAGCTGATTACATTCAAGAAACTGGATTGAAGTTTGAATTTGTAGATTTATGGTATGTGTGAAAGTATTGAAAGACCTTTCTTTGAATGTTAATGTGTTAAAAAAAATAAGAATAAAACCTGATTTTATCCAGTTTCAGAGATAGATCTACTCATTTACAATTTTCACAAACATGTCAATAATGACATTACTGAACTTGAAAGTAAAAGGAGCTTAAAAAATAATAAATCTTCCTATTACAGGGAAGAAAACTATAGAATTAATTATATTATGGTTCTGAAAGCTGAAAAAGGTGATGCAATGGTTATTCTTAACAAATCTGAATATGATAGCAAGACACTGAGACAGCTTCTTGCTTGCTGATCCCACAGTGAATATAAGGTTATTTAATGGTCTTGCAGGATGTGAAATTACATAAAGTATTGGATAAATGATAAATCCGCAAATGTGCAGAATCAGGTTACGTCAGTTAATAACTTACCCAAAGCTGATGCTTGACGTGCCAGGTTACCCGATTTTAGTTAGCATAGGGTAGTACATTTAGATGCGGCCATGCCAGGCAAATGGTTAAATAAGTCACATTTATTTGACAAATTTAAGTTGAAAATATGAAAATTTTGGTGGCAAATAAAAGAGCATGCAACAACAATACAAAAATATTTAGATACTGTATTTTAACATGTAAATTTAAAAAAAGCAATTGTTTCCCCAGCACACTGAATGGATAACAGTAACCAGATATAAATCCCACATGATAATAGAATTCAGAGATCTTCGTTACACATATTTGCGCAAATGTGTGGTTAAGCCCCAAAGCCGCATCAAGGCCTCTCTGTATATTTGGGGTCCCTAGCGCTATATCTAGGTGCAGGGTGTGGCACCCCAAAACACCAGAATGAACCAGAAAGCACAGCGTGACATACCAGTGTAAAAAACTATAGTGTTAATAAATTAGTATTTAGGAAGCCGAAGCTATAGATGGGGTGATACAAACATGAAATGTAATTAAAATAGAGAAATAGTGTTAGAAAATTAATAAGTGAAAAGTGTTAATAGAATGTAAAGGTATGCCACACTAAAGCCATCCAGCTCAGCCAGTCCAGAGGCACCACACCTCACACCTCCATTACCCCAATCTGGGTCTAATATTAACCAGCAAGGAGTCACATGATAATGGCTCCTTACTAAAATATGTCTAAACTAAGAGCTACTTACCTTGGAGCAACCCCATAATGCTCCATGTGGCATGTCAGGGCCTGCACCTCCTCCTAATGCAGAAACCTCTCTGCCTCTCACAACAGACATATAGATTGGTAAATGCTCAATTAGCTTAGTGATATCATTCAGGTGCTCGAAAGGAAGGGGTATTTCTGAGCAAGAAAAAAAGCAATTGTTTCCCCAGCACACTGAATGGATAACAGTAACCAGATATAAATCCCACATGATAATAGAATTCAGAGATCTTCGTTACACATATTTGCGCAAATGTGTGGTTAAGCCCCAAAGCCGCATCAAGGCCTCTCTGTATATTTGGGGTCCCTAGCGCTATATCTAGGTGCAGGGTGTGGCACCCCAAAACACCAGAATGAACCAGAAAGCACAGCGTGACATACCAGTGTAAAAAACTATAGTGTTAATAAATTAGTATTTAGGAAGCCGAAGCTATAGAGGGGGTGATACAAACATGAAATGTAATTAAAATAGAGAAATAGTGTTAGAAAATTAATAAGTGAAAAGTGTTAATAGAATGTAAAGGTATGCCACACTAAAGCCATCCAGCTCAGCCAGTCCAGAGGCACCACACCTCACACCTCCATTACCCCAATCTGGGTCTAATATTAACCAGCAAGGAGTCACATGATAATGGCTCCTTACTAAAATATGTCTAAACTAAGAGCTACTTACCTTGGAGCAACCCCATAATGCTCCATGTGGCATGTCAGGGCCTGCACCTCCTCCTAATGCAGAAACCTCTCTGCCTCTCACAACAGACATATAGATTGGTAAATGCTCAATTAGCTTAGTGATATCATTCAGGTGCTCGAAAGGAAGGGGTATTTCTGAGCAAGAAAAAAAGCAATTGTTTCCCCAGCACACTGAATGGATAACAGTAACCAGATATAAATCCCACATGATAATAGAATTCAGAGATCTTCGTTACACATATTTGCGCAAATGTGTGGTTAAGCCCCAAAGCCGCATCAAGGCCTCTCTGTATATTTGGGGTCCCTAGCGCTATATCTAGGTGCAGGGTGTGGCACCCCAAAACACCAGAATGAACCAGAAAGCACAGCGTGACATACCAGTGTAAAAAACTATAGTGTTAATAAATTAGTATTTAGGAAGCCGAAGCTATAGAGGGGGTGATACAAACATGAAATGTAATTAAAATAGAGAAATAGTGTTAGAAAATTAATAAGTGAAAAGTGTTAATAGAATGTAAAGGTATGCCACACTAAAGCCATCCAGCTCAGCCAGTCCAGAGGCACCACACCTCACACCTCCATTACCCCAATCTGGGTCTAATATTAACCAGCAAGGAGTCACATGATAATGGCTCCTTGCTAAAATATGTCTAAACTAAGAGCTACTTACCTTGGAGCAACCCCATAAAGAGGTGTGAGGTGTGGTGCCTCTGGACTGGCTGAGCTGGATGGCTTTAGTGTGGCATACCTTTACATTCTATTAACACTTTTCACTTATTAATTTTCTAACACTATTTCTCTATTTTAATTACATTTCATGTTTGTATCACCCCCTCTATAGCTTCGGCTTCCTAAATACTAATTTATTAACACTATAGTTTTTTACACTGGTATGTCACGCTGTGCTTTCTGGTTCATTCTGGTGTTTTGGGGTGCCACACCCTGCACCTAGATATAGCGCTAGGGACCCCAAATATACAGAGAGGCCTTGATGCGGCTTTGGGGCTTAACCACACATTTGCGCAAATATGTGTAACGAAGATCTCTGAATTCTATTATCATGTGGGATTTATATCTGGTTACTGTTATCCATTCAGTGTGCTGGGGAAACAATTGCTTTTTTTCTTGCTCAGAAATACCCCTTCCTTTCGAGCACCTGAATGATATCACTAAGCTAATTGAGCATTTACCAATCTATATGTCTGTTGTGAGAGGCAGAGAGGTTTCTGCATTAGGAGGAGGTGCAGGCCCTAACATGCCACATGGAGCATTATGGGGTTGCTCCAAGGTAAGTAGCTCTTAGTTTAGACATATTTTAGTAAGGAGCCATTATCATGTGACTCCTTGCTGGTTAATATTAGACCCAGATTGGGGTAATGGAGGTGTGAGGTGTGGTGCCTCTGGACTGGCTGAGCTGGATGGCTTTAGTGTGGCATACCTTTACATTCTATTAACACTTTTCACTTATTAATTTTCTAACACTATTTCTCTATTTTAATTACATTTCATGTTTGTATCACCCCCTCTATAGCTTCGGCTTCCTAAATACTAATTTATTAACACTATAGTTTTTTACACTGGTATGTCACGCTGTGCTTTCTGGTTCATTCTGGTGTTTTGGGGTGCCACACCCTGCACCTAGATATAGCGCTAGGGACCCCAAATATACAGAGAGGCCTTAATGCGGCTTTGGGGCTTAACCACACATTTGCGCAAATATGTGTAACGAAGATCTCTGAATTCTATTATCATGTGGGATTTATATCTGGTTACTGTTATCCATTCAGTGTGCTGGGGAAACAATTGCTTTTTTTCTTGCTCAGAAATACCCCTTCCTTTCGAGCACCTGAATGATATCACTAAGCTAATTGAGCATTTACCAATCTATATGTCTGTTGTGAGAGGCAGAGAGGTTTCTGCATTAGGAGGAGGTGCAGGCCCTGACATGCCACATGGAGCATTATGGGGTTGCTCCAAGGTAAGTAGCTCTTAGTTTAGACATATTTTAGTAAGGAGCCATTATCATGTGACTCCTTGCTGGTTAATATTAGACCCAGATTGGGGTAATGGAGGTGTGAGGTGTGGTGCCTCTGGACTGGCTGAGCTGGATGGCTTTAGTGTGGCATACCTTTACATTCTATTAACACTTTTCACTTATTAATTTTCTAACACTATTTCTCTATTTTAATTACATTTCATGTTTGTATCACCCCCTCTATAGCTTCGGCTTCCTAAATACTAATTTATTAACACTATAGTTTTTTACACTGGTATGTCACGATGTGCTTTCTGGTTCATTCTGGTGTTTTGGGGTGCCACACCCTGCACCTAGATATAGCGCTAGGGACCCCAAATATACAGAGAGGCCTTGATGCGGCTTTGGGGCTTAACCACACATTTGCGCAAATATGTGTAACGAAGATCTCTGAATTCTATTATCATGTGGGATTTATATCTGGTTACTGTTATCCATTCAGTGTGCTGGGGAAACAATTGCTTTTTTTCTTGCTCAGAAATACCCCTTCCTTTCGAGCACCTGAATGATATCACTAAGCTAATTGAGCATTTACCAATCTATATAAACATGTAAATTTAACCTACTCATTTATTACATTAATGATAATGTAACATTTATAATGTTAATGAGATTATTTATTTTGACAACTCCTACATTTTCCTACTGTACTTCTGAATCTAACCCTATGTAATAACCATAAAGAATTGCACTCTAGTTAACTGTCTCTTTAGGAGAAGAACAGTCCCTGTTTAATACTGCTTAATGCTGCATCATTCATAATTGCATGTTTGACATATTTAGTATCTGTTTTCAATAAAATCACTTGATCTAATGGACGTTTCATCGCCATACAAAATTCAAATAGGGGAACCACACCAACTGCCAGTGAGTCTCAGCCAGCAATTTTTGGCAGCATTTACGGGGAGGGGCAGCTGGTGTGTCTCCCCTATTTGAATTTTGGACTGTGTTGCAGCCCCAAATCTGGAACCGCCACTGCTAGAGACCAGCATACAATACAGAGAGTATTTTAGGGATTTATACTGAGAGAATTCAATTCAGAATGATGGTTTGTTGAAATTATGCTGACATGTAAAAACAGGAATTTGTCTTTAAGGTTCATATTCTCACATTAAAATAAGAGTGGAAAAACAATAGTGCTATGTGGATGAAGCTGCCTAGGAGTATGTCAGGTGGAATCCACCCACCAAAATTATATGCAAGTAACAAAAAAATGAAAATCACCTTGTGCGCAACCACAACAGAATATGTATATGCACACTAAAAATCTGCTTAAAAATCTGCTTAAAATTCTTTCAGATACAGTACATTCAAAATCAAAAAATGTGACCTGATTTATCACAGAAAGTACAGTCCCTTATTATTACGTCTAGATTGATTTTCAATATGAGTTCCTTCCCAGCAGATGAAGGTTACATTGCTAGAGAATATAGTGGAGTAAACTTCTTTAAAAAGGGGTTCACAGTTTATTAAATTCAAATTATCATTACATATAAATCTCCACCACAAAATGGGGAAGAAAATGGAATCATTACATATCTAGCTCCTGGCAAGGAGCAATAGAGTGAGTATAAATGGAAGGTTCCTGATCACTTCCTTCCTTCCTCCCTCCCTCAATGCTAATCACCAGCCTCAAAACACAGTATTTTCCTGTACAATCTTGGATGCAGGTAGGTAAATCAAAGTGTCCGCCAATGCGTTTCGAATTATCAGTAACTCTTCCTCGAGGAAGTCTGGTTCCCACCTGAATGCATCCATATTTATACTCAAACTCACCTGAAAGTGATTACTGACCTCACAGAATCCCCACATACCCAATTATCTCCAAATATAATTGTTACAGATCATACACATATTAAATAGTATAAAACATATAACAATTGTATCAGCATCACAATAAAGCATATAAGAAATATAATTCACCTTCTGGTTATTCCTATCCATACAGTGCCACATAAATCCTTTATAAAGCCTATTTCACTTATATTATCACCTCCATATATTAAGTGATGTAGTGGCACTTATTTAAATCAATTAAAATACCCTTTTTTTACTCTCAAAAGATATACTTTTATATATATATATATATATATATATATATATATATATATTGCAGTGGAATGAAGGCGGCACTCAAACAGACTTCTTGGGCAGTATGAAAAAGGTCAGCTTTAATGAACCGACATGTATATTAAGTGATGTAGTGGCACTTATTTAAATCAATTAAAATACCCTTTTTTTACTCTCAAAAGATATACTTTTATATATATATATATATTGCAGTGGAATGAAGGCGGCACTCATACAGACTTCTTGGGCAGTATGAAAAAGGTCAGCTTTAATGAACCGACATGTTTCGGGGCTATACCCCTTCCTCAGGGCCTCAACATATACATATATACATACACTGCTCTCAAAAAAAATAAAGGGAACACTTAAACAACACAATGTAACTCCCAAGTCAATCACACTTCTGTGAAATCAAACTGTCCACTTAGGAAGCAACACTGATTGACAATTAATTTCACATGCTGTTGTGCAAATGGAATAGACAACAGGTGGAAATTATAGGCAATTAGCAAGACACCCCCAATAAAGATGTTGTTCTGCAGGTGGTGACCACAGACCACTTCTCAGCTCCTATGCTTTCTGGCTGATGTTTTGGTCACTTTTGAAAGCTGGCGGTGCTTTCAATCTAGTGGTAGCATGTGACAATGCTAAATTCCTTTGTCGTATAAACAACCCTTTATGAAGCTAAGAACACTGTACGCTGTTTACTTAAGAAGTACCGTAATGGTACGCTAGTTGCGTAACGATCGCTCAGCCGTAGGCGAGACGCTCAAGCGTCACGTTCGCTCACGGCCCAGTGATCACAGGACACGTTATTGGTTATGTCTAGGGGAATGATTCGCTGTAGCGTAGCATACGCTCGAGACCACGAGGAGGTCACCAGCGATGCAGACGCTTACAACACTATACCTTTATGTTAAAACCTTATACCAATGAAATACACTGAATACCTTAATGTGAGTACAGGGTGTAAGTGCAACCTTGTGTAACCTGACTAACTACAAAGCTGCTTGAGCGTCACCGACGCTCAAGTGAACACTTAACACTATAGAAAATACACAGATACTGGTTTAGGTTCCAAGGCCTATTAACTGTATTATATCTAATATACTTGTAAAAGGGGATAACAGTACAAATGATACACTACAATATAACAGAGACTTCCTAACCACAGAACTAAACAATAAATACAAAAAGACAATACTACACTGACCTAAATGCAATACAATACAATACTATCTAATACAATACAATACTAGCCTAGTCTAGGGGAGATATGAGAGAACAGAACAGAGAGAGAGAGAGAGAGAGATGAGATGAGAGAAATTGGCTCACAGAAAGACAATGATAACGGAGAGAAACTTACGCACAAAGGGTATGATCGCCTGCGCCTCGATATCCAGCTCCCGGCTATCAGCAGATAACCGTTGATGAGAGAGTGAGAGCTGGATGTGGTCGGCCTGCCTATTTATGCCCCACACACAATGCAATCTCCTGGTCCTACAATCCCATTGTCCATTGGCCGAAGGAATTCGGCCCTGTATCATAACAAAAGGTCATAGGGTGATTCATACAGGTGGGCTGTGACGATTTCCAACAGCTCAGGTGGGTGGGAAACTGGGTTTCCCGCCGCATACCTGAGTATGTGTAAATAATAGAAATGGACATAAACTTCTTATGTCCATAACTATTCGCACGAGCGATTAATACGCTCCAAACCAACACCGGAATATTGCTAATTAAATACTCTTCCGATGGGTACCAAACACTGCTGTATGATTCCTGTTAGACCCTTTGTACGATATAAAGAGGGATTCCTCAGCTCTGGGACATTGTATTTTAACCAAACTTTCAGAATCTATCAAAGGGACCATGATCTATAAACTACATTAATTGTGAACATTTGTAACGAATGAGTCGCACGCTACGACTACATAAACTCTACCGTAAATACGCATACCGCGCCTGTGAGTGCACGTTATTGCGGGTATGCGAATCCACGGGAGAGCGCATGCACGCGCAGCGCGGACCAGTGTGCGGTGCAAATATGGCAACGTGCATTGAGACATTTTTCTGACTTTGACAGTCCACCCTTTGGCAGTCAATAATAACTGCCACAAAACATTTAAGGAGAAAAATGTAAGTCAGGGGTTAATTGATTTCCATGGTTGGGTAGGGGAGGAGAGAGGAGAAGGTGTGAAGAGGGTATGACCTAGTGAGATAGCAGAAGCATGTGTGTATGAATCCATGTTTGGGGGGGTCATGTATCATCGTGCCGTACGTGTTGTAAATCAAGCTTCGAGGTATTGCGAAGTATACATTTGAATTCCTTCTTATCCTGTGGTACAGGTCTGTGGATGGGCTGTCAAACTCTACCGAGCTCATTTCGGCTGTGGTTGTAACAAAATGGGGATGCACATTTTAGTTGATGATACATGAATGGGGGAGGTATGTGGTTGCTGATATCTGTGCCTGTATTCCCTATCGTCTATGTGTGTCGTTACCTGAGGGTTGTAGAGATGAAGATAAAGAACACTTACGAAAAATGCAATGATATTCTATGTCAGGGAAATGTACATCTGTTGTTGAAGTTGTGTTCGGTATCTGTTGAGAGTCGTCTTCTTTGCGCTGTATTGCTCCTTAGGCATGAGCAACAAGCTTTGTCAGTGCCATCAGATTTACAAAAATGTTGGGCTAGCGTGAGTTTAAAAATACTAGGGAAACTGGGGATCCATGGCAAAGTTCATCAAGTGTCCATATTTAAAGTTGTCAAATCTTCTTCTTTGGTGCTTGTCTGTTGTCTGTATACATCTCGTCTCGTCAGCTTCCTCGTCCAAGGGGGTCTTTGTATCTTGGAGAAAAGCAGAAAAACAGGTGAAAGAAACGGACCGTATAATCGCATTTTCATCACATCCTGGTTTCTATCATTGGGTCATAAATCAAATCCAGGTTAATTACAGTTTCCTCACTCCTCAAGCTCATCACTTTTGTACTTTGTTTGCACCTCATTAAAGCCTGCCCGCATCTAAATATCAATCCAATCGATATAACGACACCCAAGATACATAGTAGAAACTCTCCAACATCCTTTATGACTCCTTGAGCCCAGTCTCCTAAACCGGAGAACCAATTTCGCGGGTTCAACCATGACACCCAACCAGTCAGCTCATTACCTACAGCAGCAAGGGTGAGATTGTGTTTTCGACGAAATTCCCACTTCAATTGGAGAATATCGTCCATCTTTTGGTCTATGACCTCTACCGGATCCTCGGTGCTATTTGTGATATACGTGCAACACTTTATGCCGTACTGTGTTGCCAATGTAACACAATATCCGCCTGTTACTGCTGTAAGATAATTAAGAACCATCCTATGCTGAACTAGTTCTGTTTTGTAAGCTTGAAGTTCTCTTCCAGTGTATCTAAACGTGTCATCATACATTTCAGTGATATTATCTAACAAATTGGCGAGTGCGGAAATGTATCTATAATTCATCACTCCCCGAGCGGTACGAGTGAAATCTAACGCTACCAGAACCTGAATCCCGGTGGATTCATGGATAAGATCAGAGGCCGGATGCTCTAACCTTTCTGACAGTTGTCTTTTAACTCGGTGCTCGTAATGAGTGTGAGTATAAGGAGCTTGGGCACCACGGTGTATGTCCTTCATTTTGTCATGTGTAACAGTCATCACTTCAGGCAATACTTTTCCAATATAACACAATCCTTCAGAGTTTGGGGCAAGCCATTTGTACGCCTTTCTCCCGCATATGAAATATGCATCATCGGGGAGAACATAAGGGACGGAGAAGGACATGACCATGTTACAAACCTTCCAGGTGAAATCTCCTGACCCTAATTCTTCCAACTGCTTAATGCACGTATCGGTTTGTACGATATGTGCACAGTATCCTGGTGATACCTCTCCAACTCTAGTAATCCTATTTCCTAAGGTATATCGATACCGGAAAGATTTTCCTCTACTGGCTATGTGGCGTACGAGCTCTGTATCTGTAGGCATTCTATCTGCTCTGTGTGAAAAGGTCATGGTAAGGTTGCTCCATGACACTTCCCAATTTCCCGGTTTTCTGGGATTGGAGATATTAAAACATATGAGGGACCTATCCACATGGTATTGGTGGAGCTTCAAACTAGGAGGGCTGGAGATATTAAACCTCCGGTCCACCGGTCTCCCACCACTTAGCTCAAGTACCTCCCCTAACGTTAAAGGAAATGGTACTAGCCCTGATTTGCTGTGACCCTGAGGTACTTGAGAGCATACCCAACAATCTGTTTGGTTTAACACGTTACCCACTAAGGAGTGATAGTCACTCAATGGATGCCGGTCCATATGGATATTAAAACTGGATTGGCATTACTTTGTTACAGAGCCTACAGATACAACTTTCTTTTTGAACTAACATTCCTTCACAGTTGTTTACAAATAACATGGTTGTTAGATCGTGCCCGGTACTCGCCTTTGCTTGGTGATTGGGTTGCTATTGGAAATTTACACCTCCGTCTCAGTCATCAGGACCTTTCTGGATCCTTTCTCGACCTCACTGGTACTCTCACCGAAACAGACTGCTCTGGTCAACATCATGGTTAACGGGAAAAATCCATATCACAGTCTCTTGGGGCAAGTCCATCTTACAGGAGGAGAAAAGAAGAAATTTGTAAATGGGGTATAAGAAAATCAGTTTGAGGGGGAGAGAACTCGTTACGATAATAAGTTCTCTCGTCTTGTTGTTCTTCTTGTTCTGCTGTCCTCTCAAAGGTGTTGTCTCTCAGTCTTCAAACGAACATTCTGGTGATGCAATATTCCTTCCTAACCGGCGATCTTTCTGTAAGGAGCAAAAATCTGGCATTACCATTGGTCCAACTGAGGGGTGACATACCATCTTTAAACCATGAAAACATGAGTGAGAAGAGAGAGACAACAAAAAAACAAAAGAGATAGAGAACAATTCATGTGCATATATACATTACATAACCCGACAATAACCACCAATAAGAGAAGAGAAACAAAGCATTTTTAAACGTTGTCAACATTAAGAAAACATTGTCAGACTATTAGGCTGTCGTATCTACGTGTCTAATGGTTTCCTTGAGCAGTCCCTCCCCACCAGCACTTGCATTATTCCACTGTCTGTATCTGGCCAGAATACATTGTGGTGGATAGGTCATGCTGGGGTTTGGTAGACTTCTGCAAGGACCAAGCGAATATGCAATGTTTGAATTCTTACCAATAATCGTCAGAGATGGGGATAGAGAGAGAAAGAAAAAACATTTTTCACAAATACATTTACAACGTTTAACCTGGTCATTCCTGTGTCTTCAGTGAATGACCTCCCAATTTACTAACCGTTACCTCAGGCTTACCATCAGTCCTAATGATCACCTTTCCTAACTATGTGATCCTTGATTATAATGGTGTGTATTGTAATTTTGCTCATTTCTTGGTCTAGGGGGTCTAACTTTATGTGGGTTATTACAGTTGCTAGCATAATGCCCTTCTCTCCTACAATGGTAACAAATCCTTGGCTTTCTCCAAGTGTCAGTGAACTGGGGTCTTGGCTGATTTGATGCCTCCTCAAACGTTTGGATGCTCATCACCCTCAACCGCTTTCCCTGTACCTACCTGATTCCTTGTATACCATGATTATGTCGTTGTCTAGGGGGTTCATATACCTTCTGTGAATCTTTGATCATACAGTTAGATCTTTCCTAGGATCTGGGTAATCAGACATGATTGGTCTCAATTCTGTCCGGGACCAGGGATGGCGCATTGCACTGTCCTTGACGGGAATGGTTCCCTGATCGTCAGTCTTCCCATTGGGGACTGTGATCACCCTGACAGGACTAAACTCAATTACATCACCTTGTTTTGGTCTTATAATATGGGGTACATTTGTTTGTGCGTGATATAAAACATTGTACGTACCTGTGGACACGACCTCACCTGACCCTCCGTTAGGGGGTTTGATTATTGCCTTTACCAATTTGGTCGCGTCCACCTGGATGTCTTGTAGGATGGCTTCTGGAAGAGGTGCTGACATCGTTCTGGGCTCACTTTCTTGTTTGTATTCCTGAGGGAGGTTTGACATGGGGTGCAGCTTGCACAGGTTAATAGTTGTACATTCAACAGTATTACAATAATCATTGTTACATTTATTACACTTATTCTTATAATCTATATTACAGTTGCTAAGAGCGTTTTTATTGTTCCACCTTTGTGCTTTTCTCTCCGCAATCAACTCCTCTCCTGCTGCCATATCTCTCCTCTCAAGATAAGAGTCAGAAAAGTCAATAGACTCTTTTTGTAATTCACTTTCCTGTTGCCATAACTGTAAATATTCATAATGTTTATTTTGTCTCTTCGTTGGTTCAACGAGACTTATCCTCCTCCTTAAATTTTGTAACACGTCTGGACTGAAGCTACCTATTCTTGGGAATTTGTCCCTGTCTTGTACAGTCATTCTCTCCCATTCATCACATAAAACTTCAGCGTGATTTCCATATTTCTTACACATCACATATCGTGCCGACCCGATGGATCGGTTCTCTGAATCAACCCGAACCGAGGTTGATCGCCCCCTACCTGAACAAATGGCCCCCATAATCTGCAGGCGTTGCCTATTCCTCCTTGAATATCAAGGCTTTCAGCGAACCCTTACAAACAAACCAAGATGTCCTTGGGCAGGCCGGCGGTGGTGGTTTATCAAGTACCCCACTTACTTCTCGCCCACGTTGGCCTGTGCTGCAATCACTGTAGCCAGAGCTGCTGTACCCAACCTAGGGCCCCTGTGAACCTTTATTTACTGGGGCGTGCTGGACCTACCAGTCCCCAGTAAGTATCGGTTGTTGGATAGTTCCCGAGTGACCAGCGAACTTCCCTTCCAAAAATAAAAAATTACACAAATCACGTCAGAATGTACAAATAGCGTTTGTGACCACTTTACTCTAATGGTATTAGGTCAGATTACTAACTACTGCACACAATTACGTGCGGTCCAATCGTTCAGTACACGAGCACTACTTGTCATGTACTGAAAGATCAATGGAATCTATGTTTCCGGCTGCGATTCCTTCAGCCAGAGCTTGTATGGCCTATATGGGTTCTGCACCAACACCCCAGGCGTTGTGCCACTTGACTTTTATAGCGGACCTCTTTGTTACCTTATGACCTCCTGGTCTGTTACCTTTACCTTATGACCTCCTGGTCTTGTTACCTTATGACCTCCTGGTCTTGTTACCTTATGGTCCGCTATACTCTAATGCTCAAATATTATTTAACCAGAGATGCCTCCCTAGCCACCGTATATGTCACTTACACGTATGTCCCTTGACGAGTACCCGGCTTTCCTTTTGGTTCCACCTTAAAGTTATATAAACTTTTGTATACAAAACACACTCACTCAACACATGTACACTTTTGTTTCTATATCTATTTCTGCGCAGAAATTTGTCTTTAGCCCAACAGTGTTACCAATTAGGAGCAGGATCTGTTAAACTAAATTTCCGATTTTCCAAAAATAGATTTGCGTTATTTACCGCTTCGCGTTATCTACCGCTGTGCGTTACTTATCGCCTTGCGCTAATTATCGCTTTGCGCTAATTCAACTTTTTCGTGACTTGAGCTACGTGAGCGTAACCGGACGCTACGTTGCGTAATGTACGCTGCGTGCGTCTGCCTTTGGATTGCGTACGCTAGTCTTTGTTAGCGACACGTGTACGCAATGCAAAGGATCCACCGTAACACAATATATTTTTATCAATGTAAATGATCCCTGATCATCTACCGCAATCCACACTGACTGCCTTGTATCTCAGACAAACCGTGTGTTGTTCTATACTTTAACTATTACCTCTACTATTAAATAACAGCAAATCTCCTTTTAGCACTTTCTATCAACTATAAAATTTGCAAACAGGAATAGTGATATACGAAAATGAAACAGAAATGCAGATATATGCGTGCGTACGCAAGACAAAAGAAAAAATAAACAGTTTTAAAAAGACACAAGCGTTTTGTTCTTACTTCCGGTTACCGGGTTCCTTCAGCACTCTTTATCTAAGCGAAGCAGACGCTTATCCCGCCAGCACTATGAGACAATCTCCCACCCTTTGCTGTGGGATAATGTCTGCTGATCTACCTAGTGCAGATGTGAGAAGTATAGGACGAGCCCGCAATTGACAATGCTAAATTCCTTTGTCGTATAAACAACCCTTTATGAAGCTAAGAACACTGTACGCTGTTTACTTAAGAAGTACCGTAATGGTACGCTAGTTGCGTAACGATCGCTCAGCCGTAGGCGAGACGCTCAAGCGTCACGTTCGCTCACGGCCCAGTGATCACAGGACACGTTATTGGTTATGTCTAGGGGAATGATTCGCTGTAGCGTAGCATACGCTCGAGACCACGAGGAGGTCACCAGCGATGCAGACGCTTACAACACTATACCTTTATGTTAAAACCTTATACCAATGAAATACACTGAATACCTTAATGTGAGTACAGGGTGTAAGTGCAACCTTGTGTAACCTGACTAACTACAAAGCTGCTTGAGCGTCACCGACGCTCAAGTGAACACTTAACACTATAGAAAATACACAGATACTGGTTTAGGTTCCAAGGCCTATTAACTGTATTATATCTAATATACTTGTAAAAGGGGATAACAGTACAAATGATACACTACAATATAACAGAGACTTCCTAACCACAGAACTAAACAATAAATACAAAAAGACAATACTACACTGACCTAAATGCAATACAATACAATACTATCTAATACAATACAATACTAGCCTAGTCTAGGGGAGATATGAGAGAACAGAACAGAGAGAGAGAGAGAGAGATGAGATGAGAGAAATTGGCTCACAGAAAGACAATGATAACGGAGAGAAACTTACGCACAAAGGGTATGATCGCCTGCGCCTCGATATCCAGCTCCCGGCTATCAGCAGATAACCGTTGATGAGAGAGTGAGAGCTGGATGTGGTCGGCCTGCCTATTTATGCCCCACACACAATGCAATCTCCTGGTCCTACAATCCCATTGTCCATTGGCCGAAGGAATTCGGCCCTGTATCATAACAAAAGGTCATAGGGTGATTCATACAGGTGGGCTGTGACGATTTCCAACAGCTCAGGTGGGTGGGAAACTGGGTTTCCCGCCGCATACCTGAGTATGTGTAAATAATAGAAATGGACATAAACTTCTTATGTCCATAACTATTCGCACGAGCGATTAATACGCTCCAAACCAACACCGGAATATTGCTAATTAAATACTCTTCCGATGGGTACCAAACACTGCTGTATGATTCCTGTTAGACCCTTTGTACGATATAAAGAGGGATTCCTCAGCTCTGGGACATTGTATTTTAACCAAACTTTCAGAATCTATCAAAGGGACCATGATCTATAAACTACATTAATTGTGAACATTTGTAACGAATGAGTCGCACGCTACGACTACATAAACTCTACCGTAAATACGCATACCGCGCCTGTGAGTGCACGTTATTGCGGGTATGCGAATCCACGGGAGAGCGCATGCACGCGCAGCGCGGACCAGTGTGCGGTGCAAATATGGCAACGTGCATTGAGACATTTTTCTGACTTTGACACATGAGACAGAGTCTACAACCCACACAAGTGGCTCAGATAGTGCAGCTCATCCAGGATGGCACATCAATGCGAGCTGTGGCAAGAAGGTTTGCTGTGTCTATCAGCGTAGTGTCCAGAGCATGGAGGCGCTACCAGGAGACAGGCCAGTACATCAGAAGAAGTGGAGGAGGCCGTAGGAGGGCAACAACCCAGCAGCAGGACCGCTACCTCCGCCTTTGTGCGAGGAGGAACAGGAGGAGCACTGCCAGAGCCCTGCAAAATGACCTCCAGCAAGCCACAAATGTGCATGTGTCTACTCAAATGATCAAAAATAGACTCCATGAGGGCGGTATGAGGGCCCGACTTCCACAGGTGGGGGTTGTGCTTACAGCCCAACACCGTGCAGGACATTTGGCATTTGCCAGAGAACACCAAGATTGGCAAATTTGCCACTGGTGCCCTGTGCTCTTCACAGATGAAAGCAGGTTCTCACTGTGCACATGTGACAGAGTCTGGAGACGCCAAGGAGAACGTTCTGCTGCCTGCAACATCCTCCAGCATGACCGGTTTGGCAGTGGGTCAGTAATGGGGTGGGGTGGTATTTCTTTGGGGGGCCGCACAGCCCCCCATGTGCTCGCCAGAGGTAGCCTGACTGCCATTAGGTACCGAGATGAAATCCTCAGACCCCTTGTGAGACCATATGCTGGTGCGGTTGGCCCTGGGTTCCTCCTAATGCAAGACAATGCTAGACCTCATGTGGATGGAGTGTGTCAGCAGTTCCTGCAAGACGAAGGCATTGATGCTATAGACTGGCCCGCCCATTCCCCAGACCTGAATCCAATTGAGCACATCTGGGACATCATGTCTCGCTCCATCCACCAACAGACTGTTGCACCACAGACTGTCCAGGAGTTGGCGGATGCTTTAGTCCAGATCTGGGAAGATATCCCTCAGGAGACAATCCGCCACCTCATCAGGAGCATGCCCAGGCATTGTAGGGAGGTCATACAGGCACCTGGTGGCCACACACACTACTGAGCCTCATTTTGACTTGTTTTAAGGACATTACATCAAAGTTGGATCAGCCTGTAGTGTGTTTTTCCACTTTAATTTTGAGTGTGACTCCAAATCCAGACCTCCATGGGTTAATAAATTTGATTTCCATTGATAATTTTGTGTGATGTTGTCAGCACATTCAACTATGTAAAGAACAAAGTATTTAATAAGAATATTTCATTCATTCAGATCTAGGATGTGTTGTTTAAGTGTTCCCTTTATTTTTTTGAGCAGTGTATATATATATATATATATATATATTAGTGATGTGCACCGGAAATTTTTCGGGTTTTGTGTTTTGGTTTTGGATTCGGTTCCGCGGCCGTGTTTTGGATTCGGACGCGTTTTGGCAAAACATCCCTGAAAATTTTTTGTCGGATTCGGGTGTGTTTTGGATTCGGGTGTTTTTTTACAAAAAAACCTCAAAAACAGCTTAAATCATAGAATTTGGAGGTCATTTTGATCCCATAGTATTATTAACCTCAATAAACCATAATTTCCACTCATTTTCAGTCTATTCTGAACACCTCACACCACACGATATTATTTTTAGTCCTAAAATTTGCACCGAGGTCGCTGGATGGCTAAGCTAAGCGACACAAGTGGCCGACACAAACACCTGGCCCATCTAGGAGTGGCACTGCAGTGTCAGGCAGGATGGCACTTCAAAAAAATTGTCCCCAAACAGCACATGATGCAAAGAAAAAAGAGGCGCACCAAGGTCGCTGTGTGACTAAGCTAAGCGACACAAGTGGCCGACACAAACACCTGGCCCATCTAGGAGTGGCACTGCAGTGTCAGGCAGGATGGCACTTCAAAAAAATTGTCCCCAAACAGCACATGATGCAAAGAAAAAAAGAGGCGCACCAAGGTCGCTGTGTGACTAAGCTAAGCGACACAAGTGGCCGACACAAACACCTGGCCCATCTAGGAGTGGCACTGCAGTTTTCTAGCGAGAGGATGAGTGCTTCCATCCTCATGTGAATCTGAACCACTAGCCATGAACATAGGCCAGGGCCTCAGCCGTTCCTTGCCACTCCGTGCCGTAAATGGCATATTGGCAAGTTTACGCTTCTCATCAGACGCTTTCAATTTAGATTTTTGGGTCATTTTACTGAACTTTTGTTTTTTGGATTTTACATGTTCTCTACTTTGACATTGGGCATCGGCCTTGGCAGACGACGTTGATTGCATTTCATCGTCTCGGCCATGACTAGTGGCAGCAGCTTCAGCACGAGGTGGAAGTGGATCTTGATCTTTCCCTGTTTTAACCTCCACATTTTTGTTCTCCATTTTTTAATGTGTGGAATTATATGCCAGTATCAATAGCAATGGCCTACTACTATATATACTGCGCACAACTGAAATGCACCACAGGTATGGATGGATAGTATACTTGACGACACAGAGGTAGGTAGAGCAGTGGCCTTCCGTACCGTACTGCTATATATACTGGTGGTCACTGTCAACAAAACTCTGCACTGTACTCCTCCTATATAATACAGCTGCTCCCCAGTCCCCACAATTAAGCAGTGTGAGCACAGATATATGCCGCACACTGAGCACAGATATGGAGTGTTTTTCAGGCAGACAACGTATACTTGTGGTCACTGTCGGCAAAACTCTGCACTGTACTCCTCCTATATAATACAGCTGCTCCCCAGTCCCCTCAATTAAGCAATAAGCACAAATATTATTAATAAACGGAGAGGACGCCAGCCACGTCCTCTCCCTAACATTTCCAATGCACGAGTGAAAATGGCGGAGACGCGCGGCTGCTTATATAGAATCCGAATCTCACGAGAATCCGACAGCGGGATGATGACGTTCGGGCGCGTTCGGGTTAACCGAGCCATATGGGAGAATCAGAGTATGCCTCGGACCCGTGTAAAATGGGTGAAGTTCGGGGGGGTTCGGTTTCCGAGGAACCGAACCCGCTCATCACTAATAAATATATATATATATATATATATATATATATGGTGTAGAAAAGATGCAGCTGCACTCGGAGGCTTATTTCAAATCAGAGTGTATTCAAAAAATCTCACAGCAGCATACCAACGTTTCGGGGCCATCCCGCCCCTTTGTCAAGGTGAGTAACAAATAATAAAAAACAAAGCTTACCTATATACCCAGGAGAAGCCCGCCAGTGCTTAGCGCCAGCCTGCATCCGGATTCCCGGTCTAGGACGTCGGCGCCTTCCAAGCGCGTCATTGATTGTGTGATGTCGGGTCGTCGTGGAAACCAGGACGCCCGGCGCTGCCGAAAACCCGCGCTGGAATAAGAAACATGGTGACATTTTACATTTTACAGAATCCACTCCCCTATGAATCCAGCATATGGTCTCCAAATATAACTTACACACACCTACTCGAGGGAAATATAAAGCAACATTATTATACAATTTTACTAGTAAGTTGCATCTTCCAGCACGGGTTTGCGGCCGCGCCGGGTGTCCTGTTTTCCATGACAACCCGATGCCGCACAGTCAATGACGCACTTGGAAGGCGCCGATATCCTGGATGCAGGGCGGCGCTGAGCACTGGCGGGCTTCTCCTGGGTATATAGGTAAGCTTTGTTTTTTATTATTTGTTAATCACCTTGACAAAGGGGCGGGGCAGCCCCAAAACGTTGGTATGCTGTTGTGAGATTTTTTGAATACACTCTGATTTGAAATAAGCCTCTGAGTGCCGCTGCATCTTTTCTATACCGTCTTCATTAGTATTTGAGGGCACCGGAGCAAGTGGAAATCGAGGGAGTGAGTGCCGGTCCATGGAACAGTAGTGTGTATGTATATATATATATATATATATATATATATATACAGTATAATGCAGTGAAGTGACGGCGGCACTCAAACAGGCTAGGCAGCGATGCAGTAAAAAAGTTAATTTAATGGACCAACATGTTTCGGGGATACAACCCCGTCCTCAGGGCCACACAAAAGGATGTGCAACAGGAGTATTGTCAACGGGAGTATTGCACCTAGAGGAAGTTATCCATCAGAAGGAAATAGGTGTAATGACTTTGGACTCATTAAGGTGGTTTATAAGGACAGAAGGAAAGTTTGTGAGCCATGCTACTGACGAAGGACCTATCAAGGACCAAAATGCATTTAGAGTGCCTTGTTTTTAGAAATCAGACATCGGGGACTAGAGGTGCATGTGAGCTGAGCAAACGTGAAAGTGCAAAATCCGGACTTGCACTGACACCATCTCCTACTATACCATCTTTGTTCAAGCGAACTCACCTGTGTTTTCCTGCAAGGATGATATATGCTGTTTTATATGTGGATCTTGTAAGTGCAATTTATTAAAACCTTTTGTTTTTAAAAGGTCTCTACATTATCATTTTCTTTCTGCTTCTATGCCCCCTTTCATACATGTGAGGGAGACATATGTGTTTCAGATGAAAATGACTCTGAGGGAATGAATTCTGGTTCCGGTATGAATGGTCGACCATGTTATGGTCGACAGTCATTAGGTCGACCACTATTTGTCGACATTGACATGGTCGACACATGAAAATGGTCGACACATGAAAAGGTCGACATGATTTTTTTTTTATATTTTTGTGTCGTTTTTTGCGTAAAGTGACTGGGAACCCCAATTAGTGCACCGCGTCCCCTCGCATGGCTCGCTTCACTCACCATGCTTCGGGCATGGTGCCTTCGCTCCGCTACCGCTTCGCTCGGCACAGATTACCGTTCCAATCGTAGTCCACGTGGATCGTAAAGTATGGAAAAGTTCCCCAAAAGAAAAAAAAGTTAAAAAACTCATGTCGACCTTTTCATGTGTCGCCCTTTCACGTGTCGACCATTTTCATGTGTCGACCATGTGTCCATGTCGACCATGTCAATGTCGACCAATAGTGGTCGACCTAATGACTGTCGACCATAACATGGTCGACCAGGTGAACGGATACCATGAATTCTATGATCCTGTACTGCCATTGAGGATTATTACATGCTGATAAAAATGTCTGTGTGTTGTAAGTGCAGTACATCCCAAAAGAAATGTTGTTTTTTGATCTGAAGTTACTGCACTATTGTCTTTTTCCTTTCTGTGCCTTATCCCCATCTAAATGGTGTGGAAGACACTTTCTGTATTCTAGAAAAAGGCTATAGAAAGGACTACATCAGGAAAGACCTCAGGATAAATTAATATACCTGAAATTTTGCTGTGACCATTTAAGTTCAGTACTCTGTGTGCATTTGGTTGTGGGCAAACATTTTGTGCTACTCCGTCCACCTGGGTGTAATATACATGTTTAAATAGGAAGCGCAGGAGACTCACACAGTTCTCGGTTAAATGTTTATGTTTCTAAGGGATTTGGATGAATACCATTTTCTGTGGAGTTACCAGCTGCACATTCTATTTTTAAACAGCGCACTTTATATCCAACCCCCCTCTTTTTTTATGGTAGAGCATCCCAAAACTCCAAGTATTTACATTTTACCAAAAGTTCACAAGAATTCAAAAACTCCACCAGGAAGACCGATTATAACGTGTGTGGAAAATCTAATGAGTAATTTGTCGGAGATGATTGATTCATATCTACAACCAATGGTTGTTAATAATAGAACTTTTATTGAGGACACAACTAACATTATAAACAAATTATACAATATTAGACCAACTGACTTCACCCCCTTAGTAACAGCTGATGTCACATCATTGTATAAAGTTATAGCTCATGAGAAGGGAATCAAAGCAGTCTCCTGGTTCTTAAATCAAAAATTCCCATTAATAAAAGAGATTTTATCATAGAAGGCATAAAATTTATTTTAAAGAACAACTATTTCTTCTTTGAAGGGGAATACTATATAAAGAATGTACAACTGCTGTCATGACCTAATTCACACCCATCTATGCCAAACTCCTCCTGGCATATTGGAAAAACATCCATGTTTGGGAGGATATAGCTGAAGCATTATATTTGGACCTCTGGTATAGATATATAGATGACATTATATTTTTATAGGAAGGTTCGGAAGATTGCATTGAATGTTTCTGTAATAAGATTAATAACACTGGAGCCGGTATAAAATTAACTTTTGACATCAATAAA
The DNA here is from genome assembly GCF_028390025.1 of Pseudophryne corroboree. Taxonomy (NCBI): domain Eukaryota; kingdom Metazoa; phylum Chordata; class Amphibia; order Anura; family Myobatrachidae; genus Pseudophryne; species Pseudophryne corroboree. The sequence continues at coordinate 271,869,033 of NC_086450.1, read as the reverse complement.
ACCTCACTGAACTTCCTCAACATAAATATCTACTTAGAGAATGGTAAAATAAACACAAAAAAGATTTGTGAAGCCCACAAATTCCCAACAGTATATCAATAAAGAAAGTCAACATCACCCAGACTGGATAAGAGGGATCCCGAAAAGCCAATTGTTGCAATTAAAAACAAATTGTAGCAATATTGGGAAATATGAAGAACAGAGTGAAGGCATGATTTATAATTTTCTATCACAAGGATATACAAAAGAACACTTGGAAGAAGTGAAAAAAGAAGTTTACACATGGAAAGAAAAGATCTACAGGTTGAGTATCCCATATCCAAATATTCCGAAATACGGAATATTCTGAAATACGGACTTTTTTGAGTGAGAGTGAGATAGTGAAACCTTTGTTTTTTGATGGCTCAATGTACACAAACTTGGTTAAATACACAAAGTTATTAAAAATATTGTATTAAATGACCTTCAGACTGTGTGTATAAGGTGTATATGAAACATAAATGAATTGTGTGAATGTATACACACTTTGTTTAATGCACAAAGTTATAAAAAATATTGGCTAAAATTACCTTCAGGCTGTGTGTATAAGGTGCATATGTAACATAAATGCATTCTGTGCTTATATTTAGGTCCCATCACCATGATATCTCATTATGATATGCAATTATTCCAAAATACGGAATAATCCGATATCCAAAATACCTCTGGTCCCAAGCAGTTTGGATAAGGGAGACTCAACCTGTATTATAAAAAAAAAGACTTGTATACAAAAAGACAAAGAACAATAATGGAGAATGTGGTTTAGCCTTCATTACAACACTTGGAGCTGACCATAAAATATAGAATAAGTGATAAAAAAAATTGGCATATCCTTAGAAAGGACCCTGTTCTGAAGGATGTGATACCAGAAGCCCAGATATTCATCATAGAAGAGCTGACAATATAAAATTGAGGTTGGTCAAAACCTCACTACCTGTAAGTTTAAGTAATGCAGTTATGTCTGAGGGTTTCTACTGGTGTGGGAGCTATATTTTGTGTAAACTGGTTGTGAGTTAAACATAAAAAATTCAAATTTTAAAATGGGGAATAATGAATATAAATCACTAATTTCATAACTTGTCACACCAGTAATGTTACAGTATATATTTGATTGAATGTACCTTCAACCTCATTTATATTGTTCGCACATCAAGGGGCCTTAAAACCCGCATGGCTGAACATGCTAGAAATACAGCATTAAGAATGGGCTAGAAACCAAATCTTTCAAATCATTTTAAAATGATACATAATTGCTCAACTAAAGAAATTAAACATTTTTTGGGGATCCAGCACATAAAAATAAATTGGAAGGATAGGGATGAAGGACTACTAGCAATAGCAGAAATGATGTGGATTCATATGTTAGGGTCCATTGCTCCAGATGGACTTAGTAAAGAATTTGAAATCAAACAGTTTTTATAACTATTAAAATAGCATTTTTGAGATTACATAATGTGATTTAACTAATCCTGTATGCTTATAGTAATTATGCCAAACCATTACCTGTTCTTGGCATGCATTATAGATATGGAGTTATTAAATAAATATAATATGTTATTTGTATTCCAATGTTGAGGGACCATTTCTGGCTCCCTGGAATGCATGTTACACTCTTCATATGAGACATTATAATTCCGACCACGTATCATGTGGAATGGCTGACATGTACCATGCCGAATGTATGTGGAATTCAGGGCAATTCACTGGATGCTGGAACACATGACGCACTTCTAGTCTGGTGTCTTTTGAAAACCAAGACACACTTTCGGCCTGGTGCTGTTGGAACGGATGGCTTTCCATCCATGATATATTTATATTTATACATATATTTATAGAAATAACAGGCTGCGGCACTTAGGGTCTTGTATGTGACAAAAAATACTGTATTCGTACGAGTCACATCAAATGAAAAGCAACGTTTTGGGGCTCATAGCTCCTTTGTCAAGGTGTGTATGAGCCCTGAAACGTTGGTTTTCATTTGATGTGACTCATTTGAATACAGTTTTTTGTCACGCACAAGACCCTGAGTGCCGCTGCCTGTTATTTCTATATCTCCTACATCACGGATGACACCTGGGCATTACGAACAGGTACAGAGGAGTGTATATATACGTTATGTGACTGCGCTCATTCGTACAGGAAAAGCTTGGAGTGCAGCTGTACCTGGAGGTATCCAACCTCCTAAGGTATAATTGCTTTGTGGTGGTAAGCGCAACTCCTGTTAGGGTATAGGTGGGAAATGTGGACTGACAGTGAGATTTCAGAGGAAAAACGGGATTGATGACCTTGTTTATAAAGGAAATATTTTATTGGTATATGCTGATAATCAGTATAAGTTTGTAGTCAATTGGTTCATCAGGTAAGTCAACAGACTACCCTTTTGATGTATACCCTCCATGTTGGTATACCAGTAATTCTGTAGGGTGTATGTCAGGTTTACTTTTCGAAAAAGGCACAACTAGTGCTGAAGTGCGTTGGACCACTCGAATTATACCACTCAGGACACTCCAACGAACTTATACTGAATATCAGCATATACCAATAAAATATTTCCTTTATAAACAAGGTACTCAATTCCCTGTTTTCCCTCTGACATCTAAGGGGATTCTGTACTGGAAAAAGACTTAGGGGTTCACATAGATAACAAATTAAGCAGCAGTACCCAAAGTAGGAGTGCAGCAAAGAAGGCTAATAAGATATTAGCATGCATAAAACGGGGAATTGATGCAAGGGACGAGAGTATTATACTCCCATTATATAAATCACTAGTGAGGCCACATATTGAATACTGTGTGCAATTTTGGGCACCATATTACAAAAAGGATATCCTGGAGCTAGAAAAGGTTCAGAGGCAGGTGACCAAACTAATCAAGGGCATGGAGACGCTGGAATACGAGGAAAGGCCTGCAAGGCTAGGCATGTTTACATTGGAAAAGAGGAGACTAAGAGGGGACATGATCAACATCTACAAATATATTAGGGGTCATTACACAGAGCTTGGGAGGGACCTGTTTTCTATAAGATCAGCACAGAGAACAGGTGGTCACTCACTTAGCTTAGAGGAGAGGAGTTTCCGCATATTGAAGCGAAAAGATTTTTTCACAGTAAGGACAATACGTGTTTGGAATTCCCTGCCTGAGAGAATAGTAACTGCGGACTCAGTCAACACCTTTAAGAATGGGTTAGATAAATTCCTATTTGATAAAGATATACAGGGTTATAGTGCGTAGGCACGCATTATAGTTAATTTTACTAGTCCTAACATAAAAATAACTAGTCCTATAATAAGACTGCATAGGAGACAACAAATAGGTTGAACTCGATGGACAATTGTCTTTCTTACCTTAGTTAGTACTATGTTACTATGTTACTATCTCACTGTCAGTCCACATTGCCCACCCCCTCCCACCTATACCCCAACAGGAGGTACAGAGGAGTGCCGGGCTACCCACAACAGACTATATATATATATATATATATATATATAGTAAATAAAGTATATACAGCAAAGATGGTTGGAACTCCTGACATGAAATGAAAACGCTGACAAGCAATAGTTGGTCGATGTTTCAGGGACCTTGCTCCCTTTTATCAAGACATGATACATAAACAAACATGTGCAGACTGCCGCCACGCCATACAGCGTGGGTCTCGTGACGTCAATGACGCAACACTGCACCCGACTTCCAGCCCTGCCAGGTGGGTGTGACCGCACAGCCCTGTAAGTTAGTTACCTAGCAACAAAACAACAAAGGTGCAATAAATAAACAAAATACCCAGCACGTTGAAACTCTTAGGAAAACTGATCTGAGCAGACAGGTTTAAATATAATAATAAGACATAGAGAATGCATGTCTAGTATTACCCTTGATAAGATACTTCCCATACAGATAGAGATAAATAACCAATCTAATAGCATACATAAGAAAGAAATATATTGTATCCTCCTCAATAACCTGATAAAGTCTGTATATATGATCAATCTGTAAACTCTGGAGCTACCCATAAAGAACTCAATATCCCTCTATACCTAATAAAAAGATATATATAACAGACATAATAGTCTCAATAACTGAAACAGACAAAAAAGTTGGTTACAAAACTAACTCAGATTAGATCTTGATCCATTACAAAAAAACTGTTGAAATTGAGAGTCTCGTTCAATCCTCTGTCACCTCCACATATGTTGGGCGGTATCCAATCTATGACTTTATACTGAATGGAGGCCAAGCTATGATTAAATTATCTAAAATGTCGAGCAATGGGCTGTTCTGTGCCCTTCCCTTCCAGGGAAGCTCTAATGCTCGACCGATGGAGAGCTATACGCTCTTTAAATTGTCGGATACTCTTCCCCACTGTTACGTTCCTGGTGCTCAGAACAAGAGAGATGTTGCGTAGTGAGTCCAGAGCACCAGGACGTGACGCTGAAATAAGGTGTTGTATGGAAATAGCCCCTAGCACCATACCTCCATTGTTTCACCCGTGTGGTCAGTTCACGCCTGCGTGACTATGGTTTCTTGGGCCCACGGCAGCCGCGTTTGAAGGGCGGATTAGGTCTGCCCAACTCCGATGCCCCCAGGTCTTAGAGTGAGACAAGGCGTGAACCGAGACAGGATAATAACAAGGGGACCTCTAACTAAAGCAAACAGAAGGCTAGGGGTTACTAACAACCCTAAAACTAAGTATATGTGTGGCACGCCGCCAAAGGAAAAGAACAACAAAAGATACCACTGTCCACACCCCACACGGCACCGTCGTGTACCGGGGAGGACAGTGAAAAGCGGAAACCTCCGCAAAAACACCAGTACAAAACAAACGCAAGAACTAAGCGGCCAAGGCTGCAACACGCGGCAGAAGCTGCTACTTACGAAACCGGGAGAGAACCCCTATAAGCAAGAACCCCCAGATAACTGCAACAGGTTCACTTGGACTGGAAGTATTCCCAGGACTGGCTTCAGAACTCCAGGACTCAGGAGCACAGGGAGCAGGATCGACCAGATACAGCAGATTAGGAACAAACTTTGCAAGGCAGGAACAGCATACAGGAAGCTATCACCGGCGAGGCTGCAGTGTGCTGGCTCCCATAAAAAGGCCCCGCTGGCCAATGACAGGAGCGCCAGCAAGACCAGCCCCCAGATCCAAATTAATAGTTGCCATGCAGCTGCCCTGCTGCACGAACAACTAATCCGTTTTATCTGGCAATGGGGAACGCGGTCCGCCAATGGCGTCCCCGTTGCCATGGACCCGGCGGCTGTGCCAGGGACCTGGCGGCTACAGTACGCACGGCGTCCTGGCATTGCTAGGCGCTGGGCGGGAAAAGCGAGGGAGGTGCGGAGGCCGTGAGCGTCCCTCGGAAGCAGACCGAGCGGTGCCGCGGACCGCGGCACCTAACAGTACCCACCCCTTGAGGGTTAAAGAACCCGTAAAGCCGGGTTTCTGAGGAAATTCCTGAAAGAATAATCTCTTAAATTTAGGGGCATGTAAATTGTTATCCAGGACCCAAGACCTTTCTTCCGGGCCATAGCCTTTCCAGTGAACCAAAAAATAAAGCCGGCCCCGAGCAACTTTGGAATCTAAAACCTTCTCCACCAGGAACTCTTGTTGCCCCTGAACATCCACCGGAGGTCTACCTTGGGAAGTTTTCCGAGGGAATCTCCTGGAAGAAATATATTGCTTCAGAAGGGAACAGTGAAAAGTATTGCCAATTTTGAGTGATTTAGGCAAGCATAGCCGAAAAGCAACTGGATTGACCTTCTTTACGATAAGGAACGGTCCAATAAATTTGGATCCCAATCTAGCCGAGGGTTGTCGGAGCTTGATGTTGCGGGTTGACAACCACACCTTATCTCCCACCTTAAAAGTGCATGGGCCTCGGAACCTATCTGAAAAAAATTTTTCTCGGAAGGCAGCCTTCTTAAGGGCAAGGTGCACCTTTTTCCAAATCATTCTGAGATGGGAAGTTAAGGTCAACGAAGAGACTGGAAAATGAGGGTAAAAATAATTGGCTCTAGGATAAAAGCCCAGGACCGAAAAGAATGGAGACTCCTTGGTGGAAGAATGACAAGAGTTATTATAGGCAAACTCGATCATTCTGAAGTTTGGCTGAATATAGCCGTAAATACTGTTTTAATGACTGATTAACACGTTCAGTTTGTCCGTTAGACTGTTGATGGTACCCAGATGTTAAAGAGAGTTTCATATTTAATGAGGCACAAAAACGTTTCCAGAAACGGGCAATGAATTGTGGTCCCCGATCAGAGACAATATCCATGGGTAAACCATGGAGCCTGAAGACATGGCAGAGAAACAAAACTGACAACCCTTGAGCGGAGGGTAATCGGGGAAGAGCAATGAAGAGGGCCATCTTACTAAAACGGTCTACTACTACCCAAATGACCCGGAACCCAGCTGAAAGAGGAAGGTCCACCACGAAATCCATGGATATATGTGACCATGGCCTGAGAGGAATGGCTAGAGGCATGAGTTGCCCGACCGGCAACGATCGAGATACCTTGTACTGAGCACAAACCTGACAGGAACGCACAAATTCCCTTTAGAAAGATTAGGCCACCACACTGAGCGAGAGATTAACTCCAAGGTTTTAGTGATACCCGGATTACTAGAAACCTTATTATCATGAAACTCAGCTAGAACAGTGCATCTCAGAAATTCAGGGATGAAGAGACGATCTGCAAGAGTGACATTGGAAGCCTGCTGCTGAAGCTGGACTAGCTGTGTAAATAAATCCTGTGTGAGGCCAGCCCGGATGACAGACGATGGGTCTATGGGGGTAGTAGCCGGGTGGTTATTGTGAACCGGAAGAAAACAACGTGACAGGGCATCGGCTTTCGTATTCTTGGAACCGGGCCTGAAGGTGATGATAAACCTGAAACGAGTAAAAAACAGCGCTTAACGTGTCTGTCGAGCATTAAGCCATTTAGCCGACTCAATATACTGCAGGTTCTTGTGGTCAGTGAACACAGTAATGGTATGCCTTGCTCCTTCCAGCCAGTGCCTCCACTCCTCGAAAGCCCATTTAACTGCCAACAATTCTCGATTACCAACATCATAGTTGGATTCAGCGGAGGAGAATTTCTGGACATGAAGGCACATGGGTGTAATTCCCGAGACTCCGAGTCTTCCTGAGAAAGGATAGCCCCCACTCCAACCTCTGAGGCATCTACCTCGACAATAAAGGGGAGATCCGGGTTAGGGTGTCTGAGTACTGGAGCTGAGACAAAGGCCTGTTTCAAGGCCAGGAAGGCAGACTTGGATTTAGGCGACCAATTGGAAGGGTCCGCTCCTTTTTTAGTCAACGCCACAATAGGAGCGACCAAATCTGAGAAGGTATGAATAAAACGCCTATAATAATTCGCAAACCCTAAAAAGCGCTGGATTGCTTTTAAGTTCGTGGGTTGTGCCCAATTTAGGATTGCCCGGAGTTTTTTTGGTTCCATGAAAAACCCCTTTGGATAAATAATATACCCCAGGAAGGACACTTCTGTGATGTGAAAATCACATTTCTCCAGTTTGGCGTACAAATGATTTTCCCGTAACCTCTGAAGGACCAGTCGCACATGGGTAATATGTTGTTCAAAGGACTCAGAGTAAATCAAAATGTTGTCTAAATAAACGACTACGAACTTTCCTAGAAAGTCGCGAAGGACGTCGTTAATGAGATCTTGAAATACAGCAGGAGCATTAGACAGCCCAAACGGCATCACATTCATAATGTCCCGACTGTGTGCTGAAAGCCGCCTTCCACTCATCCCCAGATCTTATTCGGATGAGATTGTAAGCCCCTCTAAGATCGATTTTGGAAAAGATAACGGCAGTACGGAGCTGATCAAATAGTATCGAAATCAGTGGCAAAGGGTAGGTATTTTTAACAGAAATTTTATTCAACGCCCAATAATCAATACATGGTCTGAGTGACCCATCTTTTTTCTCAACAAAAAAGAATCCTGCGCTCAATGGAGATTTTGAGGGCCTAATAAAGCCCTTCTTCAAGCACCGGGAACCAGGTCAATGGTGCAGTCATAGGACCGATGAGGAGGCAGGATATCCGCATTACCCTCGGAAAAAACGTTGGCAAAATCTTGATATTGCAAAGGAATAAGTTCTGGAATGACAGCCGCGACCCGGACCTGACGCGAAATACACTCCTTAACACAAAAAGAATCCCATCGGGAAATCTCCCCAGACCGCCAACCTATGGTGGGATTATGAAAGGCAAGCCAGGGGTGACCTAAGACAATGGGAACAGCCGGACAATGGGTAAGATAGAACTCTATTTTCTCCGAATGCAGGGCCCCCACAGTCAGTTGTACTGGAGGCGTGCGGTGAGTAATTACCCCATTAGAAAGTGGACCACCGTCCAGGCCGTGCAAGGTGATACATTTATCTAAAGGTATGTGCGGAAGGCCCAAAGCCTGAGCCCAAACAAGATCCATAAAATTTCCTGCAGCTCCGCTGTCAACAAAGGCCGACACCAACGAAGTGAGACTACCAAAAGAAATTTTTACAGGAATTAATAAGGAATTGTTAGAGGAGATTAATTGCAGACCCAAGTGAACCCCCTCACAATTCACTTGGTCAGCGCGTTTCCCTGCTTATTTGGGCAATTACGCGCAACATGTCCCTTGCCACTACAATACAAACAGAGCCCAGAATTTAGCCTTCTGGCTCTTTCCTCAGGGGACAGCCGGGAGAGACTAATTTGCATGGGCTCCTCTACGTCCTCAGGGAAAGTATATACACATGGACTGGGCCTGAAATTAGCTCCCCTTTCAGCCCACCGCTCTCGGAGACGACGATCAATTTTAATAGCAAGCTCCATGAGTTTATCTAAAGTCTCAGGAGCGGGGTACTGCTAAAATTTGATATATCATTGTGGACTACTCTATCTTTGAAATTACTACCTCATTTAAAGGAGGTAAGGGTAGTAGTAGATTTCACAACTGTAAGGTCCTTGTCCCAAGTTGCTATCGGCTATAATTGTTTAGCTTGTTTCATGAGAGGTTTGCTTGAGGTGTGATAGTCCTGTGTCCAGATGATGTTATCATTACAGTCTTGTTTCATAGAGGGTGCTAATGCCTGTTGTTGGGTATATGATGCGGCTTTAGTCATAGCTTCCCTTAATAATTTGGATTGATAACCCCTTTGGAGCAATTTGTGAAACATAATGTCCATTTGTTTCTTCCAGTCATCCGGTTCACTACAAATCCATACCATTCTGATGAATTGAGAATACGGGAGGCCCCATTTTGTAGATAATGGATGATGGCTAGAGGCTACAAGTAGTGTGTTTCTATTAGTGGGTTTACAATACAATGAGGTAATGATATGCCCATTAATCCCAATAGATACTGCTACATTTAAATAATAAATTTGATGCAGATCACATGCAAAGGTAAATTTAATGGCATCATCCAGTGTATTTATCCAGTTCATGGCCTCCTGAAAGGATTCCTTAGTACTTTGCCACAAAATAAAGATGTAATCGATGTAGCGTAAAAACATCTTAATGGAATTGCAAATGGATGAATTTTTAAAGAATAAATCCTCCTCTACCTGACACATAATGACAATAGATCTTTCTGTCAACCAGGAAATAATTCCTAGAAAGTGTAAGCTGTAATAATTATATGAAAAAGTTGACATCAGGTCCAGAATAATCAGATTGGGTTTGTAGGAATTGTTTCACACTGTTGATCCCTCTGTCATGTGGAATGGATGTATATAAGTTGACAACATCAACAGTGCATAATAGATAGTGAGTGGGAAGTGGCATGACCTCCTGAATTTTCTTAATAAATGTTGTTGTATCCTTCAAAACCTTGGATGATGTTGAACCAAAGGTTGCAGATAGTAATCTAAATACTTGGAAATGGCATAGTATATGGAATCTCCAGCTGCAATGATGGGGCGTCCAGGGGGGATTTTTAGCATCTTTATGGAGTTTAGGGATAGTGTAGAAGACTGGAATAACAGGCCACTCCTGAGTTAAAGCATCTTTAATGGAGGTGGTAATGATGTCATCTTTAACCGCTTGTTATAGGATATCATCCACCTCTTCTTAATAACTCCTAGTAGAATCATTAGGTAGTCTTTCATATGTATCCGAGTTATCCAATTGTCTATACACTTCCCGTTTATATTATGTAAGGTCTTGTACCACCACTCCCCCCCCCCCCTTATCTGCTGGTCGAATGATGATATCTTGATAGGATTCCAAATTTCTAAGAGCTCTATTTTCCTCTTTAGATAGATTGTGTTGTCCATGATAATTACTCAGACCAGCCTCCTCTATAAATGTTTCCATACATCCCATGAAAGATTTAATGCTTTTATTAACCGAATAGGGATTAAACTGTGATTTCTTATAAAAAGGCTGAGACTTGTCAATATGCTTCAATTCTTTAAAGAATTCTTTTAGCTTAATTCTTCTATTGAATTTAAATAAATAAATCTTATTGGTGAAGGTATCCGGGGTCTTCGTGGGCACAAATGATAATCCTTTGTATAATACCCTCATTTCGTCAGGGCTGAGGGATCGAGATGACCAGAGGCGTATCTAGGGTAGGGCGAATGGGGCACGTGCCCTGGGTGCCTTGGCAGGCCCAGGAGAGGGGGGCGCCGCCAGCGTCCAGGGCATCATGCCCCACTTGCCCCCGTCAACCCTAAATGTGAGGGGAGGAGAGCGCAGCGTCTCTCCCTCCCCTCACCGCTGCTGCCAGCACTAGCAGCGCTGCCAGCAGCGCTGCTGTGTCCGGTCTCCGGCGCTAGCCAATCAGAGCTTGCGGACCGGCTCCTGATTGGCTGCTGGTCCGCGAGCTCTGATTGGCTAGCGAACCGGCGCCAGACAGCCGCTGGAGACCTGGAGCGGTGAGGGGAAGGAGAGGCGCTGCGCTGAGCTCTCCTCCCCTCACATAACAACAAGCCAGCGGCCGGTGAGTGACGGGGGGGGGGGGGTCCGGCGGCACAGTGGGGCAAGTATCTGGCACCAAGTGGGGCCTGGCACTGTGGGGCATGTATCTGGCACTGTGGGGCAATGTAACTGGAACTGTGGGGCAATGTATCTGGCACTGTGGGGCAATGTAACTGGCACTGTGGGGCAATGTATCTGGCACTGTGGGGCAATGTAACTGGCACTGTGGGGCAATGTATCTGGCACTGTGGGGCAATGTAACTGGCACTGTGGGGCATTGTATCCGGCACTGTGGGGCAATGTAACTGGCACTGAGTGGGGCATGTATCTGGCACTGTGGGGCAATGTATCTGGCACTGTGGGGCATGTATCCGGCACTGTGGGGCATTGTATCCGGCACTGTGGGGCAATGTAACTGGCACTGTGGGGCATGTATCTGGCACTGAGTGGGGCAGCCAGGTGGGAGTGGCCTCACAGCCATGTAAGCTAGTTACCTAACAACAAAACAACAAAGGTGCAATAAATAAACAAAATACCCAGCACACTGAAACTCTTAGTGCCCCCCCTCCATACCCTCCCACCACAAAGATTTATAAACTAAGCATGTGTGTGTGTGCCTTATGCGCACCAGAGGGGAACGTACTAGAGGGGGCATAGTCATGCACCAGAGGGGACATGGCCACTGAAAATGGGGCGTGCCGACATGACACGTCACTGTTTCATGTCACAATGGAAACATTCTTTTCAATTGCACACGCACCTTACCTGTATGATGGTTTCTTACAATGTGTAACCTCTGAAGAAATGTATCCTCTGAGGCAGACGGCGTCTTCAGTCGGTATTCACTATTCATGCAGGAGATCACAGCATCCAGAAGATGCCTGTTTGTGTTGGAATATTAATAAGGTAAGCATTGTACAACACGGTTAAACCAGACTAACATCCTGCTCCCCACGACTCTCAGCACACCATCAGCTACCCACTGTGTCATCACTCAGCACACCATTACCTACCCCCTGTGTCATCTTTCAGCACACCATCACCTACTCCCTGTATCGTCTCTCACTCACCATTACCTACACCCTGTGTCGTCTCTCAGCACACCATCAACTACCCCCTGTGTCGTCTCTCAATCACCATCACCTACCCTGTGTCATCACTTAGCATACCATCACCTAATCCCTGTGCCGTCTCTCAGCACACCATCACCTACCCCCTGTCTCATCATTCAGCACACCATCACCTACCCCCTGTGTCGTCACTCAGTACACCATCACCTACCCCCTGTGTAGTCACTCAGCACACCATCAACTACCCCCTGTGCCATCTCTCAATCACCATCACCTACCCTGTGTCGTCACTTAACACACCATCACCTAATCCCTGTGTTGTCACTCAACACACCATCACCTATCCAGTGTCATCACTCAGCACACCATCACCTACCCCCTGTGTCGTCACTCAGCACACCATCACCTACCCCTGTGTCGTCTCCCAGAACCCCATCACCTATCCCGTGTCGTCACTCAGCACACCATCACATATCCCATGTCGTCACTCAGCACACCATCACCTATCCTGTGTTATCACTCAGCACACCATCACCTACCCCCCGTGTCGTCGATCAGCACACCATCACCTAATCCCCTGTGTCGTCGCTCAATACACCATCACCTACCCTCTGTGTCATCACTCAGAATACCATCACCTACCCCCTGTGTCGTCACTCAGCACCGGCTGCAGCACCAATCAAAAAAAGGGGTGGCTTTTTTAAAATCTGGTGTGAGCCAATCACGGCTTGTGGACCACCAGCCAATGAGAAGCTGCCAAGTGGCAGCCTCTCATTAGCTGGCGGTCCGGGGGCAGTGAATGGCGCACAATTGGTGCCAGATTCAAAGTGTGGCATCGCTTCTTTTCAATAGCAGCTAGTCCGTGAGCCAGGACTGTCTGGCAGCTGCTGCTAGCTTTACACCGCAGCCGGGACCTGATGCTCCAGCCCACAGCCACTGAAGCAGGTGGTGAGAAGGGGAGGGGGTGAGAGGCGCCGGTCCAGTGAGAGCGCTGCTGAAGTCACTGTCCCTAGGCTCTCTGACGACCGCCACCTGCCGTGAGCTGCGGCACTGTCACTGCCCGCTATGTACGGCTATGCTTGCCACTGCTGATTGCCGTCCCCGCACTGTGAGCCTCCTCTCTCTGCATCAGCAGCAGCTGGCCCACACCGCTCCCCAGGCTCTCTCGCTGTCACCACCTGTGCTTCCTGGCTACACATGACCACAGCCAGTGAAGGTGAGCGGTGCGCACGGGGGCGGTTGTGGAGGGTTACTTGCAAACGGTTGTGTGTCAGTGGCTCTGATATTGTAGGCATTGTGTGTGTAAAGGGCACTAGTATGTGGAGTGGGCAATGTTAATAAAATTGTGCTACTGTGAGGCATTATTTTGAATTGGGGTACTTTTGTGTGACCACGCCCCTTCCTTGTGAGGCCACACCATTTCTGCGGCTTGCTAAGCAGGAGGGGTCGTGGGGAGGTGAGTTCCCCCACCCCTCCAGGACTACTTTAAGCTCTGCCATCACATATCCCGTTTCGCCACTCAGCACACCATCACCTATCCCTTGTGTAGCCACTCAGCACACAATCACATAACTCGTGTCGCCACTCAGCACACCATCACCTACCCCCTGTGTAGTCACTCAGAAAACCATCACCTAACCCCTGTGTAGCACACTATCACCTATATCGTGTCGGCACTCAGCACACCATCACCTTGTGTCGTCGATCAGCACACCATCACCTATCCCCTGTGTCATCACTCAGCACACCATCATCAATCACCTGTGTCATCACTCAGCACACCATCACCTACCACCTTTGTCATCACTCAGCAAACCATCACCTACCCCGAGTCATCACTCAGCACACCATCCGCAATCACCTGTGTCATCACTCAGCACACCATCACCAACCCCCTGTGTCATCACTCAGCACACCATCACCTACACCCTATGCAGTCACTCAGCACACCATCACCTACCCCCTGTGTTGTCGATCAGCAGACAATCACCTTTCCCCTGTTTTGTCGCTCAGCACACCATCACCTACCCCTGTGTAGTCACTCAGCACACCATCACCTACCCCCTGTGTCATCACTCAGCACACCATTGCCTATCCCGTGTCACCACTCAGCATACCATCACCTACCCTCTGTGTTGTCGATCAGCACACCATCACCTATCCCCTGTGTCATCATTCAGTACACCATCACCTACCCCCTGTGCCATCACTCAGCACACCATCACCTACCCCCTGTGTAGACACTCAGCACACCATTGCCTAGCCCCTGTGTTGTCACTAAGCCACACCATTGCCTACACCCTGTGTCGTCATGAAGCACACAATCACCTATCCCATGTCATCACTCAGCACACCATTACCTACCTCCTGTGTTGTCAATCAGCACATCGTTACCTATCCCCTGTGTTGTCACTCAGCACACCTTCACCAATCACCTGTGTCATCACTCAGCACACCATCACCAACCCCCTGTGTCATCACTCAGCACACCATCACCTACCCCCTGTGTAGACACTCAGCACACCATCACCTACCACCTGTGTTATCACTAAGCCACACCATTGCCCACAGCAGAGAACAAGTGGGCGGTCTGAGGGGGTCCAATGATGCGATTTGCACTCAATTGCATCATCGTAGCTCTGTCCCCCGCTATACAGCGCCTCTTTTCTCGGCACTGCATAGCCGGGGGCAGAGCCAAGATGACACTATCCTGATGCCACGCCCTCTGGACTGTCCACTACCCTGTTGGCAACGCCCTGGACTGCCCATCTTGCTGCCGGCCTCGCCCCCATGCACCTGTAACACTGCCTCCTCCTGGAGGAGGGGGCAGCAAAGTAGGTAAGTATGCTTCATCCATATTCTGTGAATACTTTATAACCAACTATTGATGCAATCAATTCCTGCCCCTGTGAACATAACAAGGGATGAAATCCATTCTTCAACAGAAGTGCAACACATTTTTATATTATGTAATAATATATGTTTTATATTATGTAATAATAATTATGTAAACCCTTTTCTGCTGATATTGATAACTTCTCTGCAATATAACATGCTTCTTATAAATCATACTTTTTCTCCTTGACTACTCCAGAAAATAGTGCAGTTCAGACAATTGCTTCACTTTTCATATGAGCCACCTAGAGATAAATACATGTAATCTAATTCAACTAGATTCAGAGAGCTGCATACTCTTCTGAAATTATATCTATATGGTGCTTGCTTTTTGTCCAGTCTTCTCTGTTCTATGCCACTGTCACTGCCAATGCTGACACCTCTCAGTCTTGCTATAAGGACTACCACATTTTAAGAGACTTAAGAGCCTTACACATTGAGCGATCCGCTGCCGAGCTGCCCGACGGCGGATACGGACGGCGGGTGACCCGGCGGTAGGGGGGGGGCAGTGACGGGGGAGTGAAGTTTCTTCACTTCCCCGTCACCCGGCTTCATAGCGGTGCAGGCAAATATGGACGAGATCGTCCCATATTGGCCTGCATGCACAGGCATCGGGGCACCAGCAATCAACGAGCACAGGGGCGCGACGCATCATTCAACGCTGGTGCCTCCACACTCAAAGATGTGAACTGTATCTCGTTCATTAATGAACGAGATCATTCATATCTTTGAATATTATCGCCCAGTGTGTAGGGCCTATTAGAGATAAAGGTTGATTTCAGTCATATTAAATACATTTTAAATCAATCTAGCCCCAGATTAATGATGTTAATCAATTTAGATTGATTTGAAATTGAACAAAAGCTATCAACAATTGGTAAATGTAACTCTAGGAGCTCTGTGGCTAGCATTCTAGAATGGTCATAGGGATCCCAGCAGCTGCTTGCCTTGAAATTCATACTGAAACATTGTGATGAAGGCTCAAAAGATGCAACCTGTAATCAATAGGGGTTATCAACCAGGCTCCTAGAAAAACTACATGGTAATATAATTTGAAATAGTATCCTCAGCAGGTAAGTCTCAGACCTACAAATCAAACAGAACAAATAAGATTCCAGATTTGCTACAACTGGTGGACAATGGTATAAAACTGTTTAATGTGTGATTACCATCATGTATTTTTCATTCTCATTTCTGGTACAATACATCCACAGATAATTACCCCCAGAGCAGTGGCGGAACTAGTGTCAGTGCAGCCGGTGTAATGCACTGGTGCCCCCACCGCAGTGTAGGGGCTCACAGCCGGAGGCATTACAATGGTTCGCACTGACTCATTACATGCCGTCTTGCGGTGCGCTTCAAGCCGCAAGTCCCGGTATCAGAATGAGCTCATGAGATGAGCTCAGCTGCTGCTGTGGTTTGGCCACATAAAGGAGGAGGACACAGAGCAGAAAGCTTCTCAACCCCTCCCTGCACCGCGCATAGGGACTCAGCGCCTCATCCACGAGTGACGTCCCCTGGTTGTCCATAGGGAAAGGTGCATACCGACAGCGTGGCGAGTGCAAATGAGCCCATTGCTGGCGCGCTACGCACACAACGCTATTTATTCTCCCTCCAGGGGGGTCGTGGACCCCCACGAGGGAGAACATCTGTCGGTATGCCGGCTGTCGGGATTCCGGCACCTGTATACTGTGCGCCGGGATCCCGACAGTCAGCAACCTGAAGACCACCCCCCACAGAGACTGAGAGCAACACAGCCTACTCAATGAATTCCATGAAGGTGGTACGGGCTTCCTCTTAGAGCACCAGCAGAGCATCAAGAACCAAGGAAGTAGGTCTGCTGCAAACTGTCTAATGCTCATACCTTGTAATTAGTGGTATCAAGTGCACCCCCTAATTCACACACTACATATTGTAATATAATGTTTAATATATACTGCATATAACCAAATTCTATTTGGGTGATTTGAAGAACATAAGTATTATTTGGTATATGGTGTCAGAGGGGAGCTCTGTAATGGATAATATATCCTAGCCAATTGTATTTAGGTATAGCTGTCTTTGGGGGGATACGTTTTCAGTCAATTAAAACAGCAAGATATCCCGATTACTGACCGATGGTCATTATCGCGATATCCTATTACAGGCCGTTTTCATCAGCCGAAAATGGACCCGCGAGCCTGCAAAAACACATGGGGTATCCGATGTGTTATCATGGTTCTGGCAGCACGCTGAATGCAGAATATGCCTCGGGTGCCAGAGGCGCCTGAAGCATAATCCTCGATAAGTGTTGGCATCAGGGGGAGGAGCACACTACATAAGGGCTAATAGGATCGCCCCTGGCGATACAAATACCCGTGCCCATTGGCCGTAGGTAATTGGATCCCCCCTGTGTCTGATTAAAAAGTGTATAATTTAAGTAGTTGTCAATGATAAGCATGCCAAAACATTTCATGTCTTTCTGCGCATAAAAAAGTATTACATTTTTTGGGGCGTTTCCTGACTTTACTGTTTTTGGGCATATTTATCACAAGCCGCATTTATGATAAATTTTGTTTGCATAAATTTGCAATGTGGAAACTGTTTGTCTCTTGCCCTGAGATGGGCTCCAATAAGAGCCTGTCTTGGCATAATGCAATCACACTGCTTCCTGGTTCGGTACCCCACAACTAATGCACATGTTCGGCCGTTAACCAGAGTATGTCTCCCTTGGAGTTGACAGAGAGGCATCATTTGGATTCCTCTCCAGAAGAATTTGTGAGAAAGTAGCCAATAGGCTTATGCCATCTGGAGATGGTGTTACTTATCGTGGCTAAAATCCAAAATGCTTTGCATTCCAGAGCTTGGTAAATCTGACAACTTCACGGCCCCATAGAAACCTGTGTCGGCAGAGTTAGCGGCAGTGTAGCCAGTGCCTGCACAACAGAGCATTATTGTGATGTAAGGTGTATAAGGAGCTTTTCTGTGTGGCGTAAGGTGCATAAAGAACACTACCATGTGGCATAACGTCTATAAGGAGCACTACCATGTGTTGTAACATGCATAGACAGCACTACCATGTGACATAACATGTATAAGGAACACTAACATGTGGCGTAATGTGTATAAGGAACACTACTGTGTGGTTTAATGTGTACAATGAGCACTACTGTGTGGTGTAATGTGTATAAGGAGTACTACTGTTTGATGTAATGTGAAAATGTGAATAAGGTTGCACTACTGTATGGCATAATTTCAATTGGGGATACTCTTTTGTGACCACGACCAGGGATGGATTGGCATGGAAAATTAGCCTGGGAAATTAAGCCCATGAAGCAGCCCTAATAGGGGTGCGGGATGATGGGGGGCATCAATCCCTCCTCATAGAGCCTGATTGTATAAAATTGAGGCCTTCCATGCATCTTTTGCTGCAGTTGTGTCTGAGACCAGGGTAGATTGGAAACTAAAGGTGACCCTGTAAAATTTTGTAGAAGTTGTTCGACATGGGCTGCACAAGAGTTATAACATACCATGTAGCCATGGTAGTATCACTGGATGGCAGAGATGCTGTACTACAGAGAGGGAATAACAGAATGATTAGGGACAATACAGTGTACTGAGTGTGGTTGGCTGCCTGTCATATGGGGGGTGGGGCCACATGACAACACACAAAACCACAGACACTTCGGCCTACCATGAATCTTCCTGGTGAGCCCTCTGGCCAATCTGCCCTTGTCTACAACCATGACCCTAGCGGCATGCGCTGTTCCTGCTTGGAGTGGGGGGGGGGGAGCAATGCATATTTTTGCACCTGGGCCCACCAATTTCTAGTTCCACCATTACCACAGAGGATGTTATTAAAGTTTTAGTTTGCCATGCAAATTGCAGAAAGTAAAGAAGTAGAAGAAGCAGAAGAGAAAGTAATGACTAAATCTATGTACTGAAGAGCCATAGCCATTTTATGTAATAGATATGTTCATCCTGCTAGGTAAATATATAATTGAATTGAATTTGTTCTATTCTATATAGAGGATAATCTGAAAGATCAGTGATTTAAAGCAAGTACCACAGGAAAAAATATAATTAATGGACACCTGTCCACACTGAGAATGCCGCAAACTTCCTTTGTACTATAGTACAGGCAATTGATAACACCAGTATTTGATTTTTTTTTAAATATTTTTATTGAGAATAAAGTACATGGCAAAGAAAGCCCACAGCACAGGTACACTTGGCATATCACAGAATCCAAAACAGTCCATAATAAATAAAAACTACAAAAGGCAAGACAGAGACAGTAATCCAGTCCCCAGAAAATGCAACGAGAACCAAAACACGTCAACAAATTTATCAGATATGTGTATCAGTGCATGTTCCATTTAGTCATATATACAAATAAGATAACTGAGGAAAGTAATTACAAAGATGGTGCACCATTTTTCAAAACAGACATTTTATACCATGTGGTCAGGCGAACTATGTTGCGAATTTGGAAACAGAATGTGTCAGGGTAGTCCTAACTGGCGCTAAGCTGCTCAGATGTAACAGATTTCGGAATAAATGTCACCACATTTAGATCAAGAAACAAAAACCAGCAATTTGAAACACTGTCATACACCACAAGCGCTAAATTAAGATATCACTGTAATGTTCCTTTTAGGTTGAATGACGGATCATTTCCTCTCAGATGTATCTCCAATTCAAGTCAATAGAATATATAGGCTTCCCAGGTATGGATATCATAAAAGAGACAAAATAACAAGAACAAACCAATGTGTAGTAAATAATATCAACACGTATTCAAGTTCGTATGATGCCTTTGAAAAATTGAAGTGGATTCAAAGCGTACCCCACTCACACTGAAAAAGGAAGTGTAAAGCACATCAGGGTTTCTTTGTGGGGGTCACCTTCATTAGTTTGTATAACACCCAGCGTGCCAAAGATAGAATCGCACTCAGACTCAAGGGTGACCTATGATAGTTTCCTGAGGAAGGCAGGAGATGCGTACCCCAACACTCACACTCGATAGACTGGTTGCAAACACGTAAAGGTATCTTTCTCTCCTTCAAGGAAAAGGACAATCCAAAGATCGCGTACCACAACTCACAATTAGAAGAACTGTGTAACTCCTATCAAGGTATCTTTAGATTTTCATATGAGGATCACAGCTGTAAAGTTTCTGGTATAATCTCCAGGCGTAGATCATGAGTAAAGATAATAAAAACAACCAATATGTAATGGGTCCTACTAAGTGTGATATACACAATATCTCCAACAAATTTAAATAGATTTAGGGCGTACCCCACTTACACATGCATCAAGCACTCAAAGCATATAGCGGTTTCTTTATAGTAGAACGTTCACGGGGTTCAGACAGACTTCAAGAGATAAACAGCCAATGCGTACCCCAACACTCACACTCTGGAGGCAGGTGGCAAACTCATCAAGGTATCTTTACTTTTCCCAGAGTGATAGATGGTAATTCAATATGGCGTACCCCAACTCACAGTTTGATGTGTTAAAAGACTCCAATCAAGGTATCTTTGGACTTCAAGTAGCAAATGCGGCTTGTATATGAAAATCGTGTATTATTCTATGAACCCCAGAAAAAAGAAAAAATAGCAATGCTCATACCAAAGTGAATAAAAATAGGGGATTACAGATTTTATTTAACAATACATGAAGGTAAAAATGGAATGCATGGAAGACCTTGCATAGTAGTACATAAAATGGATGAGTAAAAAAAGGCAAAGAGAGATGGTAACCTCTTGCAAAAAAGAACAAAAAACACTTAATTAAAAAATAAAACAAAATAATTGGAAAATCCGGATAAAATAGCTACTCATACTCACAGGAGTGTGAGTAGCTATTTTATCCGAATTTTCCAATCTTCTGTAAGCGGTGCCTGAATGCCGAAAGTGGCCCGCAATTCTTCGGGCCACCGACAGCATCTCTTGCACGCCCCTGTCGTTTTTTAAATAATTCTGCACCACCAAATTCAAGGTATGTGCAAAACATGGGACGTGATGGAATTTGCCCAGATGTAATGCACGCACAATATTGCTGGCGTTGTCCGATGTCACAAATCCCCAGGAGAGTCCAATTGGGGTAAGCCATTCTGCGATGATCTTCCTAAGAGGTTTTCAGCTGTGTGCCTATTCTGGAAAGCGGTGATACAAAGCGTAGCCTGCCTAGGAACGAATGGGCGTTTGCGAGATGCTGCTACTGGTGCCACCGCTGCTGTTCTTGCTGCGGGAGGCAATACATCTACCCAGTCGGCTGTCACAGTCATATAGTCCTGAGTCTGCCCTGCTCCACTTGTCCACATGTCCGTGGTTAAGTGGACATTGGGTACAACTGCATTTTTTAGGACACTGGTGAGTCTTTTTCTGAGGTCTGTGTACATTTTCGGTATCGCCTGCCTAGAGAAATGGAACCTAGATGGTATTTGGTACCGGGGACACAGTACCTCAATCAAGTCTATAGTTGGCTCTGAATTAACGATGGATACCGGAACCACGTTTCTCACCGCCCAGGCTGCCAAGGCCTCAGTTATCCGCTTTGCAGCAGGATGACTGCTGTGATATTTCATCTTCCTCGCAAAGGACTGTTGGACAGTCAATTGCTTACTGGAAGTAGTACAAGTGGTCTTCCGACTTCCCCTCTGGGATGACGATCGACTCCCAGCATCAACAACAGCAGCGCCAGCAGCAGTAGGCGTTACACTCAAGGATGCATCGGAGGAATCCCAGGCAGGAGAGGACTCGTCAGACTTGACAGTGACATGGCCTGCAGGACTATTGGCTTTCCTGGGTAAGGAGGAAATTGACACTGAGGGAGTTGGTGGTGTGGTTTGCAGGAGCTTGGTTACAAGTGGAAGGGATTTAGTGGTCAGTGGACTGCTTCCGCTGTCACTCAATGTTTTTGAACTTGTCACTAACTTATGATGAATGCGCTGCAGGTGACGTATAAGGGAGGATGTTCCGAGGTGGTTAACGTCCTTACTCCTACTTATTACAGCTTGACAAAGGCAACACACGGCTTGACACCTGTTGTCCGCATTTGTGTTGAAATAATTCCACACCGAAGAGCTGATTTTTTTTGTATTTTGACCAGGCATGTCAAGGGCCATATTCCTCCCACGGACAACAGGTGTCTCCCCAGGTGCCTGACTTAAACAAACCACCTCACCATCAGATTCCTCCTTGTCAATTTCCTCCCCAGCGCCAGCAACACCCATATCCTCATCCTGGTGTACTTCAACAGTGACATCTTCAATTTGACTATCAGGAACTGGACTGCGGGTGCTCCTTCCAACACTTGCAGGGGGCGTGCAAATGGTGGAAGGCGCAAGCTCTTCCCGTCCAGTGTTGGGAAGGTCAGGCATCGCAACCGACACAATTGGACTCTCCTTGGGGATTTTTTATTTTGAAGAACGCACAGTTCTTTGCTGTGCTTTTGCCAGCTTAAGTCTTTTCTTTTTTCTAGCAAGAGGATGAGTGCTTCCATCCTCATTTGAAGCTGAACCACTAGCCATGAACATAGGCCAGGGCCTCAGCCGTTCCTTGCCACTCCGTGTCGTAAATGGCATATTGGCAAGTTTACGCTTCTCCTCAGACGCTTTTAACTTTGATTTTTGGGTCATTTTACTGAACTTTTGTGTTTTGGATTTTACATGCTCTCTACTATGACATTGGGTATCGGCCTTGGCAGACGACGTTGATGGCATTTCATCGTCTCGGCCATGACTAGTGGCAGCAGCTTCAGCACGAGGTGGAAGTGGATCTTGATCTTTCCCTTTAACCTCCACATTTTTGTTCTCCATTTTTTAATGTGTGGAATTATATGCCAGTATCAATAGCAATGGCCTAGTACTATATTTACTGTGCAAAACTAAAATGCACCACAGGTATAGAATGTAGAT
The DNA here is from genome assembly GCF_028390025.1 of Pseudophryne corroboree. NCBI lineage: Eukaryota > Metazoa > Chordata > Amphibia > Anura > Myobatrachidae > Pseudophryne > Pseudophryne corroboree. The sequence continues at coordinate 271,846,196 of NC_086450.1, read as the reverse complement.
GGATAGTATACTTAATGGATGACGAGTGACGACACAGAGGTAGGTACACAGCAGTGGCCTACCGTACTGCTATATATAGTATACTGGTGGACACTGTCAGCAAACTGCAAAACTGTCTAAAATGCACCACAGGTATAGAATGTAGATGGATAGTATACTTAATGGATGACGAGTGACGACACAGAGGTAGGTACACAGCAGTGGCCTACCGTACTGCTATATTTAGTATACTGGTGGACACTGTCAGCAAACTGCAAAACTGTCTAAAATGCACCACAGGTATAGAATGTAGATGGATAGTATACTTAATGGATGACGAGTGACGACACAGAGGTAGGTACACAGCAGTGGCCTACCGTACTGCTATATTTAGTATACTGGTGGACACTGTCAGCAAACTGCAAAACTGTCTAAAATGCACCACAGGTATAGAATGTAGATGGATAGTATACTTAATGGATGACGAGTGACGACACAGAGGTAGGTACACAGCAGTGGCCTACCGTACTGCTATATATAGTATACTGGTGGACACTGTCAGCAAACTGCAAAACTGTCTAAAATGCACCACAGGTATAGAATGTAGATGGATAGTATACTTAATGGATGACGAGTGACGACACAGAGGTAGGTACACAGCAGTGGCCTACCGTACTGCTATATTTAGTATACTGGTGGACACTGTCAGCAAACTGCAAAACTGTCTAAAATGCACCACAGGTATAGAATGTAGATGGATAGTATACTTAATGGATGACGAGTGACGACACAGAGGTAGGTACACAGCAGTGGCCTACCGTACTGCTATATTTAGTATACTGGTGGACACTGTCAGCAAACTGCAAAACTGTCTAAAATGCACCACAGGTATAGAATGTAGATGGATAGTATACTTAATGGATGACGAGTGACGACACAGAGGTAGGTACACAGCAGTGGCCTACCGTACTGCTATATATAGTATACTGGTGGACACTGTCAGCAAACTGCAAAACTGTCTAAAATGCACCACAGGTATACAATGCAGATGGATAGTATACTTAATGGATGACGAGTGACGACACAGAGGTAGGTACACAGCAGTGGCCTACCGTACTGCTATATATAGTATACTGGTGGACACTGTCAGCAAACTGCAAAACTGTCTAAAATGCACCACAGGTATAGAATGTAGATGGATAGTATACTTAATGGATGACGAGTGACGACACAGAGGTAGGTACACAGCAGTGGCCTACCGTACTGCTATATATAGTATACTGGTGGACACTGTCAGCAAACTGCAAAACTGTCTAAAATGCACCACAGGTATAGAATGCAGATGGATAGTATACTTAATGGATGACGAGTGACGACACAGAGGTAGGTACACAGCAGTGGCCTACCGTACTGCTATATATAGTATACTGGTGGACACTGTCAGCAAACTGCAAAACTGTCTAAAATGCACCACAGGTATACAATGCAGATGGATAGTATACTTAATGGATGACGAGTGACGACACAGAGGTAGGTACACAGCAGTGGCCTACCGTACTGCTATATATAGTATACTGGTAGACACTGTCAGCAAACTGCAAAACTGTCTAAAATGCACCACAGGTATAGAATGTAGATGGATAGTATACTTAATGGATGACGAGTGACGACACAGAGGTAGGTACACAGCAGTGGCCTACCGTACTGCTATATATAGTATACTGGTGGACACTGTCAGCAAACTGCAAAACTGTCTAAAATGCACCACAGGTATAGAATGCAGATGGATAGTATACTTAATGGATGACGAGTGACGACACAGAGGTAGGTACACAGCAGTGGCCTACCGTACTGCTATATATAGTATACTGGTGGACACTGTCAGCAAACTACAAAACTGTCTAAAATGCACCACAGGTATAGAATGCAGATGGATAGTATACTTAATGGATGACGAGTGACGACACAGAGGTAGGTACACAGCAGTGGCCTACCGTACTGCTATATATAGTATACTGGTGGACACTGTCAGCAAACTGCAAAACTGTCTAAAATGCACCACAGGTATACAATGCAGATGGATAGTATACTTAATGGATGACGAGTGACGACACAGAGGTAGGTACACAGCAGTGGCCTACCGTACTGCTATATATAGTATACTGGTGGACACTGTCAGCAAACTGCAAAACTGTCTAAAATGCACCACAGGTATAGAATATAGATGGATAGTATACTTAATGGATGACGAGTGACGACACAGAGGTAGGTACACAGCAGTGGCCTACCGTACTGCTATATATAGTATACTGGTGGACACTGTCAGCAAACTGCAAAACTGTCTAAAATGCACCACAGGTATAGAATGTAGATGGATAGTATACTTAATGGATGACGAGTGACGACACAGAGGTAGGTACACAGCAGTGGCCTACCGTACTGCTATATATAGTATACTGGTGGACACTGTCAGCAAACTGCAAAACTGTCTAAAATGCACCACAAGTATACAATGCAGATGGATAGTATACTTAATGGATGACGAGTGACGACACAGAGGTAGGTACAGCAGTGCACTCTGCACTGTACTACTCCTATATAATATTAATTATACTGGTGGTCCCCAGTCCCCACAATAAAGCAGCACACTGTGAGCACAGATATGGAGTGTTTTTCAGGCAGACAACGTATACTGGTGGTCACTGTCAGCAAAACTCTGCACTGTACTCCTGCTATAGCTGCTCCCCAGTCCCCACAATTAAGCAGTGTGAGCACTCAGCACAGATATATCATGCAGCACACTGAGCACAGATATGGTATGGAGCATTTTTTTCAGGCAGAGAACGGATAAAAAAACTGGTGGTCACTAATCAGCAAAACTCTGCACTGTACTCCTTAACAGCTGCTCCCCAATCCTCCCCACAAATAAGAAATAAAGTAAACCAATCAACTTCTACACTAAACGGAGAGGACGCCAGCCACGTCCTCTCCCTATCATCTCCAATGCACGAGTGAAAATGGCAGCGACGCGCGGCTGCTTATATAGAATCTGAATCTCGCGAGAATCCGACAGCGGGATGATGACGTTCGGGCGCGCTCAGGTTAGCCGAGCAAGGCGGGAAGGTTCTAACCTGCCTCGGACTCGTGTGAAAAAGGTGAAGTTCGGGGGGGTTCGGTTTCAGAGAAACCGAACCCGCTCATCACTAATTTTTACTCACTTTGGTATGAGCATTGCTATTTTTTCTTTTTTCTGGGGTTCATGGAATAATACACATTTTATGTATTGCTATGCAAGGTCTTCCATGCATTCCATTTTTACCTTCATGTATTGTTAAATAAAATCTGTAATCCCCTATTTTTATTCACTTTGGTATGAGCATTGCTATTTTTTCTTTTTTCTGGGGTTCATAGAATAATACACGATTTTAATATACAAGCCGCATTTGCTACTTGAAGTCCAAAGATACCTTGATAGGAGTCTTTTAACACATCAAACTGTGAGTTGGGGTACGCCATATTGAATTACCATCTATCACTCTGGGAAAAGTAAAGATACCTTGATGAGTTTGCCACCTGCCTCCAGAGTGTGAGTGTTGGGGTACGCATTGGCTGTTTACCTCTTGAAGTCTGTCTGAACCCCGTGAACGTTCTACTATAAAGAAACCGCTATATGCTTTGAGTGCTTGATGCATGTGTAAGTCGGGTACGCCCTAAATCTATTTAAATTTGTTGGAGATATTGTGTATATCACACTTAGTAGGACCCATTACAAATTGGTTGTTTTTATTATCTTTACTCATGATCTACGCCTGGAGATTATACCAGAAACTTTACAGCTGTGATCCTCATATGAAAATCTAAAGATACCTTGATAGGAGTTACACAGTTCTTCTAATTGTGAGTTGTGGTACGCGATCTTTGGATTGTCCTTTTCCTTGAAGGAGAGAAAGATACCTTTACGTGTGTGCAACCAGTCTATCGAGTGTGAGTGTTGGGGTACGCATCTCCTGCCTTCCTCAGGAAACTATCATAGGTCACCCTTGAGTCTGAGTGCGATCCTATCTTTGGCACGCTGGGTGTTATACAAACTAATGAAGGTGACCCCCACAAAGAAACCCTGATGTGCTTTACACTTCCTTTTTCAGTGTGAGTGGGGTACGCTTTGAATCCACTTCAATTTTTCAAAGGCATCATACGAACTTGAATAAGTGTTGATATTATTTACTACACATTGGTTTGTTCTTGTTATTTTGTCTCTTTTATGATATCCATACCTGGGAAGCCTATATATTCTATTGACTTGAATTGGAGATACATCTGAGAGGAAATGATCCGTCATTCAACCTAAAAGGGACGTTACGGTGATATCTTAATTTAGCGCTTGTGGTGTATGACAGTGTTTCAAATTGCTGGTTTTTGTATGTTGCGAATTTGGTCCACAGTAGACAAAGTAAGAATATAAGGTAACCAGATATCACAGAATTTATGTGCTCCAGATTCGGCATCCAGTGAGCATTCAAACCAGTCCATTTGATAAACATAACCTAGTCTGGGGAGCATGAGTGCCAGAGAGATAAGGTCAGACTGGATCCATTTAGACAAGATAGTTTTCTTAGCCACTGCAGCTACTTTTGGCAGTAACAAGCAAACTCCCACAGAAGGTTAAAAAACCACAGAGAAAGAATGACGGTTCCACAGAGCCCATGGTATGATCACTATGAACGGAATATGTAAAATATCATCTATATAGGATGGACATCTTTCCGTAATTTTGGGGTGTAATAAGCCCTGTGTAATATTTTATATTGCATTTCTGCAAAAGAGGAAGAGACCAATTGCTTGTTTAATAAAACCGAGGACTGAACTATACCCTGTAATGAAAGCTCAGGGAAAGTGTCCTTCCATTTCGCCAAGCCTTTAGTAATGTGAAAGATCTATCTTCTTTCTAATCTGATCATACAACAATGAGGTGAAAAAAAGCCCTCCCCTATGACATCTTATCAAAATGTCTAAAAAATACATCCTGTTAGCTGGTCAAAGCTCAGTCAGCAGTCTCAGTATATAGGTTTGGGCTTAAAAGTAGGCAAATAGTGGAAAAGAGATGTCAGGAAATTATTCTTTAAGTCTGGACAGGGTGAGGACGGAGGAGCAATCATCTTCCATAAACTGATGCACTAAACCAAGACCGTGGAGGCGCCATGTCCTAAAAGCTGTATCCGCAGCACCATCGGGGAAACCACGATTATACACCAGTTGTAAAAACAGCGAGCATGAACAGTATATGACTAATGTAATCTCCTGCGATAATTGTGCCAGGCCGTACAAGGGATGTTTAGCAATGGATTATCCCGCAATGGGAGAGAAGCAGCTGGTGTATGTAATTAAACAAAAGACAGCGGCCTATATAAGAAAGCGGTGTCTCCACTTGTCAAAATCTGTCATCATTTGATTTACAAAATAGGAGAAATTAACTGAATAAAGAGAGTTCAAATCACTAGGAAATCTTAACCCTAAATATACCAAAAAGCCCTGTGCCCAGTGGAAGGGTAACGAGGAACCCCACCGCATTTTAGTAGTAGGATGTAGTGCCAATGCACCCATTTTGTCAAAATTTATTAGAAAACCAGAAATAGTATACAAAAGATTTTAAGCGTTTTTTAAAGTGACAAGGCCAATTTTAGGTTACTAAAATACAGAAGCAAATCGTCATCAAAAGCTGACACCTTTACCTCAGTGTGTTCCAGCACAACCCCTTCCCAAGAAGAATCCCTGAAAAAGGTACATATCAGCGGGTCAAGAGCCAGATTAAACAACAACGGTGATGGGGGACACTGCCGGTGCGTCCCCCTAGATAATGTAAAAGGGGTTCTGACCATTAATCGTTAAATTTGCCACTGAGAATACAACATTCAGACAATCACAATAAATACAGGGCCAAACTGTTGAGCATGAAGGATTCACAGACTATGTGATCAGGAAACATAATCACAGGCCTTATCAGCATCACAACTAACCACTATGGTCTCTCGGTTGCCAAGCTATTTAAGACGTTGCATGGCTGCCACCAGCATGCTTACATTGTGCACGGAAGTAGAGCCCTTTACAAAGCCATTCCGCACCAGTTGTAAAATCCGAGGCAGAATGGTCTGCAGGCGTTGAGCTAATAATTTAGTAAATAATTTCAAGTCTTGATTCAGCAAAGAGATAGGCCTATATACACTAACTGCAATTGGGTGGGGTCTTTTCCCGGTTTGGGGAACACAATAATCTTAGCCTCAGTGAAGCTAGAGGGAGGAGGTTTTGCGGAGATTAAAGAATTAAATAATGTAAGAAGAGGTGTCAGTAAATGTTCCTGAAGCATTTCATAATACTCCGCCCCAAAGCCATCTGGGCCAAGTGACTTGCCTTTGGCTAAAGAGTTGATTAGGGGGGATAATTCTACTTCAGTCACTGGCGCTATCGAAAACTCCCATTCCTCAGCAGTGAGCACCGGCAAAGTAGCTCTTCTAAGAAACTGCACGCCCTTGGTTGGAGAATCTGGTGGGGCTTCATTTAGTTGTTGATAATGGTTTTGAAATAACCATGAAATTTCTAATGAGTCAGTAACTGGGGCTCCAGATGAAGGGTTAATTTGTAAAATGTGTGATGGAGTGACATGAGAGTGCACCAGATTAGCCAGCAACTTCCCAGATTTATTACAACCACAAAAATATTTGTTACACTGAACATAATAAGTAACTTGGGCACTTTCCGCACACATGGCGTCATAAGCATGCTTGGCATCCAAATAAGTTTGTCTAGTTTCAGAGGAATCATTCAAAAAAAGATAGTCATATGCAGCAGCCAGTTTTTACTATGATCCTCAATAACAGAGTTTAGCCTCTTACGTTTCCTAGCCACATATTCCATAATCTGGCCTCAGAGCACCGGCTTGGCTACAGCCCAGAATAAATGAATATCTTCCAAATGCTCTGTATTATCAGTCACGTAATTAAGGAAATCTGTCTCTAGATGACTTCGAAAATCAGTTGATTTAGCCATATTGGAGGGAATCTCCAATTAAAAGCTGTGAACAGCTGATCTTTTAAAGACAATGTAAACCACACCGAAACATGATCTGATAAAGTAATAAGGGCCATACCCGAGTCTAGTGCACTATAGAGATGAGCGGGTTCGGTTCCTCGAGATCCAAACCCCCCCCCCCCACCCCCACCCCGAACTTCAACTATTTTACACGGTTCCGAGGCAACCTCGGATCTTCCTGCCTTGCTCGGTTAACACGAACACGCCCGAACGACATCATCCCGCTGCCGTATTCTCGCGAGATTCGTATTGCATTTAAAGAGCCGCGAGTCACCGCCATTTTCACTCATGCATTGGAGATGATAGAGAGAGGACGTGGCTGCGTTCTATCAGTTTCTGTGCTCAGTGTGCTGCAAATATCTACGTTCTCTGCCTGAAAATGCTCCATATCTGTGCTGCATTGTAGTTGTATGCAGTATATAGTAGGAGGACAGTGCAGAATTTTGCTGACCACCGGTATATATAAAGCAGTACGGTACAGTAGTCCATTGCTCTACCTCTGTGTCGTCAAGTATACTATCCATATCTGTGCTGCATTGTAGTTGTGCGCAGTATATAGTAGGAAAACAGTGCAGAATTTTGCTGACCACCAGTATATATATAGCAGTACGGTACAGTAGTCCATTGCTCTACCTCTGTGTCGTCAAGTATATTATCCATATCTGTGCTGCATTGTAGTTGTACGCAGTATATAGTAGGAGGACAGTGCAAAATTTTCTGACCCCCAGTATAAATATAGCAGTACGGTACAGTATTCCATTGCTCTACCTCTGTGTCATCAAGTATACTATCCATATTTGTCCTGCATTGTAGTTGTGCACAGTATATAGTAGGAGGACAGTGACGAATATTGCTGACCACCAGTATATATATAGCAGTATGGTACAGTAGTCCATTTCTCTACCTCTGTGTCGTCAAGTATACTATCCATATCTGTGCTGCATTGTAATTGTGCACAGTATATAGTAGGAGGACAGTGCAGAAGTTTGCTGACCACCAGTATACATATAGCAGTACCATACAGTAGTCCATTGCTCTACCTTTGTGCCGTCAAGTATACTAACCATATCTGTGCTGCATTGTAGTTGTGCGCAGTATATAGTAGGAGGACAGTGCAGAATTTTTCTGACAACCAGTATATATATATATATATATATATATATCAGTACGGTACAGTAGTCCATTGCTCTACCTCTGTGTCGTCAAGTATACTATCCATATCTTTGCTGCATTGTAGTTGTGCGCAGTATATAGTAGGAGGACAGTGCAGAATTTTGCTGGCCACCAGTATATAAAAAGCAGTACGGTACAGTAGTCCATTGCTCTACCTCTGTGTCGTCAAGTATACTATCCATATCTGTGCTGCATTGTAGTTGTGCGCAGTATATAGTAGGAGGACAGTGCAGAGTTTTGCTGACCACCAGTATATATATATATAGCAGTACGGTACAGTAGTCCATTGCTCTAACTCTGTGTCATCAAGTATACTATCCATATCTGTGCTGCATTGTAGTTGTGCGCAGTATATAGTAGGAGGACACTGCAGAATTTTGCTGTACACAAGTATATATATAGCAGTACGGTACAGTAGTCCATTGCTCTACCTCTGTGTCGTCAAGTATACTATCCATATCTGTGCTGCATTGTAGTTGTGCGCAGTATATAGTAGGACAGTGCAGAATTTTGCTGACCACCAGTATACATATAGCAGTACGGTACAGTAGTTCATTGCTCTACCTCTGTGTCGTCAAGTATACTATCCATATATGTGCTGCATTGTAGTTGTACGCAGTATACTGTATAGTAGTAGGACAGTGCAGAATTTTGCTGACCACCAGTTAATATATATAGCAGTACGGTACAGAAGTCCATTGCTATACCTCTGTGTCGTCAAGTATACTATCCATATCTGTGCTGCATTGTAGTTGTGCGCAGTATATAGTAGGAGGACAGTGCAGAATTTTGCTGACCACATGAATATATATATATATAGCAGTACCGTAGAGTAGTCCATTGCTCTACCTCTGTGCCGTCACGTATACTATCCATATCTGTGCTGCATTTTAGTTGTGCGCAGTATATAGTAGGAGGACAGTGCAGAATTTTGCTGACCACCAGTATATATATATAGCAGTACAGTACAATAGTCCATTGCTCTACCTCTGTGTCATCAAGTATACTATCCATATCTGTGCTGCATTTTAGTTGTGCGCAGTAAATAGTAGGAGGACAGTGCAGAATTTTGCTGACAACCGGTATATATATATATATATATATATATATATAGCAGTATGGTACAGTAGTCCATTGCTCTACCTCTGTGTCATCAAGTATACTATCCATATCTGTGCTGCATTGTAGTTGTATGCAGTATATAGTAGGAGGACAGTGCAGAATTTTGCTGACCACCAGTATATATATAGCAGTACGGTACAGTAGTCCATTGCTCTACCTCTGTGTCGTCAAGTATACTATCCATATATGTGCTGCATTGTAGTTGTACGCAGTATACTGTATAGTAGTAGGACAGTGCAGAATTTTGCTGACCACCAGTTAATATATATAGCAGTACGGTACAGAAGTCCATTGCTATACCTCTGTGTCGTCAAGTATACTATCCATATCTGTGCTGCATTGTAGTTGTGCGCAGTATATAGTAAGAGGACAGTGCAGAATTTTGCTGACCACCAGTATATATATAGCAGTACGGTACAGTAGTCCATTGCTCTACCTCTGTGTCGTCAAGTATACTATCCATATCTGTGCTGCATTGTAGTTGTGCGCAGTATATAGTAGGAGGACAGTGCAGAATTTTGCTGACCACCAGTATATATATATAGCAGTACGGTACAGTAGTCCATTGCACTACCTCTGTGTCGTCAAGTATACTATCCATATCTGTGCTGCATTGTAGTTGTATGCAGTATATAGTAGGAGGACAGTGCAGAATTTTGCTGACCACCAGTATATATATATAGCAGTACAGTACAATAGTCCATTGCTCTACCTCTGTGTCATCAAGTATACTATCCATATCTGTGCTGCATTTTAGTTGTGCGCAGTAAATAGTAGGAGGACACTGCAGAATTTTGCTGACAACCAGTATATATATATATATATACAGCAGTACGGTACAGTAGTCCATTGCTCTACCTCTGTGTCATCAAGTATACTATCCATATCTGTGCTGCATTGTAGTTGAGCGCAGTATATAGTAGGAGGACAGTGCAGAATTTTGCTGACCACCAGTATATATATAGTAGTACGGTACAGTAGTCCATTGCTCTACCTCTGTGTCGTCAAGTATACTATCCATATCTGTGCTGCATTGTAGTTGTGCACAGTATAAAGAAGGAAAGTGCAGAATTTTGCTGGACACCAGTTAATATATATAGCAGTACGGTACAGAAGTCCATTGCTATACCTCTGTGTCGTCAAGTATACTATCCATATCTGTGCTGCATTGTAGTTGTGCGCAGTATATAGTAGGAGGACAGTGCAGAATTTTGCTGACCACCGGTATATATATATAGCAGTATGGTACAGTAGTCCATTGCTCTACCTCTGTGTCTTCAAGTATACTATCCATATATGTGCTGCATTGTAGTTGTATGCAGTATATAGTAGGAGGACAGTGCAGAATTTTGCTGACCACCAGTATATATATAGCAGTACGGTACAGTAGTCCATTGCTCTACCTCTGTGTCGTCAAGTATACTATCCATATCTGTGCTGCATTGTAGTTGTGCGCAGTATATAGTAGGAGGACAGTGCAGAATTTTGCTGACCACCAGTATATATATATATATATATATATATATATAGCAGTACGGTACAGTAGTCCATTGCTATTCCTCTGTGCCGTCAAGTATACTATCCATATCTGTGCTGCATTGTACTTGTGCGCAGTATATAGTAGGAGGACAGTGCAGAATTTTGCTGACCGCCAGTATATATATAGCAGTACGGTACAGTAGTCCATTGCTCTACCTCTGTGTCGTCAAGTATACTATCCATATCTGTGCTGCATTGTAGTTGTGCGCAGTATATAGTAGGAGGACAGTGCAGAATTTTGCTGACCACCAGTATATATATATAGCAGTATGGTACAGTAGTCTATTGCACTACCTCTGTGTCGTCAAGTATACTATCCATATCTGTGCTGCATTGTAGTTGTATGCAGTATATAGTAGGAGGACAGTGCAGAATTTTGCTGACCACCAGTATATATATATAGCAGTACAGTACAATAGTCCATTGCTTTACCTCTGTGTCATCAAGTATACTATCCATATCTGTGCTGCATTTTAGTTGTACGCAGTAAATAGTAGGAGGACAGTGCAGAATTTTGCTGACAACCAGTATATATATATATATATATATATATATTTATATATATACAGCAGTACGGTACAGTAGTCCATTGCTCTACCTCTGTGTCATCAAGTATACTATCCATATCTGTGCTGCATTGTAGTTGAGCGCAGTATATAATAGGAGGACAGTGCAGAATTTTGCTGACCACCAGTATATATATAGTAGTACGGTACAGTAGTCCATTGCTCTACCTCTGTGTCGTCAAGTATACTATCCATATCTGTGCTGCATTGTAGTTGTGCACAGTATAAAGTAGGAAAGTGCAGAATTTTGCTGACCACCAGTTAATATATATAGCAGTACGGTACAGAAGTCCATTGCTATACCTCTGTGTCGTCAAGTATACTATCCATATCTGTGCTGCATTGTAGTTGTGCGTAGTATATAGTAGGAGGACAGTGCAGAATTTTGCTGACCACCGGTATATATATATATAGCAGTATGGTACAGTAGTCCATTGCTCTACCTCTGTGTCTTCAAGTATACTATCCATATCTGTGCTGCATTGTAGTTGTATGCAGTATATAGTAGGAGGACAGTGCAGAATTTTGCTGACCACCAGTATATATATAGCAGTACGGTACAGTAGTCCATTGCTCTACCTCTGTGTCGTCAAGTATACTATCCATATATGTGCTGCATTGTAGTTGTACGCAGTATACTGTATAGTAGTAGGACAGTGCAGAATTTTGCTGACCACCAGTTAATATATATAGCAGTACGGTACAGAAGTCCATTGCTCTACCTCTGTGTCGTCAAGTATACTATCCATATCTGTGCTGCATTGTAGTTGTGCGCAGTATATAGTAGGAGGACAGTGCAGAATTTTGCTGACCACCAGTATATATATATAGCAGTACGGTACAGTAGTCCATTGCTCTACCTCTGTGTCGTCAAGTATACTATCCATATCTGTGCTGCATTGTAGTTGTGCGCAGTATATAGTAAGAGGACAGTGCAGAATTGTGCTGACCACCAATATATATATATATATAGCAGTACGGTACAGTAGTCCATAGCTCTGCCTCTGTGTCGTCAAGTATACTATCCATATATTTGCTGCATTGTAGTTGTGCGCAGTATATAGTAGGAGGACAGTGCAGATTTTTGCTGACCACCAGTATATATATAGCAGTACGGTACAGTAGTCCATTGCTCTACCTCTGTGTCATCAAGTATACTATCCATATCTGTGCTGCATTGTAGTTGTGCGCAGTATATAGTAGGAGGACAGTGCAGAATTTTGCTGACCAGCAGTATATATATAGCAGTACGGTACAGTAGTTAATTGCTCTACCTCTGTGTCGTCAAGTATACTATCCATATCTATGCTGCATTGTAGTTGTGTGCAGTATATAGTCGGAGGACAGTGCATAATTTTGCTGACCACTAGTATATATATATATAGCAGTACGGTACAGTAGTCCATTGCTCTACCTCTGTGTCGTCAAGAATACTATCCATATCTGTGCTGCATTGTAGTTGTATTCAGTATATAGTAGGAGGACAATGCAGAATTTTGCTGACCACCAGTATATATATAGCAGTAAGGTACAGTTGTCCATTGCTCTACCTCTGTGTCGTCAAGTATACTATCCATATCTGTGCTGCATTGTAGTTGTGCGCAGTTTATAGTAGAAGGACAATGCAGAATTTTGCTGACCACCAGTATATATATAGCATTACGGTACAGTAGTCCATTGCTCTACCTCTGTGTCGTCATGAATACTATCCATATCTGTGCTGCATTGTAGTTGTGCGCAGTATATAGTAGGAGGACAGTGCAGAATTTTGCTGACCACCAGTATATATATATATAGAGCAGTACGGTACAGTAGTCCATTGCTCTACCTCTGTGTCGTCATGAATACTATCCATATATGTGCTGCATTGTAGTTGTATGCAGTATATAGTAGGAGGACAGTGCAGAATTTTGCTGACCACCAGTATATATATAGCAGTACGGTACAGTAGTCCATTGCTCTACCTCTGTGTCGTCAAGTATACTATCCATATCTGTGCTGCATTGTAGTTGTGCGCAGTATATAGTAGGAGGACAGTGCAGAATTTTGCTGACCACCAGTATATATATATATATATATATATAGCAGTACGGTACAGTAGTCCATTGCTATTCCTCTGTGCCGTCAAGTATACTATCCATATCTGTGCTGCATTGTACTTGTGCGCAGTATATAGTAGGAGGACAGTGCAGAATTTTGCTGACCGCCAGTATATATATAGCAGTACGGTACAGTAGTCCATTGCTCTACCTCTGTGTCGTCAAGTATACTATCCATATCTGTGCTGCATTGTAGTTGTGCGCAGTATATAGTAGGAGGACAGTGCAGAATTTTGCTGACCACCAGTATATATATATAGCAGTATGGTACAGTAGTCTATTGCACTACCTCTGTGTCGTCAAGTATACTATCCATATCTGTGCTGCATTGTAGTTGTATGCAGTATATAGTAGGAGGACAGTGCAGAATTTTGCTGACCACCAGTATATATATATAGCAGTACAGTACAATAGTCCATTGCTTTACCTCTGTGTCATCAAGTATACTATCCATATCTGTGCTGCATTTTAGTTGTACGCAGTAAATAGTAGGAGGACAGTGCAGAATTTTGCTGACAACCAGTATATATATATATATATATATATATATATATACAGCAGTACGGTACAGTAGTCCATTGCTCTACCTCTGTGTCATCAAGTATACTATCCATATCTGTGCTGCATTGTAGTTGAGCGCAGTATATAATAGGAGGACAGTGCAGAATTTTGCTGACCACCAGTATATATATAGTAGTACGGTACAGTAGTCCATTGCTCTACCTCTGTGTCGTCAAGTATACTATCCATATCTGTGCTGCATTGTAGTTGTGCACAGTATAAAGTAGGAAAGTGCAGAATTTTGCTGACCACCAGTTAATATATATAGCAGTACGGTACAGAAGTCCATTGCTATACCTCTGTGTCGTCAAGTATACTATCCATATCTGTGCTGCATTGTAGTTGTGCGTAGTATATAGTAGGAGGACAGTGCAGAATTTTGCTGACCACCGGTATATATATATATAGCAGTATGGTACAGTAGTCCATTGCTCTACCTCTGTGTCTTCAAGTATACTATCCATATCTGTGCTGCATTGTAGTTGTATGCAGTATATAGTAGGAGGACAGTGCAGAATTTTGCTGACCACCAGTATATATATAGCAGTACGGTACAGTAGTCCATTGCTCTACCTCTGTGTCGTCAAGTATACTATCCATATATGTGCTGCATTGTAGTTGTACGCAGTATACTGTATAGTAGTAGGACAGTGCAGAATTTTGCTGACCACCAGTTAATATATATAGCAGTACGGTACAGAAGTCCATTGCTCTACCTCTGTGTCGTCAAGTATACTATCCATATCTGTGCTGCATTGTAGTTGTGCGCAGTATATAGTAGGAGGACAGTGCAGAATTTTGCTGACCACCAGTATATATATATAGCAGTACGGTACAGTAGTCCATTGCTCTACCTCTGTGTCGTCAAGTATACTATCCATATCTGTGCTGCATTGTAGTTGTGCGCAGTATATAGTAAGAGGACAGTGCAGAATTGTGCTGACCACCAATATATATATATATATAGCAGTACGGTACAGTAGTCCATAGCTCTGCCTCTGTGTCGTCAAGTATACTATCCATATATTTGCTGCATTGTAGTTGTGCGCAGTATATAGTAGGAGGACAGTGCAGATTTTTGCTGACCACCAGTATATATATAGCAGTACGGTACAGTAGTCCATTGCTCTACCTCTGTGTCATCAAGTATACTATCCATATCTGTGCTGCATTGTAGTTGTGCGCAGTATATAGTAGGAGGACAGTGCAGAATTTTGCTGACCAGCAGTATATATATAGCAGTACGGTACAGTAGTTAATTGCTCTACCTCTGTGTCGTCAAGTATACTATCCATATCTATGCTGCATTGTAGTTGTGTGCAGTATATAGTCGGAGGACAGTGCATAATTTTGCTGACCACTAGTATATATATATATAGCAGTACGGTACAGTAGTCCATTGCTCTACCTCTGTGTCGTCAAGAATACTATCCATATCTGTGCTGCATTGTAGTTGTATTCAGTATATAGTAGGAGGACAATGCAGAATTTTGCTGACCACCAGTATATATATAGCAGTAAGGTACAGTTGTCCATTGCTCTACCTCTGTGTCGTCAAGTATACTATCCATATCTGTGCTGCATTGTAGTTGTGCGCAATTTATAGTAGAAGGACAATGCAGAATTTTGCTGACCACCAGTATATATATAGCATTACGGTACAGTAGTCCATTGCTCTACCTCTGTGTCATCATGAATACTATCCATATCTGTGCTGCATTGTAGTTGTGCGCAGTATATAGTAGGAGGACAGTGCAGAATTTTGCTGACCACCAGTATATATATATATAGAGCAGTACGGTACAGTAGTCCATTGCTATACCTCTGTGCCGTCAAGTATACTATCCATATCTGTGCTGCATTGTAGTTGTGCGCAGTTTATAGTAGAAGGACAATGCAGAATTTTGCTGACCACCAGTATATATATAGCAGTAAGGTACAGTTGTCCATTGCTCTACCTCTGTGTCGTCAAGTATACTATCCATATCTGTGCTGCATTGTAGTTGTGCGCAGTTTATAGTAGAAGGACAATGAAGAATTTTGCTAACCACCAGTATATATATAGCAGTATGGTACAGTAGTCCATTGCTCTACCTCTGTGTCATCTGTATACTATCCATATCTGTGCTGCATTGTAGTTGTGCCAAGTATATAGTAGGAGGACAGTGCAGAATTTTGTTGACCAGCAGTGTATATATATATATAGCAGTGCGGTACAGTAGGTCATTGCTCTACCTCTGTGTCGTCAAGTATACTATCCATATCTGTGCTGCATTGTAGTTGTGCGCAGTATATAGTAGGAGGACAGTGCAGAATTTTGCTGACCACCAGTATATATATATATATATATATATATATATAGCAGTACGGTACAGTAGTCCATTGCTATACCTCTGTGCCGTCAAGTATACTATCCATATCTGTGCTGCATTGTACTTGTGCGCAGTATATAGTAGGAGGACAGTGCAGAATTTTGCTGACCGCCAGTATATATATAGCAGTACGGTACAGTAGTCCATTGCTCTACCTCTGTGTCGTCAAGTATACTATCCATATCTGTGCTGCATTGTAGTTGTGCGCAGTATATAGTAGGAGGACAGTGCAGAA
Source organism: Pseudophryne corroboree (assembly GCF_028390025.1). Classification (NCBI taxonomy): domain Eukaryota; kingdom Metazoa; phylum Chordata; class Amphibia; order Anura; family Myobatrachidae; genus Pseudophryne; species Pseudophryne corroboree. Next base: position 271,829,467 of record NC_086450.1, on the reverse strand, counting down.
TTTTGCTGACCACCAGTATATATATATAGCAGTATGGTACAGTAGTCTATTGCACTACCTCTGTGTCGTCAAGTATACTATCCATATCTGTGCTGCATTGTAGTTGTATGCAGTATATAGTAGGAGGACAGTGCAGAATTTTGCTGACCACCAGTATATATATATAGCAGTACAGTACAATAGTCCATTGCTCTACCTCTGTGTCATCAAGTATACTATCCATATCTGTGCTGCATTTTAGTTGTGCGCAGTAAATAGTAGGAGGACAGTGCAGAATTTTGCTGACCACCAGTATATATATAGTAGTACGGTACAGTAGTCCATTGCTCTACCTCTGTGTCATAAAGTATACTATCCATATCTGTGCTGCATTGTAGTTGAGCGCAGTATATAGTAGGAGGACAGTGCAGAATTTTGCTGACCACCAGTATATATATAGTAGTACGGTACAGTAGTCCATTGCTCTACCTCTGTGTCGTCAAGTATACTATCCATATCTGTGCTGCATTGTAGTTGTGCACAGTATAAAGTAGGAAAGTGCAGAATTTTGCTGGACACCAGTTAATATATATAGCAGTACGGTACAGAAGTCCATTGCTATACCTCTGTGTCGTCAAGTATACTATCCATATCTGTGCTGCATTGTAGTTGTGCGCAGTATATAGTAGGAGGACAGTGCAGAATTTTGCTGACCACCGGTATATATATATAGCAGTATGGTACAGTAGTCCATTGCTCTACCTCTGTGTCTTCAAGAATACTATCCATATCTGTGCTGCATTGTAGTTGTGCGCAGTATATAGTAGGAGGACAGTGCAGAATTTTGCTGACCACCAGTATATATATATAGCAGTACGGTACAGTAGTCCATTGCTCTACCTCTGTGTCGTCAAGTATACTATCCATATCTGTGCTGCATTGTAGTTGTGCGCAGTATATAGTAAGAGGACAGTGCAGAATTGTGCTGACCACCAATATATATATATATATAGCAGTACGGTACAGTAGTCCATAGCTCTGCCTCTGTGTCGTCAAGTATACTATCCATATATTTGCTGCATTGTAGTTGTGCGCAGTATATAGTAGGAGGACAGTGCAGATTTTTGCTGACCACCAGTATATATATAGCAGTACGGTACAGTAGTCCATTGCTCTACCTCTGTGTCATCAAGTATACTATCCATATCTGTGCTGCATTGTAGTTGTGCGCAGTATATAGTAGGAGGACAGTGCAGAATTTTGCTGACCAGCAGTATATATATAGCAGTACGGTACAGTAGTTAATTGCTCTACCTCTGTGTCGTCAAGTATACTATCCATATCTATGCTGCATTGTAGTTGTGTGCAGTATATAGTCGGAGGACAGTGCATAATTTTGCTGACCACTAGTATATATATATATAGCAGTACGGTACAGTAGTCCATTGCTCTACCTCTGTGTCGTCAAGAATACTATCCATATCTGTGCTGCATTGTAGTTGTATTCAGTATATAGTAGGAGGACAATGCAGAATTTTGCTGACCACCAGTATATATATAGCAGTAAGGTACAGTTGTCCATTGCTCTACCTCTGTGTCGTCAAGTATACTATCCATATCTGTGCTGCATTGTAGTTGTGCGCAGTTTATAGTAGAAGGACAATGCAGAATTTTGCTGACCACCAGTATATATATAGCATTACGGTACAGTAGTCCATTGCTCTACCTCTGTGTCGTCATGAATACTATCCATATCTGTGCTGCATTGTAGTTGTGCGCAGTATATAGTAGGAGGACAGTGCAGAATTTTGCTGACCACCAGTATATATATATATAGAGCAGTACGGTACAGTAGTCCATTGCTATACCTCTGTGCCGTCAAGTATACTATCCATATCTGTGCTGCATTGTAGTTGTGCGCAGTTTATAGTAGAAGGACAATGCAGAATTTTGCTGACCACCAGTATATATATAGCAGTAAGGTACAGTTGTCCATTGCTCTACCTCTGTGTCGTCAAGTATACTATCCATATCTGTGCTGCATTGTAGTTGTGCGCAGTTTATAGTAGAAGGACAATGAAGAATTTTGCTAACCACCAGTATATATATAGCAGTATGGTACAGTAGTCCATTGCTCTACCTCTGTGTCATCTGTATACTATCCATATCTGTGCTGCATTGTAGTTGTGCCAAGTATATAGTAGGAGGACAGTGCAGAATTTTGTTGACCAGCAGTGTATATATATATATAGCAGTGCGGTACAGTAGGTCATTGCTCTACCTCTGTGTCGTCAAGTATACTATCCATATCTGTGCTGCATTGTAGTTGTGCGCAGTATATAGTAGGAGGACAGTGCAGAATTTTGCTGACCACCAGTATATATATATATATATATATATATATAGCAGTACGGTACAGTAGTCCATTGCTATACCTCTGTGCCGTCAAGTATACTATCCATATCTGTGCTGCATTGTACTTGTGCGCAGTATATAGTAGGAGGACAGTGCAGAATTTTGCTGACCGCCAGTATATATATAGCAGTACGGTACAGTAGTCCATTGCTCTACCTCTGTGTCGTCAAGTATACTATCCATATCTGTGCTGCATTGTAGTTGTGCGCAGTATATAGTAGGAGGACAGTGCAGAATTTTGCTGACCACCAGTATATATATATAGCAGTATGGTACAGTAGTCTATTGCACTACCTCTGTGTCGTCAAGTATACTATCCATATCTGTGCTGCATTGTAGTTGTATGCAGTATATAGTAGGAGGACAGTGCAGAATTTTGCTGACCACCAGTATATATATATAGCAGTACAGTACAATAGTCCATTGCTCTACCTCTGTGTCATCAAGTATACTATCCATATCTGTGCTGCATTTTAGTTGTGCGCAGTAAATAGTAGGAGGACAGTGCAGAATTTTGCTGACCACCAGTATATATATAGTAGTACGGTACAGTAGTCCATTGCTCTACCTCTGTGTCATAAAGTATACTATCCATATCTGTGCTGCATTGTAGTTGAGCGCAGTATATAGTAGGAGGACAGTGCAGAATTTTGCTGACCACCAGTATATATATAGTAGTACGGTACAGTAGTCCATTGCTCTACCTCTGTGTCGTCAAGTATACTATCCATATCTGTGCTGCATTGTAGTTGTGCACAGTATAAAGTAGGAAAGTGCAGAATTTTGCTGGACACCAGTTAATATATATAGCAGTACGGTACAGAAGTCCATTGCTATACCTCTGTGTCGTCAAGTATACTATCCATATCTGTGCTGCATTGTAGTTGTGCGCAGTATATAGTAGGAGGACAGTGCAGAATTTTGCTGACCACCGGTATATATATATAGCAGTATGGTACAGTAGTCCATTGCTCTACCTCTGTGTCTTCAAGAATACTATCCATATCTGTGCTGCATTGTAGTTGTATGCAGTATATAGTAGGAGGACAGTGCAGAATTTTGCTGACCACCAGTATATATATAGCAGTACGGTACAGTAGTCCATTGCTCTACCTCTGTGTCGTCAAGTATACTATCCATATCTGTGCTGCATTGTAGTTGTGCGCAGTATATAGTAGGAGGACAGTGCAGAATTTTGCTGACCACCAGTATATATATATATATATATATATATATACATATAGCAGTACGGTACAGTAGTCCATTGCTATACCTCTGTGCCGTCAAGTATACTATCCATATCTGTGCTGCATTGTACTTGTGCGCAGTATATAGTTAGAGGACAGTGCAGAATTTTGCTGAACACCGGTATATATATATAGCAGTATGGTACAGTAGTCCATTGCTCTACCTCTGTGTCTTCAAGTATACTATCCATATCTGTGCTGCATTGTAGTTGTGCGCAGTATATAGTAGGAGGACAGTGCAGATTTTTGCTGACCACCAGTATATATATAGCAGTACGGTACAGTAGTCCATTGCTCTACCTCTGTGTCATCAAGTATACTATCCATATCTGTGCTGCATTGTAGTTGTGCGCAGTATATAGTAGGAGGACAGTGCAGAATTTTGCTGACCAGCAGTATATATATAGCAGTACGGTACAGTAGTTAATTGCTCTACCTCTGTGTCGTCAAGTATACTATCCATATCTATGCTGCATTGTAGTTGTGTGCAGTATATAGTCGGAGGACAGTGCATAATTTTGCTGACCACTAGTATATATATATATAGCAGTACGGTACAGTAGTCCATTGCTCTACCTCTGTGTCGTCAAGAATACTATCCATATCTGTGCTGCATTGTAGTTGTATTCAGTATATAGTAGGAGGACAATGCAGAATTTTGCTGACCACCAGTATATATATAGCAGTAAGGTACAGTTGTCCATTGCTCTACCTCTGTGTCGTCAAGTATACTATCCATATCTGTGCTGCATTGTAGTTGTGCGCAGTTTATAGTAGAAGGACAATGCAGAATTTTGCTGACCACCAGTATATATATAGCAGTACGGTACAGTAGTCCATTGCTCTACCTCTGTGTCGTCATGTATACTATCCATATCTGTGCTGCATTGTAGTTGTGCGCAGTATATAGTAGGAGGACAGTGCAGAATTTTGCTGACCACCAGTATATATATATATATAGAGCAGTACGGTACAGTAGTCCATTGCTATACCTCTGTGCCGTCAAGTATACTATCCATATCTGTGCTGCATTGTAGTTGTGCGCAGTTTATAGTAGAAGGACAATGCAGAATTTTGCTGACCACCAGTATATATATAGCAGTAAGGTACAGTTGTCCATTGCTCTACCTCTGTGTCGTCAAGTATACTATCCATATCTGTGCTGCATTGTAGTTGTGCGCAGTTTATAGTAGAAGGACAATGAAGAATTTTGCTAACCACCAGTATATATATAGCAGTATGGTACAGTAGTCCATTGCTCTACCTCTGTGTCATCTGTATACTATCCATATCTGTGCTGCATTGTAGTTGTGCCAAGTATATAGTAGGAGGACAGTGCAGAATTTTGTTGACCAGCAGTGTATATATATATAGCAGTGCGGTACAGTAGGTCATTGCTCTACCTCTGTGTCGTCAAGTATACTATCCATATCTGTGCTGCATTGTAGTTGTGCGCCGTATATAGTAGGAGGACAGTGCAGAATTTTGCTGACCACCAGTATATATATATATATATAGCAGTACGGTACAGTAGTCCATTGCTATACCTCTGTGCCGTCAAGTATACTATCCATATCTGTGCTGCATTGTACTTGTGCGCAGTATATAGTAGGAGGACAGTGCAGAATTTTGCTGACCGCCAGTATATATATAGCAGTACGGTACAGTAGTCCATTGCTCTACCTCTGTGTCGTCAAGTATACTATCCATATCTGTGCTGCATTGTAGTTGTGCGCAGTATATAGTAGGAGGACAGTGCAGAATTTTGCTGACCACCAGTATATATATATAGCAGTATGGTACAGTAGTCTATTGCACTACCTCTGTGTCGTCAAGTATACTATCCATATCTGTGCTGCATTGTAGTTGTATGCAGTATGTAGTAGGAGGACAGTGCAGAATTTTGCTGACCACCAGTATATATATATAGCAGTACAGTACAATAGTCCATTGCTCTACCTCTGTGTCATCAAGTATACTATCCATATCTGTGCTGCATTTTAGTTGTGCGCAGTAAATAGTAGGAGGACAGTGCAGAATTTTGCTGACAACCAGTATATATATATATATACAGCAGTACGGTACAGTAGTCCATTGCTCTACCTCTGTGTCATCAAGTATACTATCCATATCTGTGCTGCATTGTAGTTGAGCGCAGTAAATAGTAGGAGGACAGTGCAGAATTTTGCTGACCACCAGTATATATATAGTAGTACGGTACAGTAGTCCATTGCTCTACCTCTGTGTCGTCAAGTATACTATCCATATCTGTGCTGCATTGTAGTTGTGCACAGTATAAAGTAGGAAAGTGCAGAATTTTGCTGGACACCAGTTAATATATATAGCAGTACGGTACAGAAGTCCATTGCTATACCTCTGTGTCGTCAAGTATACTATCCATATCTGTGCTGCATTGTAGTTGTGCGCAGTATATAGTAGGAGGACAGTGCAGAATTTTGCTGACCACCGGTATATATATATATATAGCAGTATGGTACAGTAGTCCATTGCTCTACCTCTGTGTCTTCAAGTATACTATCCATATCTGTGCTGCATTGTAGTTGTATGCAGTATATAGTAGGAGGACAGTGCAGAATTTTGCTGACCAACAGTATATATATAGCAGTACGGTACAGTAGTCCATTGCTCTACCTCTGTGTCGTCAAGTATACTATCCATATCTGTGCTGCATTGTAGTTGTGCGCAGTATATAGTAGGAGGACAGTGCAGAATTTTGCTGACCACCAGTATATATATATATATATATATATATATACATATAGCAGTACGGTACAGTAGTCCATTGCTATACCTCTGTGCCGTCAAGTATACTATCCATATCTGTGCTGCATTGTACTTGTGCGCAGTATATAGTAGGAGGACAGTGCAGAATTTTGCTGACCGCCAGTATATATATAGCAGTACGGAACAGTAGTCCATTGCTCTACCTCTGTGTCGTCAAGTATACTATCCATATCTGTGCTGCATTGTAGTTGTGCGCAGTATATAGTAGGAGGACAGTGCAGAATTTTGCTGACCACCAGTATATATATATAGCAGTACAGTACAATAGTCCATTGCTCTACCTCTGTGTCATCAAATATACTATCCATATCTGTGCTGCATTTTAGTTGTACGCAGTAAATAGTAGGAGGACAGTGCAGAATTTTGCTGACAACCAGTATATATATATATATATATATATATATAGCAGTACGGTACAGTAGTCCATTGCTCTACCTCTGTGTCATCAAGTATACTATCCATATCTGTGCTGCATTGTAGTTGAGCGCAGTATATAATAGGAGGACAGTGCAGAATTTTGCTGACCACCAGTATATATATGGTAGTACCAGGGGCGGAACTGTGGGAGGCAGTGGAGTCGGCTGCCGCCGGGCTCCTGGCCACAAGGGGGCGCATCTCCTCCACTGTCTCCCGCAGCCTGAGAACTGCGCTGCTATTGCAGATGGAGGAGCTGTGTCAGTGACACGGAAGCTGCCTCCTGTAGAGAGAGATGGCACTGGCTGCAGCTAGGGGGAGCTCCAGAGCACAGCTCCTCCCGGGCCCTTAGTAAGCCAGCCGAGGGAAGCTCAGAACTCTCTGCTCCTCCATGCTCTGGATGATAGCCAAAGGTAGGCACTGTGTGGGGGGTGGGGGAGAGGTGTATTTGGGGGGGAAGTACTGTGTTTTGTGTGTGCTTGTTTTTAAGTGAGGTGTGTGTGTTTTTAAGGAAAGTTGTACATTCAAGTAAAAGAGGCATGTGTGATGTGTGTGTGAGAGTGGCATGTGTGTGAGAGGCATGTATGTGTATGTAAGTGAGAGGCATATGTGTGTGTGTGTGTGTGTGTGTGTGTGTGTGTGTGTGTGTGTGTGTGTGTGTGAGGCATGTGTATGTAAGTGGGAGGCATGTGTATGTAAGTGAGAGGCATGTGTGTGTGTGTGTGTGTGTGTGAGAGGCATGTGTATGTAAGGGGCCCTACACACTAGGCGATGCGCCACCAAGGTGCCCGACGGCCGATACGGCCGACGAGCGACCCGGCGGCGGGGGGGCAGTGACGGGGGGAGTGAAGTTTCTTCACTCCCTCCGTCACTCGGCTCCGTAGACTTGCAGGCAAATATGGACGATCTCGTCCATATTGGCCTGCATGCACAGCCGACATGGCCCCAGCGATGAACGAGCGCGGGGCCGCACATCGTTCATCGCTGGGGACTCCACACTGCACGATATGAACGATATCTCGTTCATTAATGAACAAGATCGTTCATATCGTGCAGTGAAATCGCTATGTGTGTAGGGCCTATAAGTGAGAGGCATGTGTATGTAAGTGAGAGGCATGTGTATATGAGAGGCACGTGTATGTGAGAGGCACTTGTGTGAGAGGTGTGTGTAAGTGAGAGGCACATGTGTGAGAGGTGTGTGTAAGTGAGAGGCATGTGTATGTAAGTGAGAGGCGTGTGTGTTTAAGTGAGACGTGTGTGAGTGTTTAAGTGAATGAGGCGTTTGTGTTTTTTTTAATATATATCTAGTGTTCACGCTAGGTGTCTGCCCCTTTTTTAGACAGCTGAATCCCGCCCTGCCCGTTTTTGTGCGCCCTGCCGCCCCGCCGTTTGCTGCCTGCCGGACCCCTCCACGTCGGCCAGCCGTGCGCCGCCAGACCCGGTACGTACATGAGAGTCCCCCTGGGCTAAATTAACCTTGTAAGTATTTTGCAGCTGTAAACATTAATCTCAGTGCTCTCTACCTGGTGCAATGTATCTCAGTGCTCTCTACCTGGTGCAGTGTGCCTCAGTGCTCCCTACCTGGTGCAGTGTTCCTGAGTGCTCTCTACCTGGTGTAGTGTGCCTCAGTGCTCTCTACCTGGTGCAGTGTGCCTCAGTGCTCTCTACCTGGTGCAGTGTGCCTCAGTGCTCCCTACCTGGTGCAGTGTGCCTCAGTGCTCCGTACCTGGTGCAGTGTGCCTGAGTGCTCTCTACCTGGTGCAGTGTGCCTCAGTGCTCTCTACCTGGTGTAGTGTGCCTCAGTGCTCTCTACCTGGTGCAGTGTGCCTCAGTGCTCTCTACCTGGTGCAGTGTGCCTCAGTGCTCCCTACCTGGTGCAGTGTGCCTCAGTGCTCCCTACCTGGTGCAGTGTGCCTCAGGGCTCCCTACCTGGTGCAGTGTGCCTGAGTGCTCTCTACCTGGTGCAGTGTGCCTCAGTGCTCTCTACCTGGTGCAGTGTGCCTCAGTGCTCTCTACCTGGTGCAGTGTGCCTCAGTGCTCTCTACCTGGTGCAGTGTGCCTCAGTGCTCTTTACCTGGTGCAGTGTGCCTCAGTGCTCTCTGCCTGGTGCAGTGTGCCTCAGTGCTCTCTACCTGGTGCAGTGTGCCTCAGTGCTCTCTACCTGGTGCAGTGTGCCTCAGTGCTCTCTGCCTGGTGCAGTGTGCCTCAGTGCTCTCTACCTGGTGCAGTGTGCCTCAGTGCTCTCTACCTGGTGCAGTGTGCCTCAGTGCTCTCTACCTGGTGCAGTGTGCCTCAGTGCTCTCTACCTGGTGCAGTGTGCCTCAGTGCTCTCTACCTGGTGCAATGTATCTCAGTGCTCTCTACCTGGTGCATTGTGCCTCAGTGCTCTTTACCTGGTGCAATGTGTCTCAGTGCTCTCTACCTGGTGCAATGTGCCTCAGTGCTCCCTACCTGACGCAATGTGTATAATGTGCTCTATCTGACGCAATGTGTATAATGTGCTCTATCTGGCGCAATATGTATAACGTGCTCTACCTGGCGCAGTGTGTATAGGAGGTTCTAACTGGTGCAATGTGTATTAGGGGCACTACCTTCCCCACGAAACAACGCCCCTAGATTTTTGCTGCGCACCTTCGGTGCGCACTGTCCATGTTTTGGCCATAGGAATGGGAGCACCAAGCATTATAGTATGTACCTAAGTTTGCCCATCTAACTTAAAAATGTGCCCTCCCGAATGAAAAATGTGCCCTCCCCGTGATCAGCACCCTGCCCTAAAAAAAAATACCACAGTGAACACTAATTATATTGGCACACCGCTGCGCCAAAGCATCTCCATGGAGACCTGGCGGGTGAGGGAGCACTGTAGGTGTACTATAATGGTATGCTGGTGTCTGTTTTATTGTAATGACTGACTTGGAGTGCGTCCACTTTCTATGTGTATCTATATTACTATTGGGAAAGGTACCTGAGCACGCTGCTACTGTTCACCCTGGGTGCCGGATAGCTACATATGGTATGTGTGTGTATGTGTAGGGGGGCACCAAAATGTATCATGCCTCCGGGCGACTAGGACGAACTTACGCCACTGGGTAGTACGGTACAGTAGTCCATTGCTCTACCTCTGTGTCGTCAAGTATACTATCCATATCTGTGCTGCATTGTAGTTGTGCACAGTATAAAGTAGGAAAGTGCAGAATTTTGCTGACCACCAGTTAATATATATAGCAGTACGGTACAGAAGTCCATTGCTATACCTCTGTGTCGTCAAGTATACTATCCATATCTGTGCTGCATTGTAGTTGTGCGTAGTATATAGTAGGAGGACAGTGCAGATTTTTGCTGACCACCGGTATATATATATAGCAGTATGGTACAGTAGTCCATTGCTCTACCTCTGTGTCTTCAAGTATACTATCCATATCTGTGCTGCATTGTAGTTGTATGCAGTATATAGTAGGAGGACAGTGCAGAATTTTGCTGACCACCAGTATACATATAGCAGTACGGTACAGTAGTCCATTGCTCTACCTCTGTGTCGTCAAGTATACTATCCATATATGTGCTGCATTGTAGTTGTATGCAGTATATAGTAGGAGGACAGTGCAGAATTTTGCTGACCACCAGTATACATATAGCAGTACGGTACAGTAGTCCATTGCTCTACCTCTGTGTCGTCAAGTATACTATCCATATATGTGCTGCATTGTAGTTGTACGCAGTATACTGTATAGTAGTAGGACAGTGCAGAATTTTGCTGACCACCAGTTAATATATATAGCAGTACGGTACAGAAGTCCATTGCTATACCTCTGTGTCGTCAAGTATACTATCCATATCTGTGCTGCATTGTAGTTGTGCGCTGTATATAGTAGGAGGACAGTGCAGAATTTTGCTGACCACCAGTATATATATATAGCAGTATGGTACAGTAGTCCATTGCTCTACCTCTGTGTCGTCAAGTATACTATCCATATCTGTGCTGCATTGTAGTTGTGCGCAGTATATAGTAAGAGGACAGTGCAGAATTTTGCTGACCACCAATATATATATATATATAGCAGTACGGTACAGTAGTCCATAGCTCTGCCTCTGTGTCGTCAAGTATACTATCCATATATTTGCTGCATTGTAGTTGTGCGCAGTATATAGTAGGAGGACAGTGCAGATTTTTGCTGACCACCAGTATATATATAGCAGTACGGTACAGTAGTCCATAGCTCTGCCTCTGTGTCGTCAAGTATACTATCCATATCTGTGCTGCATTGTAGTTGTGCGCAGTATATAGTAGGAGGACAGTGCAGAATTTTGCTGACCAGCAGTATATATATAGCAGTACGGTACAGTAGTTAATTGCTCTACCTCTGTGTCGTCAAGTATACTATCCATATCTATGCTGCATTGTAGTTGTGTGCAGTATATAGTCGGAGGACAGTGCATAATTTTGCTGACCACTAGTATATATATATATAGCAGTACGGTACAGTAGTCCATTGCTCTACCTCTGTGTCGTCAAGAATACTATCCATATCTGTGCTGCATTGTAGTTGTATTCAGTATATAGTAGGAGGACAATGCAGAACTTTGCTGACCACCAGTATATATATAGCAGTAAGGTACAGTTGTCCATTGCTCTACCTCTGTGTCGTCAAGTATACTATCCATATCTGTGCTGCATTGTAGTTGTGTGCAGTTTATAGTAGAAGGACAATGCAGAATTTTGCTGACCACCAGTATATATATAGCAGTACGGTACAGTAGTCCATTGCTCTACCTCTGTGTCGTCATGTATACTATCCATATCTGTGCTGCATTGTAGTTGTGCGCAGTATATAGTAGGAGGACAGTGCAGAATTTTGCTGACCACCAGTATATATATATATATATATATATATATATATAGAGCAGTACGGTACAGTAGTCCATTGCTATACCTCTGTGCCGTCAAGTATACTATCCATATCTGTGCTGCATTGTAGTTGTGCGCAGTTTATAGTAGAAGGACAATGCAGAATTTTGCTGACCACCAGTATATATATAGCAGTAAGGTACAGTTGTCCATTGCTCTACCTCTGTGTCGTCAAGTATACTATCCATATCTGTGCTGCATTGTAGTTGTGCGCAGTTTATAGTAGAAGGACAATGCAGAATTTTGCTAACCTCCAGTATATATATAGCAGTATGGTACAGTAGTCCATTGCTCTACCTCTGTGTCATCTGTATACTATCCATATCTGTGCTGCATTGTAGTTGTGCCAAGTATATAGTAGGAGGACAGTGCAGAATTTTGTTGACCAGCAGTGTATATATATATATATAGCAGTGCGGTACAGTAGGTCATTGCTCTACCTCTGTGTCGTCAAGTATACTATCCATATCTGTGCTGCATTGTAGTTGTGCGCAGTATATAGTAGGAGGACAGTGCAGAATTTTGCTGACCACCAGTATATATATATATATATATATATAGCAGTACGGTACAGTAGTCCATTGCTATACCTCTGTGCCGTCAAGTATACTATCCATATCTGTGCTGCATTGTACTTGTGCGCAGTATATAGTAGGAGGACAGTGCAGAATTTTGCTGACCGCCAGTATATATATAGCAGTACGGTACAGTAGTCCATTGCTCTACCTCTGTGTCGTCAAGTATACTATCCATATCTGTGCTGCATTGTAGTTGTGCGCAGTTTATAGTAGAAGGACAATGCAGAATTTTGCTAACCACCAGTATATATATAGCATTATGGTACAGTAGTCCATTGCTCTACCTCTGTGTCATCTGTATACTATCCATATCTGTGCTGGATTGTAGTTGTGCCAAGTATATAGTAGGAGGACAGTGCAGAATTTTGTTGACCAGCAGTGTATATATATATAGCAGTGCGGTACAGTAGGTCATTGCTCTACCTCTGTGTCGTCAAGTATACTATCCATATCTGTGCTGCATTGTAGTTGTGCGCAGTATATAGTAGGAGGACAGTGCAGAATTTTGATGACCACCAGTATATATATATATATATATATATATATATATAGCAGTACGGTACAGTAGTCCATTGCTATACCTCTGTGCCGTCAAGTATACTATCCATATCTGTGCTGCATTGTACTTGTGCGCAGTATATAGTAGGAGGACAGTGCAGAATTTTGCTGACCGCCAGTATATATATAGCAGTACGGTACAGTAGTCCATTGCTCTACCTCTGTGTCGTCAAGTATACTATCCATATCTGTGCTGCATTGTACTTGTGCGCAGTATATAGTAGGAGGACAGTGCAGAATTTTGCTGACCACCAGTATATATATATATAGCAGTACGGTACAGTAGTCCATTGCTATACCTCTGTGCCGTCAAGTATACTATCCATATCTGTGCTGCATTGTACTTGTGCGCAGTATATAGTAGGAGGACAGTGCAGAATTTTGCTGACCGCCAGTATATATATATATATCAGTATGGTACAGTAGTCTATTGCACTACCTCTGTGTCGTCAAGTATACTATCCATATCTGTGCTGCATTGTAGTTGTATGCAGTATATAGTAGGAGGACAGTGCAGAATTTTGCTGACCACCAGTATATATATATAGCAGTACAGTACAATAGTCCATTGCTCTACCTCTGTGTCATCAAGTATACTATCCATATCTGTGCTGCATTTTAGTTGTGCGCAGTAAATAGTAGGAGGACAGTGCAGAATTTTGCTGACAACCAGTATATATATATATATATATATATATATATACAGCAGTACGGTACAGTAGTCCATTGCTCTACCTCTGTGTCATCAAGTATACTATCCATATCTGTGCTGCATTGTAGTTGAGCGCAGTATATAGTAGGAGGACAGTGCAGAATTTTGCTGACCACCAGTATATATATAGTAGTACGGTACAGTAGTCCATTGCTCTACCTCTGTGTCGTCAAGTATACTATCCATATCTGTGCTGCATTGTAGTTGTGCACAGTATAAAGTAGGAAAGTGCAGAATTTTGCTGGACACCAGTTAATATATATAGCAGTACGGTACAGAAGTCCATTGCTATACCTCTGTGTCGTCAAGTATACTATCCATATCTGTGCTGCATTGTAGTTGTGCGCAGTATATAGTAGGAGGACAGTGCAGAATTTTGCTGACCACCGGTATATATATATAGCAGTATGGTTCAGTTGTCCATTGCTCTACCTCTGTGTCTTCAAGTATACTATCCATATCTGTGCTGCATTGTAGTTGTATGCAGTATATAGTAGGAGGACAGTGCAGAATTTTGCTGACCACCAGTATATATATAGCAGTACGGTACAGTAGTCCATTGCTCTACCTCTGTGTCGTCAAGTATACTATCCATATCTGTGCTGCATTGTAGTTGTGCGCAGTATATAGTAGGAGGACAGTGCAGAATTTTGCTGACCACCAGTATATATATATATATATATATATATATATAGCAGTACGGTACAGTAGTCCATTGCTATACCTCTGTGCCGTCAAGTATACTATCCATATCTGTGCTGCATTGTACTTGTGCGCAGTATATAGTAGGAGGACAGTGCAGAATTTTGCTGACCGCCAGTATATATATAGCAGTACGGTACAGTAGTCCATTGCTCTACCTCTGTGTCGTCAAGTATACTATCCATATCTGTGCTGCATTGTAGTTGTGCGCAGTATATAGTAGGAGGACAGTGCAGAATTTTGCTGACCACCAGTATATATATATAGCAGTATGGTACAGTAGTCTATTGCACTACCTCTGTGTTGTCAAGTATACTATCCATATCTGTGCTGCATTGTAGTTGTATGCAGTATATAGTAGGAGGACAGTGCAGAATTTTGCTGACCACCAGTATATATATATAGCAGTACAGTACAATAGTCCATTGCTCTACCTCTGTGTCATCAAGTATACTATCCATATCTGTGCTGCATTTTAGTTGTACGCAGTAAATAGTAGGAGGACAGTGCAGAATTTTGCTGACAACCAGTATATATATATATATATATATATATATATATATACATACAGCAGTACGGTACAGTAGTCCATTGCTCTACCTCTGTGTCATCAAGTATACTATCCATATCTGTGCTGCATTGTAGTTGAGCGCAGTATATAATAGGAGGACAGTGCAGAATTTTGCTGACCACCAGTATATATATAGTAGTACGGTACAGTAGTCCATTGCTCTACCTCTGTGTCGTCAAGTATACTATCCATATCTGTGCTGCATTGTAGTTGTGCACAGTATAAAGTAGGAAAGTGCAGAATTTTGCTGACCACCAGTTAATATATATAGCAGTACGGTACAGAAGTCCATTGCTATACCTCTGTGTCGTCAAGTATACTATCCATATCTGTGCTGCATTGTAGTTGTGCGTAGTATATAGTAGGAGGATAGTGCAGAATTTTGCTGACCACCGGTATATATATATATAGCAGTATGGTACAGTAGTCCATTGCTCTACCTCTGTGTCTTCAAGTATACTATCCATATCTGTGCTGCATTGTAGTTGTATGCAGTATATAGTAGGAGGACAGTGCAGAATTTTGCTGACCACCAGTATATATATAGCAGTACGGTACAGTAGTCTATTGCTCTACCTCTGTGTCGTCAAGTATACTATCCATATATGTGCTGCATTGTAGTTGTACGCAGTATACTGTATAGTAGTAGGACAGTGCAGAATTTTGCTGACCACCAGTTAATATATATAGCAGTACGGTACAGAAGTCCATTGCTATACCTCTGTGTCGTCAAGTATACTATCCATATCTGTGCTGCATTGTAGTTGTGCGCAGTATATAGTAGGAGGACAGTGCAGAATTTTGCTGACCACCAGTATATATATATATAGCAGTACGGTACAGTAGTCCATTGCTCTACCTCTGTGTCTTCAAGTATACTATCCATATCTGTGCTGCATTGTAGTTGTGCGCAGTATATAGTAAGAGGATAGTGCAGAATTTTGCTGACCACCAATATATATATATATATATAGTAGTACGGTACAGTAGTCCATAGCTCTGCCTCTGTGTCGTCAAGTATACTATCCATATATTTGCTGCATTGTAGTTGTGCGCAGTATATAGTAGGAGGACAGTGCAGATTTTTGCTGACCACCAGTATATATATAGCAGTACGGTACAGTAGTCCATTGCTCTACCTCTGTGTCATCAAGTATACTATCCATATCTGTGCTGCATTGTAGTTGTGCGCAGTATATAGTAGGAGGACAGTGCAGAATTTTGCTGACCAGCAGTATATATATAGCAGTACGGTACAGTAGTTAATTGCTCTACCTCTGTGTCGTCAAGTATACTATCCATATCTATGCTGCATTGTAGTTGTGTGCAGTATATAGTCGGAGGACAGTGCATAATTTTGCTGACCACTAGTATATATATATATAGCAGTACGGTACAGTAGTCCATTGCTCTACCTCTGTGTCGTCAAGAATACTGGCCCTCATTCCGAGTCGTTCGCTCGGAATATTTCATCGCATCGCAGTGAAATTCCGCTTAGTACGCATGCGCAATATTCGCACTGCGACTGCGCCAAGTAATTTAACAATGAAGATAGTATTTTTACTCACGGCTTTTTCTTCGCTCCGGCGATCGTAATGTGATTGACAGGAAATGGGTGTTACTGGGCGGAAACACGGCGTTTCAGGGGCGTGTGGTTAAAAACGCTACCGTTTCCGGAAAAAACGCAGGAGTGGCCGGAGAAACGGAGGAGTGTCTGGGCGAACGCTGGGTGTGTTTATGACGTCAAACCAGGAACGACAAGCACTGAACTGATCGCAGATGCCGAGTAAGTCTGAAGCTACTCTGAAACTGCTAAGTAGTTTGTAATCGCAATATTGCGAATACATCGGTCGCAATTTTAAGAAGCTAAGATTCACTCCCAGTAGGCGGCGGCTTAGCGTGTGTAACTCTGCTAAAATCGCCTTGCGAGCGATCAACTCGGAATGAGGGCCACTATCCATATCTGTGCTGCATTGTAGTTGTATTCAGTATATAGTAGGAGGACAATGCAGAACTTTGCTGACCACCAGTATATATATAGCAGTAAGGTACAGTTGTCCATTGCTCTACCTCTGTGTCGTCAAGTATACAATCCATATCTGTGCTGCATTGTAGTTGTGCGCAGTTTATAGTAGAAGGAAAATGCAGAATTTTGCTGACCACCAGTATATATATATAGCAGTACGGTACAGTAGTCCATTGCTCTACCTCTGTGTCGTCATGTATACTATCCATATCTGTGCTGCATTGTAGTTGTGCGCAGTATATAGTAGGAGGACAGTGCAGAATTTTGCTGACCACCAGTATATATATATATATATATATATAGAGCAGTACGGTACAGTAGTCCATTGCTACACCTCTGTGCCGTCAAGTATACTATCCATATCTGTGCTGCATTGTAGTTGTGCGCAGTTTATAGTAGAAGGACAATGCAGAATTTTGCTGACCACCAGTATATATATAGCAGTAAGGTACAGTTGTCCATTGCTCTACCTCTGTGTCGTCAAGTATACTATCCATATCTGTGCTGCATTGTAGTTGTGCGCAGTTTATAGTAGAAGGACAATGCAGAATTTTGCTAACCACCAGTATATATATAGCAGTATGGTACAGTAGTCCATTGCTCTACCTCTGTGTCATCTGTATACTATCCATATCTGTGCTGCATTGTAGTTGTGCCAAGTATATAGTAGGAGGACAGTGCAAAATTTTGCTGACCACCAGTATATATATATATATATATAAAGAGCAGTGCGGTACAGTAGGTCATTGCTCTACCTCTGTGTCGTCAAGTATACTATCCATATCTGTGCTGCATTGTAGTTGTGCGCAGTATATAGTAGGAGGACAGTGCAGAATTTTGCTGACCACCAGTATATATATATATATATATAGCAGTACGGTACAGTAGTCCATTGCTATACCTCTGTGCCGTCAAGTATACTATTCATATCTGTGCTGCATTGTACTTGTGCGCAGTATATAGTAGGAGGACAGTGCAGAATTTTGCTGACCGCCAGTATATATATAGCAGTACGGTACAGTAGTCCATTGCTCTACCTCTGTGTCGTCAAGTATACTATCCATATCTGTGCTGCATTGTAGTTGTGTGCAGTTTATAGTAGAAGGACAATGCAGAATTTTGCTAACCACCAGTATATATATAGCAGTATGGTACAGTAGTCCATTGCTCTACCTCTGTGTCATCTGTATACTATCCATATCTGTGCTGGATTGTAGTTGTGCCAAGTATATAGTAGGAGGACAGTGCAGAATTTTGTTGACCAGCAGTGTATATATATATAGCAGTGCGGTACAGTAGGTCATTGCTCTACCTCTGTGTCGTCAAGTATACTATCCATATCTGTGCTGCATTGTAGTTGTGCGCAGTATATAGTAGGAGGACAGTGCAGAATTTTGATGACAACCAGTATATATATATATATATATATAGCAGTACGGTACAGTAGTCCATTGCTATACCTCTGTGCCGTCAAATATACTATCCATATCTGTGCTGCATTGTACTTGTGCGCAGTATATAGTAGGAGGACAGTGCAGAATTTTGCTGACCGCCAGTATATATATAGCAGTACGGTACAGTAGTCCATTGCTCTACCTCTGTGTCGTCAAGTATACTATCCATATCTGTGCTGCATTGTAGTTGTGCGCAGTATATAGTAGGAGGACAGTGCAGAATTTTGCTGACCACCAGTATATATATATATAGCAGTACGGTACAGTAGTCCATTGCTATACCTCTGTGCCGTCAAGTATACTATCCATATCTGTGCTGCATTGTACTTGTGCGCAGTATATAGTAGGAGGACAGTGCAGAATTTTGCTGACCGCCAGTATATATATAGCAGTACGGTACAGTAGTCCATTGCTCTACCTCTGTGTCGTCAAGTATACTATCCATATCTGTGCTGCATTGTAGTTGTGCGCAGTATATAGTAGGAGGACAGTGCAGAATTTTGCTGACCACCAGTATATATATATATATCAGTATGGTACAGTAGTCTATTGCACTACCTCTGTGTCGTCAAGTATACTATCCATATCTGTGCTGCATTGTAGTTGTATGCAGTATATAGTAGGAGGATAGTGCAGAATTTTGCTGACCACCAGTATATATATATAGCAGTACAGTACAATAGTCCATTGCTCTACCTCTGTGTCATCAAGTATACTATCCATATCTGTGCTGCATTTTAGTTGTGCGCAGTAAATAGTAGGAGGACAGTGCAGAATTTTGCTGACAACCAGTATATATATATATATATATATATATATACAGCAGTACGGTACAGTAGTCCATTGCTCTACCTCTGTGTCATCAAGTATACTATCCATATCTGTGCTGCATTGTAGTTGAGCGCAGTATATAGTAGGAGGACAGTGCAGAATTTTGCTGACCACCAGTATATATATAGTAGTACGGTACAGTAGTCCATTGCTCTACCTCTGTGTCGTCAAGTATACTATCCATATCTGTGCTGCATTGTAGTTGTGCACAGTATAAAGTAGGAAAGTGCAGAATTTTGCTGGACACCAGTTAATATATATAGCAGTACGGTACAGAAGTCCATTGCTATACCTCTGTGTCGTCAAGTATACTATCCATATCTGTGCTGCATTGTAGTTGTGCCAAGTATATAGTAGGAGGACAGTGCAGAATTTTGCTGACCACCGGTATATATATATAGCAGTATGGTACAGTAGTCCATTGCTCTACCTCTGTGTCGTCAAGTATACTATCCATATCTGTGCTGCATTGTAGTTGTGCGCAGTATATAGTAGGAGGACAGTGCAGAATTTTTCTGACCACCAGTATATATATATATATATATATATAGCAGTACGGTACAGTAGTCCATTGCTATACCTCTGTGCCGTCAAGTATACTATCCATATCTGTGCTGCATTGTACTTGTGCGCAGTATATAGTAGGAGGACAGTGCAGAATTTTGCTGACCGCCAGTATATATATAGCAGTACGGTACAGTAGTCCATTGCTCTACCTCTGTGTCGTCAAGTATACTATCCATATCTGTGCTGCATTGTAGTTGTGCGCAGTATATAGTAGGAGGACAGTGCAGAATTTTGCTGACCACCAGTATATATATATAGCAGTATGGTACAGTAGTCTATTGCACTACCTCTGTGTCGTCAAGTATACTATCCATATCTGTGCTGCATTGTAGTTGTATGCAGTATATAGTAGGAGGACAGTGCAGAATTTTGCTGACCACCAGTATATATATATAGCAGTACAGTACAATAGTCCATTGCTCTACCTCTGTGTCATCAAGTATACTATCCATATCTGTGCTGCATTTTAGTTGTACGCAGTAAATAGTAGGAGGACAGTGCAGAATTTTGCTGACAACCAGTATATATATATATATATATATATACATACAGCAGTACGGTACAGTAGTCCATTGCTCTACCTCTGTGTCATCAAGTATACTATCCATATCTGTGCTGCATTGTAGTTGAGCGCAGTATATAATAGGAGGACAGTGCAGAATTTTGCTGACCACCAGTATATATATAGTAGTACGGTACAGTAGTCCATTGCTCTACCTCTGTGTCGTCAAGTATACTATCCATATCTGTGCTGCATTGTAGTTGTGCACAGTATAAAGTAGGAAAGTGCAGAATTTTGCTGACCACCAGTTAATATATATAGCAGTACGGTACAGAAGTCCATTGCTATACCTCTGTGTCGTCAAGTATACTATCCATATCTGTGCTGCATTGTAGTTGTGCGTAGTATATAGTAGGAGGATAGTGCAGAATTTTGCTGACCACCGGTATATATATATAGCAGTATGGTACAGTAGTCCATTGCTCTACCTCTGTGTCTTCAAGTATACTATCCATATCTGTGCTGCATTGTAGTTGTATGCAGTATATAGTAGGAGGACAGTGCAGAATTTTGCTGACCACCAGTATATATATAGCAGTACGGTACAGTAGTCCATTGCTCTACCTCTGTGTCGTCAAGTATACTATCCATATATGTGCTGCATTGTAGTTGTACGCAGTATACTGTATAGTAGTAGGACAGTGCAGAATTTTGCTGACCACCAGTTAATATATATAGCAGTACGGTACAGAAGTCCATTGCTATACCTCTGTGTCGTCAAGTATACTATCCATATCTGTGCTGCATTGTAGTTGTGCGCAGTATATAGTAGGAGGACAGTGCAGAATTTTGCTGACCACCAGTATATATATATAGCAGTACGGTACAGTAGTCCATTGCTCTACCTCTGTGTCTTCAAGTATACTATCCATATCTGTGCTGCATTGTAGTTGTGCGCAGTATATAGTAAGAGGACAGTGCAGAATTTTGCTGACCACCAATATATATATATATATATAGCAGTACGGTACAGTAGTCCATAGCTCTGCCTCTGTGTCGTCAAGTATACTATCCATATATTTGCTGCATTGTAGTTGTGCGCAGTATATAGTAGGAGGACAGTGCAGATTTTTGCTGACCACCAGTATATATATAGCAGTACGGTACAGTAGTCCATTGCTCTACCTCTGTGTCATCAAGTATACTATCCATATCTGTGCTGCATTGTAGTTGTGCGCAGTATATAGTAGGAGGACAGTGCAGAATTTTGCTGACCAGCAGTATATATATAGATGTACGGTACAGTAGTTAATTGCTCTACCTCTGTGTCGTCAAGTATACTATCCATATCTATGCTGCATTGTAGTTGTGTGCAGTATATAGTCGGAGGACAGTGCATAATTTTGCTGACCACTAGTATATATATATATAGCAGTACGGTACAGTAGTCCATTGCTCTACCTCTGTGTCGTCAAGAATACTGGCCCTCATTCCGAGTCGTTCGCTCGGTATATTTCATCGCATCGCAGTGAAATTCCGCTTAGTACGCATGCGCAATATTCGCACTGCGACTGCGCCAAGTAATTTAACAATGAAGATAGTATTTTTACTCACGGCTTTTTCTTCGCTCCGGCGATCGCAATGTGATTGACAGGAAATGGGTGTTACTGGGCGGAAACACGGCGTTTCAGGGGCGTGTGGTTAAAAACGCTACCGTTTCCGGAAAAAACGCAGGAGTGGCCGGAGAAACGGAGGAGTGTCTGGGCGAACGCTGGGTGTGTTTATGACGTCAAACCAGGAACGACAAGCACTGAACTGATCGCAGATGCCGAGTAAGTCTGAAGCTACTCTGAAACTGCTAAGTAGTTTGTAATCGCAATATTGCGAATACATCGGTCGCAATTTTAAGAAGCTAAGATTCACTCCCAGTAGGCGGCGGCTTAGCGTGTGTAACTCTGCTAAAATCGCCTTGCGAGCGATCAACTCGGAATGAGGGCCACTATCCATATCTGTGCTGCATTGTAGTTGTATTCAGTATATAGTAGGAGGACAATGCAGAACTTTGCTGACCACCAGTATATATATAGCAGTAAGGTACAGTTGTCCATTGCTCTACCTCTGTGTCGTCAAGTATACAATCCATATCTGTGCTGCATTGTAGTTGTGCGCAGTTTATAGTAGAAGGACA